>NW_027361921.1:6287500-6870000 GCF_039654945.1 Dendrobates tinctorius
TGCTATCATCTCGTCATGTCTTGAATCCCGGAAGTGCTCCCCTGGTCCTGACCTGGAGGAGGAGGTGCTATGCCCTATATCAGGCCGCCTCTTCCTATGCTCAGAGCCTGATTATTGTGTTGCTTCCCTGCAAGGCTCTGGGTCTGTGGGGTTGCTCCCTCTATTCTGTGCCCTTGCACTTTGCTCTGTAGTGCGTCTCTGCACACCCTCCGTGCTCGTATTCCGCCTCTTGTCTTGTGCCATGTCTTGTGTTGTCTCTCGTGCCATGTTTGTCTTTGCCTTGTAGTCCTTCGGCTGTTCTTTGTCTTAGTCTGTTTTGCTATGTCTCGCCTTAGCTATGCTTTGACTTGTAGTCCTTCCTGTGTTCTCTGCCTCGCCTGTTTTGCCATGTCTTGCTTTTGCTATGCTTTGACTTGTAGTCCTCCCTGTGTTCTCTGCCTTGCTATTCCTTGCTTTGTGTTCCTCCCTATGGTCTCAGTCTTTGCTTGCTCTGCCTCACTCTCTCCTATGGTGCTCTGTAGTGCTCCCTGGCACACGCACCATTTCTCCTCTCCTTAGTGCTCGTTTCTATGTCTAGTCCCAAGGTCTTCCCTTGGCCCGGCTCTGGGCTTCTGCCTACGCTCCGCTGCTAGACTCTGTCCTCGCTCTGACCTGGCTCTGTTTCTGCTTGTTCCTTGCCTTGTTCCCTGCCTTGTCCTTGCATTGAACCCCGGCGTGGGTTCCCCTTGGCCGTCTCCTGTGCCGTGGTAAGTGCCACGTGTTTGTGTACAGCCGTGTGCACTGGCCAGTGTGGCGTGCCCCCTGCGTGGCTCTTAGCATGCAGCCCTTCCTTGTACCCTGGCGTGTCTCTACACGCACCTTGTCTTGTGCCTTGGCGTGTCTCTACACGCACTCTGTCTTGTACCTTGTGTCTTGGCGTGTCTCTACACGCACTCTGTCTTGTACCTTGGCGTGTCTCTACACGCACTCTGTCTTATCCTATGCTTTGGCGTGGCTCTACACACGCACCCTGTCTCGTTTGTGAACCTTGGCGTGTCTTTACACACGCACCTTGCCTCGCACCTAGCCTTGAACCCTGGCGTGTCCCCTACACACGCACCTTAGCCTTGACCCCTGGCATGTCCCCTACACATGCACCTAGCCTTGGACCTTGGCGTGTTCCCTAACACGCATCCTGCCTGGATATCTTCGTGCCTCCTTGCCTGGACCCTGGTTTGCCTGCCGGATGCCCGGAACCTGTCGATCGCTGCCAGAGATCACGAGCTGGATGACTGCGGCCTGACCTCTGGAGCTGATGTCCGCAGCCTGATGCCTTGATGATGTCGATCGTTGCCAGCAGTTCGGAGTCCGATGCCATCATGCCATTACCTGTACCTAGGCGTGCCACCTGGCACGTACCATGTTATGGACCTTGGTGTGCCCACGCGCGCACCTTGCACGTTTTGCTTGTTTACACTGTATGTGATCCTGAGTTATTCTAATGAAGATACCTTTCACCTACGTCTTGTCTCGTCTTGCTTCCTGCTCGTCCTTGTCGTCAGACACTCGTCTAGTGTCCCCTGAGCCGGCCGTCTGGTCCCAGCAGTCGTGGTGGCTCACCCCCTTGGTCTTGCCCCTGACACTCCCTGTATTGGGGTGGATTCTCACAAGGTTAGCTTGCCCTCGGTGGGTGGGTGCCACGACCCAGAGGGTCCACTCAAAAAATGGGCTCAGCTGGAGCTGAGTCCATCACACAGAGAAGCTGGAGGATTGGGAAGCAGTCAATAGCCATACTATTCAGGAACCAGTACCAGGCTCTCACACAGGAGAACGATAATCAAACACATCAAGGAAAGACTTTACCCACAAAGAACAACCTTGTAAACAATCAGAGTTCCGAGCACGTTCACTTATCACTAACCTGGAAACCATCTGCAGTGACTTTGAAGACTGAGGCAAGAAAGTGAAAGAACTGGGAGCGCAGGTGGTCTGCTCATCCATCCTCCCAGTGGATGGCCATCAAAGAAGGTGGAACAAGATTCCACAAGTAAACAACTGGCTACGTCAATGATGTCGGTAAGGATTTGGATTTCTGGAGTGAATTGCCTATACGATTGACTACTTCCAAGACTGGAAGACACATATTTGGAATTCACCTTGCTACACTCATAAGGAGAGCTTTAAACTAAAACATTGTGGAAAGGGAAGCAAAAGACCAGGGAAAGCCATACAGCATACAAATACTATTGAGAACTCTGCTATTAGAAGTGGAAAGCAAGAACAAAGACAAAAAAATTAGAATCATAAAAATATTGGAGAACGAGAAACCAATCACAAACTAAGATGGTTCCCTGCAAATGCATATGGGCATGAGCATGTCAACAAACAAGGAGAATTGGAGCTACTAATGCAGGAAAAGAAACATGATATCACTGAAACTTGGCGGGATGAGTGATGTACCAACTAGTGTTATACTAAGAGACAGGTGTGCATCACACAGACAGAGGTCTGCTCTGATCTGAATCCAGGACAGGTTGCTGGGTCTTGTAGTCCCACAAACCTGTATTATAATAAAGGGCTAGATTTAAGGGTTATCCAGAAGTGATGGGTGGAACTGGTTAACCACACAGCTCCCGGCGGGGTGCTCCTGTGACGTCAGGAAGATCCTATAGGTGTTTCCTGTTTGCACCATGTGGAGGAGTTGGCCAAGTGTGAGACTGAAGCTCCTGTGAGTCTCGGGAGCACTGAGGACCTGAGCTGCTGACAGGACTTATATGAATCCAGGCTGGGACACCTGAGGATCTGTTAAGCAGGTAGCCCAGAGCATGGGGAATTGTGTGAACTGACAGGAGTCAGTGACTGAACTGTGCAGACATAACCACGGATGAAATGGACTTTATGTCAAGTCGGTTCTGTGATGTTTACATGGCCTACAATGGTTTATGAGGTGTAATAAACCAGAGATGGACTTGTTTTAATGTGGAAACTGTTGCCGTGTGTTCTTATATCGGTGCCAAGTGAGTGTAACCCAACCCACTAGTGATCGCTGCGCCACATATGATGCACATGATTGGAATATAAGGCTAGAAGGATACCTTAATAAACGGGTAAACAGGGAGGAGGTGTTACATTGTATGTTAGAAAAGTGTATGTCTCCATAGAGATTGAATCTTCAGAAACTGGATGTTTGGGTAAGAATACAAGGAGAAAACAACAGAAAGGACACCATTGTTGGTGTTCACTACAGGCCACCTGGGCAAGCTGAACATTTGGATGAACTCTTTATGCATCAGATGGCCAAGTTCTCAAAAAAATATGACATAGTGGTCATGGGAGACTTCAACTATCCAGAAATTTGTTGGGAATCTCTCTCAGGCAAATCTAACAGGTCAAGGAAATTCTTATCCTCTCTTGATGACAACGTTATCTTCCCAAAGGTAAAGGAGAAAACAAGGTGATCTCCTACCTTGGATCTAATCCTGGTAAACAGGGAGGAAATGGTTGAGGAGATAAGAGTGGCTGGGACCCAAGGAGACAGGATCATGCTATCATAGAATTTTAGATAACTAGAGGAGGAAGACCTGTGAAGACTCAGACTTCAAGGTTGGCTTTCAGAAAGGCAGATTTTATGGGACTCAAAGAGGATAAGAGGTATCCAATGACTAGATATCCTTAAGGACAGAAATGTCCAGGAAGGATGGGAAATTTAGAAAAATTAGATTCTCAAAGCACAGTCGTTAACAATCCTTAAAAGAGGGAAGAATAGGAAGCATTTAAGGAAATCAGGATAGATGAACACAGAACTTAAACCCATGCTAAAAAGGAAGAAAGGATCAAATGGAAATAGGAAGGCATTTCTAAGGCTGGTTTCAGACTTGCATTGAGGAGGGCTGCGGATGGCAGCTTTCTTCCTCCTTTCTTCCTCCGTGAAGCTCTGCCTACTGCCGCATGTGTCCAGCGTTTCCCTGCGTACCTATCTTTAACATTGGGTACACAGGGACTTGCGTTGTATGCGGATATGTCCGCATGCGGCGATTTGATGAATGCGGCAACCGCACGGAAACGCAGCGTCAGACCACCGGAAGAATCACCCGACTCCTGCTGCCACCACGCTAAGTGTAACTACATTCCGACTATAAGATGCACTCCCATTTTCCCAAAAAATTTTTGGGGAAAAAGTGTGTCTTATAGTCCGAAAAATATGTTTGTGTTTTTTCAATTCTCCTACTAACCAAAGAAGGACCAGTAAAGTAAATGCAGTACAAGACAAAAGTGTCCAGATCCTTGACCCATGGTCTGTGATCAGACCATCTTCTGGGTTCATATCACATATTCATATGAAACAAAACCTATATCATTTCTGGACCTGAATTCAGATGTTTTAGAGTAGGGGTAGAGAACCTTTTTTCTGCCTAGGTCCATTTAGATATTCATAGCATCATTCAAGGGCCATACAAAATTATTAACTTAAAAAATATCCTGGTCACACATTTAATGATCTCAACCTTATGTGATGGCTGGAACTGCTTCTCTTTGGTAAGACATGTGATGTTAGGTTATATTGATGATGTTGCTCCCTGCAACTACATTTCTAGGTTTCTGTTGGTCTGCAGTGCTGTTGATTATTTACAATGGTAAATTTAGAAAAGTCCTGCTTGCAAAAGTAAGTTTTTTCTAATACAAATGCATATTTTAAAGTATGTCTCCTCGCTGTGGACATTTTATCACTACTTAAAGGGAATCTGTCACCCCTTTTTTGAGATATCATATAATGATAGCATTCAATTGTGTGTCACATAAGGATTCTCTTAGTACTTTTGCTTCCCCCTGACCCCGCACCTTTCATGCATAAATACCTTTTTTATATCGGTTCAGATGTATGTAAACTGCCGCTGTCAGGTCCGCTGGGCGGGGCTTATTCAACTGCTCCCCCCCTCCCTGTCTTGCTCTATGCATTTCTTCTTGGGTAGAGCAAGACAGGGAGGGGGGGAGCAGTTGAATAAGCCCCGCCCATCGGACCGGACCGTGGCAGTTTACATACATCTGAACCGATATAAAAAAGGTATTTATGCATGAAAGGTGCGGCGTCAGGGGGAAGCAAAAGTACTAAGAGAATCCTTATGTGACACACAATTGAATGATATCATTATATGATATCTCAAAAAAGGGGTGACAGATTCCCTTTAAGTAGTATTTATACAATTCAAGCAGTGAGAGGTCTGCTGTATATATCATATAGGAGACACAAAGATGGCTGCATATACATCACATAGTGTCTCCTATGTAATGTATATACAGTAGTCTCATTGTATCCTATGCGATGTTCATACAGTAGTCTCATTTTATCCTATGTGATGTATTTACAGCAGTCTCCTTGTATTGTGTGTGAATTATATACAGTACCCAAAAAAGTTTTCCTCATCACTGAACATAATGTTATATATATATATATATATATATATATATATATCACAGTTGAAACCACAAGTTTACATATAATATATAAGGCTCAATGTGGGTATGTATGTATGTATGTCCGGGATTGGCATCCACACCGTCGCAGCTACAGCCACAAAATTTGGCACAGTCACACGTCTGGACCCCGAGAGCGTCATAGGCTATGTTGTGAGGCAAAATTTTAACCCCGCACGTTCCAATTCACCAAACAATTTTGCCCCTATCTACTACATAATGGGGAAAAAGTGAAAGGAAAAGTGTTGGAGGCAAATTGACAGCTGCCAGATGTGAACAAGGGGGACTTAAAGAATGAGTGCGATGGTGCCAAACAGTATATACCGTACAGTTGCTAAGGTGGTGCCCTGACATGGGATACTCACCACACACAGGGATATGAACAAACACACAAAATGCGCCACACACTACCATGTGTTCAACACATATACCACCCTCAGCACACATTTCACTACACATACACCAACCTCGCCACATAAAAGTCGAAACACAAAAGTCGCCACTCAAAACTCGCCACACTGTCCCAGAGCTGTTTAAAAGATGAAAAATGAGCTGTGATTGGTTGCCATCAGCAACAGTTTTCTTTCTAGACAGTTGTGGTAACTGAGGCCTATTATTCTTATCATTTCTATGGTGTTATCGTTCTTCTGTAAAGCTGGAAATAACACAATTTATTACCATGCCAACACAGACCACCCTCTGACACAGACTGCAGGGGGAGCCCAGTATCACACAGGATAGGATTAGATACACGGCTCAGCAGTCAGTATCACACAGGATAAGATTAGATACACGCTCAGCAGGCAGTATCACACAGGATAGGATTAGATACACAGCTCAGCAGTCAGTATCACACAGGATAGGATTAGATACGCAGCTCAGCACACAGTATCACACAGAATAGTATTAGATACACGGCCCAGCAGACAGTATCACACAGAATAGGATTAGATACACGGCTCAGCAGTCAGTATCACACAGGATACGATTAGATGCATGTTTTTTTTCTGCAATATAATCATTATAATTTGTTATAACTAACCACAGTTGGTTACTATGCCCAGGCAGCGCCGGGCTCTTCAGCTAGTACACTATATAAAAAGACACTAATGCATGTTTTTCTAAATATCTGACATGAAATCAGAATAATCCTTTTCAATTTTATGTCAATTAGGATTACTATAATTATTAATATTTGCCACATGCCAGAGTAATGAATGAGAGAGAATGTTTAAGGCATTTTTATTACTTACTGCAAAGTCAAACGTTTACATACACTAACATTACTATGCCTGTAAACAATTCTGGACTGCCCGTATGATGATGTCATGTGTTTGGAAGCTTCTGATAGGTTTTTTGGCAACACCTGAGTTTATTAGAGACACACCTGTGGATGTATTTTAATGCACAAATGAAATACACAGCTTCTTTGTGTAGCACCATGGGAAACTATCAAAAAATCAGGCAAGATATCAGGAAGAGAATTGTGGACTTGCACAAGCCTAGCTCATCCTTGGGTACAATTTCAAGATACCTTCAGGTGCCTTGTTCATCTGTACAAACAGTTATACACAATTACAAACAAGATGGGAATGTCCAGCCATGATAGCACTCAGGAAGGAGACTGGTTCAGTGTCCCTGAGATGAACATGCGTTGGTCCAACATGTACATATCAATCCAAGAACAAAGCAAAATACCTTGTGAAGATGATGGTGGAAGCTGGTAAGATTGTGTCAATATCCACACTGAAACGAATACTGTATCAACATGGTCTGAAAGGCCACTCTTCCAGGAAAAAGGCATTACTCCAGAACAAATACAAAAAAAGCCAGATTAATGTTTGCAAATGCACACAGGACCACACACCTTAATTTTTGATGACGTGTCCTGTGGTCTGATTAATCTAAAATTGAGCATTTTGGACATAATAATCATCGTTACGTTTTAAAGGAAAAAGGGAGAATTTTGGGAGCCTAAGAACGCCATCCCAACTGTGATACATGGGGGGTGGCGGCATCATGTTGTGGGGTTGTTTTGCTGCAAGAGGAACTGTTGCACTTCACAAAATAGATGGCATCATGAGAAAAGAAGATTATGTGGCAATACTGAAGAAACACCTCAAGACATCAGCCAGGAAGTTAAATCTTGGGCAGAAATGGGTCTTCCAAATGGACAATGACCCGAAGCATACTGCCAAAATGGTTACAAAGTGGCTTAAGGATAGCAAAGTCAATGTTTTGGAGTGGCCATCACAAAGCTATGATCTTAATCCTATTGAAAATTTATGGACAAAGCTGAAAAGGCAGGTGCGGGCAAGGCGACCTACAGACCTGGATCAGTTACACCAGTTTTGTCAGGAGGAATGGGCCCAAATTCCAACCAACTATTGTGAGAAGCTTGTGGAAGGATATCACAAACATTTGACCCAAGTCATTCAGTTTAAGGGCAATGGTTCCAAATACTAATCAAATGTACTGTGTTGTGAACACTTTTGACCTGGCTTCTGAGTTTGGGCTCCCTCTGGTGGTTGCTGCGGCTAATGGAGCTGGCCTGGTTGACAGAAGTCAATCACCTGAAGAGGATGATTGGAGGTCAGGTGTTACAGACTGGGAAGATTTAAGTGAGCAACCTTCCCTAAATTGTTGCTGGTGATTTGGTTTTCTTCCTGTGCATCTTGGAAGTCTGCTTGCCCCCTGCTTGGTCCTGCATCGTTCAGATAAGTTATTTGTTTGCTGGAATCGTTTTGCATTTGATCCAGTTTTTGCCTTTCTCTGATTTCTGCTTTGCTGGTGTGAGTTCGGCCTTGTTCCCTGCTGGGACCTGTGCTGGACCCCGTTCCATATGCCGCAGCTCACGTCAGTCTGTTCAGTATTGCTAATCTCCTGTTATATCCGTATCTTTTATTTTGTTTCCAGTTCACACCAGAATTCTGGTCTAGTGGGGGAGAGGTTGTGTGGCCTCAATATTTTTGCATATCAGCCGTGTTGGATTTTTCTTAGGTTTTTTTGCGTGATTGCAGACAGTATCTTTCCTGTCCTGTTCTATCTAGACAGTTTGGGCCCCATCATTTGCTTACTCTATTTTCTGCCTGTGTTTTGTACCTCATCTTGTCTCACCGGCAATATATGTTTGGGGGCTATCTATTCCTTTGGGTGTCTACTCCGGGGCAGTTTAGCTTTCCCCTTTCTTGCTTTAGGCTTAGTTAATTATTTGGCTGTGCCGAGGCGTCTAGGGCATCGTAGGTACGTCCCACGGCTAATTCTAGTTGTGTTGTCAGTTCAGGGATCTGCAATCTGCTAAGTTACCAACCTTTCTGGTTATCTAGTTGCCTAGCCTATTCCCCGGCTATCCTCAGTTACCTAATCATACAGTACTGTGCATGTAAGCCTTTGACTTCGGAGGGCCAGACCAGGTGACATCGGCCTGCTAACAAGAAAGTTATTTTTCATAAATGATAAATGTGCTGAATCCTCCATTTATCCTGAAGACCCATCTTTCACACCACCTTACCATTTGGTTTTTCCTTTACAGAAACGTGCAACACTTGTTTTGTCTCTAGTTCTCTGACATCACCATATTGAACTTGCCCAAGATAATAACTGAGCAGCTTTGTTTGTTATTTTGGTTGATATCATATAGCTTTTCTTTTTCTTTAGAAGGGCTTAATTGCATATATTTACCCTTTAAGTATTGCTTATAAAAAGGTCACCATACACTATGCGTCCCATTCTGCAAAGTTTTCACTTCAGAATTCTGGCAAAAAAGTATTGTAAAGTCGTACAACTCAGACTGCGCCTAAATTTTGCAACTTCTGGCATCTTCATGCCATTTTCTACCAGCTGCGTAAAATGAGTGGACGGGGCAAGGCGCCCAACACTCATCAAATTCATGATGAGGGACAGTGTTCACTAAGCTGCAAATCTTACTTCAGCAGGGATTGGAGTAGGATTTGTGCCGAGTCACACCGAGAGGTGTACACCACTCGTCTGACACCTCTTCATAAATCTGGAGCATCTGACTCCAGCACACCCTCTTATCAAGGCTGATGTGAAAAAAGCCTACCTTGAGGAATCGAGCCCCATTTCTCTTCAATGAGAGGCAGTTTTCACTTTAATTAAAAAGTTGTTTCAGTAGCTCTGTTGAATTTTGTCAGATTTCTTTTCACAAAATAATTTTATCTGCTTTATTTATAAGCAAGATATAAGTGACATCTAACTCTTCGTTTATGCTGTGTTCTAATACAGACTATTTGCTACATCCTGGTTATCACTATAGCAAACATTGCAAATCTGGCCAGCACAGCTACAGCCATCACTATACAGAGGGACTGGATTGTTGTTGTTGCTGGAGATGACAGGAGCAAACTAGCAGGTAAGATTTAATAGTATTCAAGTATGTTATAAAATGTAAATAACTAGCTAACGTGCAATCTAAACTGAACCTGGCAGTCAACAACCGGCAGCGTAAATTGAGGAACAAAACTAATAAGAAAGCCTGAAAAATGGTCAATAATAAGAATGAACTTATGACGTAGAAAAAACTTTATTGAAAACACAAGTGGGTGTGTGGTGGCAATGTAAGAGACAAGTGCACACACTCTATATAAAAACAACTACCCCTTGATGAAGATATCTACAAAAACGCATGCTGGTGTGAGCTCCACACTTATCTCTGGGATCATCCTAAGGAATACTGTCACATGAATTTTTCACATTCCAGCCAATCAGTATTTGTATGATTTATGTCATCCATGTATCATCCAGTATTTGTATGATTTATGTCATGGCCATCCATGCATGGCCAAGCCATGAGGGCTTGTTTTTTGCGGGACGAGTTGTACTTTTGAGCGACACCATTGGTTTTACCATATTGTGTACTCAAAAATGGGAAAAAAAATTCCAACTGCAGTGAAATTGCAAAACAAAACGTGCAATTCCACAACTTTTTTTGTTTTAAATGTTCACCAAATGCTAAAACTGACCTGCCATTATGATTCTCCAGGTGATTATGTGTTCATAGACACCAAACATGTCTAGGTTCTTTTTTATTTAAGGGGTGAAAAAAAAATTCAAAGTTTGTTAAAGAAAAAAATTGTGCCATATTCCAATACCCGTAGCGTCTCCATTTTTCGTGATCTCGGGCCGGGTGAGGGCTTATTTTTTACGCACCAAGCTGACGTTTTATTGATACCATTTTGGTTCAGATATCATCTTTTGATCGCCTGTTATTGCATTGCAATGCAGTGTCATGGCGACCAAAAAAATTCTGGCATTTTGCCTTTTTTTCTCACTAAGGCTAGTTTCACATTTGCGTTTCAGGGCGCAGTGACGGCCTGCGCATGGCTGCCGCTAAGCCCCACCCCTGCCACGCCCCCTCCGATAGCTCCGCCTTCATGCGTCCCCTATCTTTATCAATGAGGATTCAGGCCGTGCGCAGTATGCGTTTGGCGGCGCCTGCGTCCTCAGTGATAAAGATAGGGGACGCATGCAGCGTCATGCACCCGGAGGCGGAGCTATCGGAGGGGCGTGGCAGGGGCGGGCTTTAGCGGCGGCTGTGCGCAGGCCATCGCTGTGCCCTGAAATGCCAATGTGAAACTAACCTAAGCCGTTTAGTTATCAGGTTAATCTTTTTTTTATTGATAGATCGGGCGATTCTGAACACAATGATAACAAATATATGTTTTTTTATTGTTCTATTTTGAATGGGGCGAAAGGGGGGTGATTTAAAGGGAATCTGCACCCCTTTTTTGAGATATCATATAATGATATCATTCAATTGTGTGTCTCATAAGGATTCTCTTAGTACTTTTGCTTCCCCCTGACCCCGCACCTTTCATGCATAAATACCTTTTTTATATTGGTTCAGATGTATGTAAACTGCCACTGTCCGGTCCGCTGGGCGGGGCTTATTCAACTGCTCCCCCCCTCCCTGTCTTGTTCTACACAATTCTTCGTGTGTAGAGCAAGACAGGGAGGAGGGAGCAGTTGAATAAGCCCCGCCCATCGGACCAGACCGTGGCAGTTTACATCTGAACCGATATAAAAAAGGTATTTATGCATGAAAGGTGCGGGGTTGGGGGAAGCAAAAGTACTAAGAGAATCCTTATGTGACACACAATTGAATGCTATCATTATATGCTATCTCAAAAAAGGGTTGGCAGATTCCCTTTAAACTTCTATATTTTTTTATTTTTTCTTAATATTTTTAAAAACTTTTTTAAACTTTTGGCATGCTTCAGTAGTCTCCATGGGAGACTAGAAGCTGCCATAACCCAATCGGCTCTGCTACATAGAGGCGATGATCAGATCGCCTCTATGTAGTAGAATTACTCACTTGCAATAAGCGCCGACCACTAGACGGTGCTCACAGAAAGCCGGCAGTGACAACCGTAGAGGTCTCCAGGAGACTTCTGGTTGTCATGCCAACTAAGAGTTTGACGTCGGTATTTAACAGGTTAATAGTCGCAGGTGTATCGTAATTCCACCCGCGGCTATTCCTGGCATATGTCAGCTGTGCAAAACAGCTGACATGTCCCGGGAAAGATGTGAGCTCAGCACCAGAGCCCACGTCAAAGGGAGGGGAGCGTACTAGTATGGCGGAGGTTGCGAAGGGGTTAAATAGGTTGTCCCACAAATAAAAATACATTTTAATCCCTAGATCTTGGAATAATAATAAGTTACACTATTGGATGTGTGGAAAAAAATGTTCCTGTGCTGAGATAATCTTATAAATGTGCCCCTGCTGTGTACTGTGTAATGGCTGTGTCTCACCATGCAGGGACATGGTTGGATCACACCACCACAGATCCAAGCAGGGGAGAAAGCAAAAGAGAATATCAGGGCAGTTTCTAGGGAATTTTGCCAACAGGGTGAACATCGAAAAAGCGCCCCCCCCCCCGAACATCAACATGCTGAATACCCGGACAAATATCGTCACACCATGACCAGACCACATATTACCACCACATAGTCACCGAATAATACCACATACAAGGAATAAATAGCGCCGTACCATGGCCAGACCACATATTACCGCCACATAGTCACCGATTAATACCACATACAAGAAACAAATAGCGCCACTCCATGACCAGACCACATATTACCACCAGATAGTGACTGAATACTACAATACTGATCATTAATTAAAAACACAATACTAAGTGCAATTGTATACAGGAACTCTATATTTACTGTCAGGGTGCAGGTAACACCCTGATTCACCAGTGACGTCTCTAGCTGAAGTTCTTCATCTTTGCTTTTCTTTTTCATCCAGCACAGACCGCCATCACTTCTTCCAGCCAAGAAATAACACAGTTACCTAGAGCATGGCTTCCAGAGCACATTCCCCACTTTTTCCCTTCTACACTACACATCTGAATATAGACGTGCACCCACCATTAATACATAGAATCATAGAATCGTAGAGTTGGAAGGGACCTCCTGGGCCATCTGGTCCAACCCCCTGCTCAAAGCAGGATTCGCTAAATCATCCCAGTCAGATGTCTGTCCAGCCTCTGTTTGAAGACATCCATTGAAGGAGAACTCACCACTTCTCGTGGCAGCTTGTTCCACTCATTGATCACTCTAACTGTCAAAAAGTTTTTTCTAATATCTAATCTGTGTCTCCTCCCATTCAGTTTCATCCCATTGCTTCTAGTCTTTCCTTGTGCAAATGAGAATAAAGATGATCCTTCTACAATGTGACAGCCCTTGAGATATTTGTAGACAGCTATTAAGTCTCCTCCCAGTCTTCTCTTTTGCAAACTAAACAATCCCAAATCCTGCAACCTTTCCTCATAAGACAGGGTTTGCAGACCGGTCACCATTCTGGTTGCTCTTTTCTGAACTTGCTCCAGTTTGTTGATGTCTTATTTAAAATGTGCCCAAAACTGGACACAATATTCCAGATGAGGTCTGACCAAAGAGGAGTAGAGGGAAATAATGACTTCACGTGATCTAGACTGTATGCTTCTGTTAATACATCCTAGAATTGCATTTGCTTTTTTTGCTGCTGCATCACACTGTTGACTCATATTCAGTTTGTGATCTATTAGTATACCCAAGTCTTTTTCACATGTGCTGTTGCTTAGGCCTATTCCTCCCATTCTGTATATGCTTTTTTCATTTTTATTGCCCAGATGTAGTACTTTGCATTTGTCCCTGTTAAAAACCATTCTGTTAGTTGCTGCCCAGTTCTCCAGTTTATTTATATCTTTTTGAATCCTCTCTCTCTCTTCTCTAGTATTAGCTATCCCTCCTAGCTTTGTGTCATCAGCGAATTTAATCAGTTTACCCTCAATTCCTTCATCTAAATCGTTGATAAAGATGTTGAACAATACAGGGCCCAGGACAGAGCCCTGTGGTACCCCACTTGAGACATTCTTCCAACTGGATGTGCAGCCATTTACGACCACTCTTTGGGTCCGATCACTAAGCCAGTTATGAATCCACCTAACAGTTGCCTTGTCCATTCCATACTTAGTCATTTTTTCAATAAGGATTGTATGAGATACTTTGTCAAATGCTTTGCTGAAGTCAAGATATACTATATCTACAGCATTTCCTTGATCCACCCAATCAGTGATTCCGTCATAGAAGGAAATTAAGTTAGTCTGACATGACTTATTAGTTACAAACCCATGCTGACTCTGTTTAATCACTTCATTCTTATCCAGGTACTGACATACATGTTGTTTAATAATTTGTTCAAAGATCTTTCCTGGTATAGAAGTCAGACTCACCGGCCTATAGTTGCCTGGGTCCACCTTCTTCCCCTTTTTGAAGATAGGAACAACATTTGCTCTTCTCCAGTCTTCTGGGACTTCTCCTGTTCTCCAAGAATTTTCAAATATTATGGAGAGGGGTTCAAAAATTTCTTCTGCTATCTCCTTCAGTACTCTGGGGTGTAATTCATCTGGACCTGGAGACTTGAATTCATTTAGGCTAGCTAAGTGTTTCCTCACTATCTTTCTGTTTATAGATATCCTGGATTCTTCTATACCCTTAATAGGACAGTGAAGAACAGTTGATGTCACATTTCCTTTCTGAGAGAAAACAGATGCAAAATAGGAATTTAAAAGTTCGGCCTTCTCAACATCCTGTCTTACCATTTCATCATTTTCATCCTGTAAAAATCCTATAGCATCTTTGACTTTTCTTTTACTTTTGACATATCCCCAAAATCCTTTATTATTGCTTTTGACATCTCTTGCAAGCCTCAATTCATTGTCAGCTTTAGATAATCTGATTTGTGCCCTGCAGGTTCTACAGACAGCATTATATTCTTCTTTAGATATGCCTCCCTCTTTCCATTTTATAAACATTTTTTTCTTCCTTTTTAGCATGTGCTTAAGTTCTGTGTTCATCCATCCTGGCTTCCTTAAATGCTTCCTATTCTTCCCTCTTTTCGGAATTGTTAACAATTGTGCTTTGTGAATTTCATTTTTCAAGATTTCCCATCCTTCCTGGACATTTTTGTCTTTAAGGATATCCAGCCATTGGATCCCTCCAATTCTCTTTCTGAATCCCTTAAAATCTGCCTTTCTGAAATCTAACCTTGACGTCTGAGTCTTCACAGGTCTTCCTCCTCTAGTTATCCAAAATTCTAAAATAGCATGGTCGCTACCTCCTAGGGTCCAAGCCACTTTTACCTCCTCAACCATTTCCTCCCTGTTTATAAGGATTAGATCCAAGGTAGCAGTTCCCCTTGTTTTCTCCCGTACCTTTTGGAAGATAAAGTTGTCAGCAAGAGAGGATAAGAATTTCCTTGACCTGTTAGTTTTGGTTATAATTGGTTATTATGCAACCCACCATTCCAAATATAAATTATAATCCACAACTGTGCACCCACTAACTATAAATGTCACTTTCCCCATTTAATATATAAATTAGCACCTGTACTCTTTCCCCCAATTCATTACCAGGCACTTTAACTTCAACGCCCCCCCCACTATGTACCTCCCGCTCTAACCCTAACACCGATTCATTATATTTACATGCCCCTCCTGCCTCAATTCATTGTCATGTCTTTCTCTCCCACCCTCTATTCATTATCAACTGCTCTACCCCACATTCAATACATCACTTACTCCCCCACACTCAAAATTCTTTATTTGTTCTCCAGATAGATGATTTGCTCTCCTCACCCCCCACCTTCAATTAAATTGCTGTGCCCCGTCACTCACACTGAATTCATCATTTGCAGTCCCCCGTCCTCTCCCCCACATCATCATTTGCAGTCCCCCACTTTAATTTGAAGTCCCTTTCATCCGTTGCAGTTCCCTATCACCCCTCACTTCATCTGCAGTGCCCCTTCCTCATTTGCAGCCCCCTATCCCCCTTCCATTTCATCATATGCAGTCTCCCTTACCCCCACTTTATCATGTGCAGTCACTCTTACCCCCACATCATGTGCAGTCCCCTTTACCCAATTCATGTGCAGTCCCCCTTACCCCCCAATTCATCCTGTGCAGTCCCCCTTACCCCCCAATTCATCCTGTGCAGTCCCCCTTACCCCCCATTTCATCATGTGCAATCCCCCCATCATCAAGTGCAGCCGCACTCCATCATGTACAGCCCCCGCACCCCCCTCCATCATGTAAGGCTCAGCCCCCTGTACCCCTCTCCATCATATGCAGCCATATTCACCCCCCTCTATCATGTACAGGCTCAGCCCCATTCACCCCCCCTCCATCATGTGCAGCATATTCACCCCCCTCCATCATGTACAGGCTCAGCCCCCGCACCCCCCTCCATCATGTGCAGCCATATTCACCCCCCTCCATCATGTACAGGCTCAGCCCCCGCACCCCCCTCCATCATGTGCAGCCATATTCACCCCCCTCCATCATGTACCGGCTCAGCCCCATTCACCCCCCTCCATCATGTACAGGCTCAGCCCCCGCACCCCCCTCCATCATGTACAGGCTCAGCCCCATTCACCCCCCCTCCATCATGTGCAGCATATTCACCCCCCTCCATCATGTACAGCTGCCCCATTCACCCCCCTCCATGTACAGCCCCCTCACCCACTGAATTCATTAAAAAAAAAAGTTTCACATACTTACCTCACAGCTGCTCCCCAGCAGCTCCTCTCTGCAGTCAGCGTCCGGGTACATGTCGGCGTCTGCGTGATGACGTCATCGCGCAGGCCTGACACCTGACCCGGAAGTAGAGAGGGAGCTGCACAGCTGTCAAGGTGACGGCCGTGCACAGCTCCCTGCATGATACACTGTGACGCGGGCGGCTGTATGCTGACGGCCGCGTCACAGAACAGAGCGCACAGCCGCACAGTACCGGATCGCGGCTCTGAATATCCCCGGTTCGGGTAACCGGCTGCATTTTTAACAACTGGTTCCACCGAACCGGGGAGAACCTGCTGAATCCCACCCCACACAGACAGCTAGGCATTAGGCAGACGCCCCCTGGCTTGGGTGGTGCCCCGGGCGATCACACCCCCCGCCCCCCCCCTAAAAACGGCCCTGGAGAATATATAGATAGGAGAGCATGAGATCACAGCTGATTATATCTGTGAGGTAAAACATTTCCCTGCCTGTTTTTATTACATGAACGAGTGTTTCTTCCTTGTTGCCAGTCCCCTGAGCTCAACATAACTGTTAGTGCATGCCTTCATCATCTCCCGCCTTGACTAGTGCAGTATCCTTCTCTGTGCCCTCATAGCTAATGCTCCAGCATATGTCCAGTCCGTCAATAACTCTGCTGCCTGACTAATCCACCTCTCTCCATGCTACTCCTCTGCTTCTCCCCTCTGCAAATCCCTTCATTAGCTCCCAATTCCCCGACATATCCAGTTCAAACTACTAACATTTACCTACAAAATTATTCATTAACTGTTTCCGATATCTTCCCTCATGTAATCTCCGGTCCTCCCAAGACCTCCTTCTCTCCTCCACACTCATACGTTCCTCACCCTGTCGCCTCCAAGTCTTCTCCCAAGTATCCCACATCCTCTGGACTTCTGTCCCTAACATGTCCGACTATCCCTCACACTCGGAATCTTCAGACAGAACTTGAAAACACATGTCTTCAAGAAAGCTTACAGCCTGCAATGATCCCGCTGCCACCTCAACATCAAAGGAGCTTCTGCTACCCCCACCCCAACCTACTGCCTCCTTTCCCATTATCCTGCATCCTGTAGGACCGCAAAGGCAGATAACATCTTTTTGTGCCAGTCTCACTGTTAGTTTGTTCACCATATTTTTTATTTGTATCTTGTATTTAACCCTTTCTCACATACAGCATAATGAAATCAATAGTGCTCAAAAAATAAATAATCATATATCAAGTCAGGGAGGCAGAAGCTCCGGCTACGGCTGAGCTCATATGTCACTAACATATCTCCAGCGTGACATTAGCTGGGCTGGCACAATGTCATAATTGCAATATCCAGAGGTGAGAGACTACTGACCTAGCAGAAGAACCGCTCATATAATATTAATGAAATTAGTAGTTATGTCAAAAAGATTCACTTTGGGTAAACTTTAGGTAAATGTTTATGGTCAGCCTTATTGAAATAAGTTTATGCTCTTTTGTTATGTTTTAATAACAGACATGAATGCAACAGTGAGACGAATCGATCAGCTAACAAACATACTGGCTCCATTGGCTGTTGGACAGATAATGACCTTTGGTTCACCTGTCATAGGATGTGGATTCATTGCTGGTTGGAACTTGATATCAATGTGTGTAGAATATTTTCTACTTTGGAAAGTATACCAAAAGACACCAGCCTTAGCTCTTAAATCTTGCCAGAAAGAAGATGATCAGGAATTGAAAAAATTAAATATAAAAGGTATCAGATGATGTTTCTTTTGTGTACAAAAAAAAAAGTACAATTATTTCTCTGAAGTAATAAATCGGGAGTTTTAGGCCACGCCAAGTTCACACTTTCAGTACTTGTTCAGTATTTTGCATCAGTATTTGAAAGCCAAAACCAGGAGAAGAACAATCAGAAGAAAAGTATAATAGAAAAGTGTCACCACTTCTGTATCTCTCACGCTCTCCTGGTTTTGGTTTGTAAATACTGATGTAAAATGCTGACCAAACACTGAATGTGTGAACGCGGCCTTACGCTGAATTTTGGTTTAATAGATGCCCAAAGAGCGTTTCCTACTGAAATACAGAGTACCTACTGTATAATTTGCTGGAGGAGGTAAATTAATATGTGGATGTTGCTTAGGGTTAGAGTTTGAGCCCACTTTTGAGTGAGAACATAGTATGACATGGGAAGTCCATTTTCTGTTCCACAATAATTGTGCCCATTTGTACAAATTGTGGTTCATGAGGCTATGGCTTGGCATGTGGAGAATCTCGGGTGGGTTGGACAGAACTCTGACATCAACCCCATAAAAACCCCTTTGGGTAAACTGGAATGTCAGTTCTGAGCCACACCTCATAATACATCTTTGCCTACCTTTTCAATGCACTTTTGGCTAAATTGGCACAAATTCCCACAAACACTCAAATCTTCTGAAAAACCTTTCTAGAAGAGTAAAGGCTGTTTTAGGCCAAACTCGTGTGAATTTACAGTGTATACTTGTTAGGGCTCATTTACACAACCGTATTTTTGGCCTGAGTGCTGTCAAGGCAAAAAACAGACTATACTTCGACCAATGTTATACAATGGGATGACTAATATTCTTCATTGACTACCTGCATGGGAAAAAATTGCAGCATTCACTAGACTCTTCTGTAAATCAGATGAGACTTGGCCAGTCAAGTCTATGTGTGCGTAAAAAAAAAATCAGAGACCATATGGAGGCACAGTATAACATCCGATTTTTATATATACATTGCAATTCTGTAACATAGCAAACTGTAGATCAGTGGTCCCCAACCTTTTTGACCTTGAGAGCCACATTCAGCACTGAGAGAAGGTCATGAGCAACATCCTGCTCCTGTACCCCTCAAACTAGTGTCAACCAAAGCCCCCATTATGGGTATAATGATAAGCAAAGCTTTTCCACAGAATTCACTCCAAAGCAGTACACTGAGATCCAGGGGTTCCCACAATGCCCCAATTCAGTACTCTCCCATCAAGGACTCCCAACACACTATCGCATCCAGCTTCAAGAACCTCCTCTAACAGGTAGTACCATCCTCCAGCGTATCATACCTAAAACATCTCTAAACCCCTAAGACCAGTATATGTGCATCCAGATCTGCACTTCTGTAAAGGGCTACTCAAAAATTCACCATTTTGAAATGCGCTCTTCATACCTGTTTGCTAGATCAGGAGCTAATGCACTAAGCTGGCAGACAGTCGCGAGCCACAGTTCCTGGGACCGTGAGCCACATATGGCTCCCGAGCTACAGGTTGGGGACCTGTGCTGTAGATGGTCCTGTAAATGATTAATAACTGCTGTAAAAAAAAAACAGATTGTAAACGGATTGCCCACTGATAACAAGTGAGAAAAAAATGCCCCACTTTTCTAGATGAAACCCTGAACAATTTTTTTAGATGTTTGTGTGAACCTACCCTTAGAAGAATTTTAGCAGAGCTCAACAGTCCTGCACTCCTCCACAACAATGCTGAGCTATATTTTTTGCCTGCTGCAGACAGATAAGTGATGTGAAATTGCACTTGAGCATTAACGTGCTTTCAATTTACATTCTGCTGTCAGAGATTGGCATCTAAACGAACAGCGATGGCCCAGTAGTCACAAATGCTCTATATGTAAGGTAGCCAGCATCAGCCACATGTGTAGGCAGCTCAGCTCCAGCTCCTAAGCCCCCTGCACACATGCAGACTACTTCCAAGGACATTAATAATTAAACACTTTTCTCTTGTGTTTGTGTACATTGTCACTGAATTATTTTTTTTTTCAAAGTTATAGATGCAAATTCAAAGAACTATGAAAAACCAACTGAAGATGTACAACTCATGGGTGAGAAAAGCGTGGTGACAACTGAAACTTCTGAAAAGTCACTATGCAGTGAAAAAATAGCAGAGCCCTTTCGCACCTTCCGCGATGGGTGGGTTGCCTACTACAATCAGTCAGTGTTTTGGGCTGGCATGGGCCTTGCGTTCCTCTACATGACTGTCCTTGGCTTTGACTGTATCACCACTGGATATGCTTACACACAAGGTTTGAGCGGTTCTGTTCTCAGTATCCTTATGGGTGCATCTGCCATTTCTGGAATTATGGGAACTGTTGCATTTACCTGGCTCAGAAAAAAATTTGGTCTGATTCGTACTGGATTCATTTCAGGAGTAGCTCAACTCGGCAGCCTTATTCTATGTGTGATCTCAGTCTTTATGCCTGGAAGTCCATTGGATCTTACAGTTTCTCCATTTCAAGATATTGGTACACGCTATCTTGAAGGAGAGCCCTTTCCTACATTATCTCCAGTTGGTGTACGCCAGGAATTCCTCACAACCAGCATACAAAACCTACTGAATAACTCCAGCTCAACAACCACTGAACCAGACGATTTCATTCCGTTAACCTCAGTCAGCTTACTATTTGCTGGCGTTATTGCAGCTAGAATTGGTAAGTACAATCAATTTTGGGAACATTTTAAAACAAGGTTTTATTGGTTTAGGTTAAGTATTTTTTATAATAAATCCTGAGAACTGTCTGTATCACTCCGATGTTCATCCTGAAAAGTTGGACTAGTGTCATGCGAGTGTGCGATTATCCCACTCTGAATGTAATGCGAGTGTGCGATTTTTTTTTTTGTCACCTAGCATCCATATGACGTCTGTGTGATATGCACATACAATGTATTTTTAACATCATCTTTTACATACTATAATACTCTGTGTAACTTAAAGCTAGTTTGAAAACCTAATAAAGCAATAACCCTAATAAAATAGAAAGAAATTAGATATAAAATAGATAATAAATCGATAGCTAAATATGTGAATATATAATTTCACAAGCTTCCTACATGTAATAAGCTTTCACCCTTTAGGGCTTTTCATGTGTCACTAAAGGGTGTTTAGCCTTGTTCAATCTAATCAATAATTATAAAAAAATGACGTTGGGTCCCCCCTAATTTTTGATAACCAGCAAAGGTAAAGCAGACAGCTGTGAGCTGATATTATCAGGCAAGGAAGGTCCATGGTTAGTAATGGGGGTGTCTGATAGACACCTCTCCATTACTAATACGAGGTCTCGATACCAGCTGTGATTTTGGACAGTTGACAGCTGATATCAACCCCAAGCCCCATTATACCAATTGCCACTGCACCAGGGCAATTGGGAAGTGAGAACGCGAATCGCCAGACTTGGCAAATTTAATGTGATGCGCTACTTCTGGGGCAGCTGCGAGCTGGTGTCTTTAGACTGGGAAGGGCCCAATAACCACGGAACTCTTCTTCTACTTTACATTTGCTGGTTATCAAAACTATTGAGGACGTCGTTTTTTTTTAAAATAATTTATTAGGTTAAACAAGGCTAAACACCCTTTAGTGCCACATGAAAGGTACTAAAGAGTGCAAGTTTATTATATGTAGGAGGCTTGTGACATTGTATAGCCACAGGATATCATCAATTTTTTTTTATTATCTATCCTATCTATTTATTCTGAGGATTCTGGCTGTGAATTTACTGTACTTGGCTGATGAAATTTTGTGTTTCCTTTGAGATGTGTGCGTAGAAAACGTTTTTATTTCTAATACCCATTGACTTGCATTGTCGAGTCTCATCCAATATATGCGACAACTAAAAACAGACGGCATGCTGTGTTTTTTCTGCATGCCGAATCCGGCTGACGAAAATTTCGCAGATCAGCACTGACTCAATGAATGCAATTTTTTTTCGCATTGCACTCGTCTGATTTATACACTAGTGTGTGCGAACCTTTATCTCCATAATCCTCCACTATCTTTTAGCAACATTTCTACAAACACTACGAGGAGGAGTTGATCTTCTCTTCTAGTTCCCTAAACTCATTGTACGTCTGTTCATATGCGTCATTTTTGCAGCATTTTTTGCTGCTTTTTTATGCAAATTAAATGCTGATTTTTACAGTACCAGCAAAATCTAGGAAATTTTAGAAATCTAATCGACATGCTTTTTTTTTCCTGACTGAATTTGAGAAAAACAGAGTTTTTGAAATCTGCAGCTTGTCAAATCTTTTAGCGTTTTTGCAACGTTTCTATACCCATAGATAACCAGTGTTTTTGGTAAATGAAACTAACTTTTTTAAGCACTAAGCATGCACTGTAGACAAATCAGACATGTAATCCGCGCCTCATAAAAAGTTTGCATGAAAAACTATGTGAAAACACTAAAAACCAGACATTTTGAATGCAGCATTTTTACTGCCAAGAGGGCGCATTTTGCAGAAAAAAAACACAGCAAAAATGCTGCCTGTCAACATAACCTTTTTGTGCTTTCCTTTTTCGTTCCACTTTTCCCAATAGCCATAACTTTTTGGTTTTCCTATTGGTATAATGATATGAAGGCTTGTTTTTTTGTGGAATGAATTGTAGTTTTGAATTATACCATTCACTTTTTCATATAATATGCTGAAATATGGGAAAAAAATTCCAAGTAGTGGTGAAATAGTAAAAAAGTGCAATTCCAGTATTGTTTAGGGGGTGTTTTTACAGAATTTATTCTGTGTTAAAAATGACCTGGCAATATGATTTTCCAGGTTAGCATGATTACAGCAATAGTAAACTTATGAGTTTTTATTATTATTTTAATGGTAAAAAAAAATCATAACTTTGTGAAAGAAACAAGACAAAAAAAAAAACATGTGACCATTGATTGTAGGGACATTTTCTGAGTCTCATAACTTTATTTTCCCGTCAGTGGAGCTGGGTGAGGTTTTGTTTTTTTGTGCACTTAGCTGGTGCTTTTATGGATACCATATTATTATTATTATTATTATTAGTATTTATTTATATAGCACCATTGGTTCCATGGTGCTGTACATGAGAAAGGGTTACATACAAATTACAGATATCACAGTAAACAAACTAACAATTACAGACTGATACAGAGGGGAGAGGACCCTGCCCTTGTGGGCTAACATTCTACAGAATGGTGGGGAAGGAGACAGTAGGTTGGGGGGTTGTAGCAGCTCTGGTGTTGGTGAGGCGGTAGCTCCAGTAGTGGTGAGGAGGCAGCGGGGATCATTGCAGGCTGTAAGCTTTCCTGAAGAGATAGGTTTTCAGGTTCCGTCTGAAGGATCTGAGTGTGGTTGATAGTTTGACTTGTTGGGGCAAGGAATTCCAGAGGATGGGGGCTATTCGGGAGAAGTCTTGTAGGCGGTTGGGTGAGGAGCAAATAAGTGTGGTGGAAAGAAGGAGGTCTTGGGAGAACCGGAGATTACATGAGGGAAGATATCGAGAGATTAGTTCAGAGATACAGTATATGGAGGTGACAGTTTATAGATGGCCTTGTAGGTCAGTATTAGTCATTTGAATTGGATACGCTGAGGGAGTGGGAGCCAGTGAAGAGATTTGCAGAGGGGAGAAGCGTAACTTTGTGAGTAGTCCTGTGTAAATTATTGTAAGTACACAAATTTTTGTTTGTTTTTCCTTATAGGTCTTTGGTCCTTTGATCTAACGGTAACTCAGCTCCTTCAAGAGAATGTAATTGAGTCTGAAAGAGGAATAATAAATGGTGTCCAGAATTCCATGAATTATCTTCTCGATCTTCTGCATTTCATCATGGTGATCTTGGGACCCAACCCTGAAGCTTTTGGCCTGCTTGTTCTTATTTCAGTTTCTTTTGTTGCTATGGGCCACATCATGTATTTTCGATTTGCTTATAAGAATCTTGGAGTACAATTATTTACTTGCTCTACTTCAGATCCAAAAACAGTGGCAAGTGATCAGCAACCTGGAGATTCTCCTGTTTGAAAGGTCAATAAAGGGGTTTTCCTCCATTGGACATCCTCTTCTTATTTGCAATTGTGCCCCATATAAAAATAAGACTAAAACCTTATACTCACCACATGCACAAACATCATTTATGCATCCTTTGTGTGGCGTGATGACACTTGAGCGCGAAGCCTGTAGGCGGCTGCCGAAGGACTGCAGCGCTCACATTTCCCTTTTATGAAGCATTTGTGTATGCGGGAAATGTAAGACTGCAGCGCTCATGACATAAAAGTGTAATGAAGCACCAGCTGACATGGCCTGAACGGCACAAGTGTAAGAGTTGAGTGTAAGGTTTCTTTATGTTCAGTGGGGCATTATTACATTTAAAGAAGACCTAAAAATATGTATGATCTTGTTTTTCTTTTGGTCTTGTTCTTCTTCATACCTGAGATATGGCCTCTTTTCCATATATATATCAGCAACAGGCGCAGTCCGCAATTAGCAGGACGCACGCCACGCTACCGTGCCGTTGGGAGATCAGCGGCGCTGTCACGGGTCATCTCCGGGCGCACGGGCTCGGTTCCATAAACGTGTAAAAAATAGAATTACAATAAAAAATAGTGATCTACTCACCTTCCGACGGCCTCCGGAATCTGTCCCTCCTCTCCACACTGCCGGCATCTTCTGTTCCCAGTACTGCTTTGTGCAAAATACAGCTGATGACGTCGCGCTCTCGCGATAGGAAGTCAGCATCGGTCTTTGGCGCAAAGCAGTACTGGGAACGGAAGATGCCAGCAGCGTGGAGAGGAGGGACAGATTCCGGGGGCCCTCGGATGGTAAGTATATCACATTTTTTATTTTAATCTGCCGCTGGGTACCAGATGCTTTAGAATCGGGCCAGCAGCTAGTGTGTGTGTATATATATATATATATTACTAGTATTTTCAGCCAAGTCAACATAGTCCTCAACTCTCTTCTACGGAACTTTTCTTGGGAACCAAACCAGTTAGCTAAAAAGATTAGGTTTATATAATAACAAAATGCAAAAGCGCAATAGGGTCTTATCCAGTAACACAAAGGGAAATAAACAGTAAGTGCGCTCACATTTATAGGGCTGTGTGTGACACAACCACTAAAAGACCAAAGTCCAGATGCTGCAGCTTCCATACAGTAATGTCAGAAATAAAACACAGACTCTGAAACGCACATTTACCCAAATGTGGATTTCATTTTTCCAGTAAACACAGAATACTTCCATTGCCAAGGCAACTTTTTTTTTAATTTATATAAAAAGCGAGGAAGGGGCCAAAACTCAGAGCAAGAACAAAAGAAGAACTACACCAGAATCAAAAGAACTTCGCTGTTTACACCATGCAAAATATTACGTATTTCTTACAAGTGATAGGTCTTCTTTAGGAAGGGATTGTCCAAGTAGTAGCCAGCCGCTTTGGGTTCAGTATCCATGTATTAGTTTGCGAGTGTGAGTATTCTCTAGTATTCTCTAGATTTTGTCATAGCGTTTGCTTTGCGACAAGTGACAATTTCATAGACCCACTAAAGATCTAATCTACAGATTCACAACTATATTCGGAGTGGGAATTACCGGTATTTTCATAGTATCATGTTCATTTATGGAAAATCACTGGTAAGCATTGGATCTGCTTATTTTAGTGTTGGATTCCTTTGGAGCGTGTTTAAGCATTTAACCCATTTCATAGTTTTATCATAGTATCATTTTATATATAATGTAGTAAATGTTTTAGAATGTGTTGTGGGAAGATTTATAAATGTTAACTTTCAAGTATGTATGACCTGGGCTATGCAACTGTACCTTGTAACGCCAGGACTGTTCCCCTAATATTTTATCATACTACTAATGCATTGTGTGCCTCAGCGTTCGGCCAGGGTTACATGTCAACACTCGGTCATGTGCAAGCTCCCATGATTAATTAGTGTCATTGTTTCTCTATGGAAAAAATCTGGAATGGTACTGTTGCAGGAAAATCTGATTGTATTGCAATTTTTCCATAGTGAGAGTTTAGAGCGCCTTTCTGTAATCACGTGACCCAACGACAACTTGTTCCTTTAATCTAAGTGAATGTTCTTCTACAGTGCAGTGAACAACACTATGCAAATACGTGAAGACTAAATGGAATATGCGACATTTTGGAGTGGAGCCTAAGAGACCGACTTTAGATAGAGCAATGAGCGTTGACTGGAGATTTGGATCTGGCCGGTTATGACTTCTGTTGCAATCAGACAATTGGTTCTGGCTAGATAATTTGCTATGCTATTCGATATTTCACTATGATAACAATTACAGTTTGATTCCAGACAGAATACG
The DNA here is from genome assembly GCF_039654945.1 of Dendrobates tinctorius. Classification (NCBI taxonomy): domain Eukaryota; kingdom Metazoa; phylum Chordata; class Amphibia; order Anura; family Dendrobatidae; genus Dendrobates; species Dendrobates tinctorius. The sequence continues at coordinate 6,314,101 of NW_027361921.1, forward strand.
TTTTGATTTACAAGGTAAGCTGACAAACACCGGGACATCTTCATCTGCCGCTCAAAAATGTTGACGCTGTGACGTCATGCTGTATCATTTTAGTACTGATGTAAATAAATAATACAACTGGGGCACCATATTAATTATCTTCTCAAATTTTTTATTACATTTTGAAAAAAAAATGTTTTCTGAACGAACTCATCAGTGGGGCTTGCCAATGGTATAGTAGTTTTACATTTCTAGAGACATCTGTAAGCAGCACTCAACTTTTTTGGTATAAAATGTCTATTAGAATGGCTCCTTTACATGAATCGTCTGCAAAGCCGCAAAAAGTATTTGCATATATTATTTATTTTTTGCTGTATGGACTAGCTCATCCAGGTGCACTATTTTATACAAAGACATCCAGTAAAAAAAAAAGTATAACTACAAGTTGCTCAAAAGCTTTGCGGCATTTCAGTTTTGTTTTACATCAGAAAACAACTTCATGAATCGAGCCTGTGCACATATACCAAAAAATCTAAGTTATTAAGGATGAGTGTGACTTTTATTTCTAAAGAGAAGCCTATAAGAATAAACCTGAGTAAATTACAAAACTCAAAATCATAATGCATTTGAAGAAAAAAAACACCAGAAAAGTGTGAAAATATCTACTCCCCTGCACTAAAAAAATATATATTTCCGTAATATATATGAAAAATATGGTTTTTAAAAAATAAAATCTGACAAAAGACCTAGTACAGTGTGTTGCAAAAGTATTTGGCTCCCTGGAACTTTTCAACCTTTTCCCACATATCATGCTTAAAACATAAAGATACCAAATGTAAATTTTTTGTGAAGAATCAACAAGTGGGACACAATTGTGAAGTTGAACGAAAATTATTGGTTATTTTAAATTTTTGTGGAAATTCAAAAAGTGGGGTGTGCAGTATTTTTTGCCCCTTTACTTTCAGTGCAGCAAACTCACTCCAGAAGTTCATTGTGGATCTCTGAATGATCCAATGTTGTCCTAAATGAATAATGATGATGATGACTAATGATTAAATATAATCCACCTGTGTGTAATCAAGTCTCCGTATAAATGCACCTGCTCTGTGATAGTCTCAGGGTTCTGTTTGAAGCACAGAGAGCATCATGAAGACCAAGGAACACAACAGGCAGGTCCGTGATACTGTTGTGGAGAAGTTTAAAGCCAGATTTGAATACAAGATGATTTCCAAAACTTCAAACATCCCAAGGAGCACTGTGCAAGCGATCATATTGAAATGTAAGCAGTATCATATCACTGCAAATCTACCAGGACCTGGCCGTCCCTCTAAACTTTCATCTCAAACAAGGAGAAGACTGATCAGACATGCAGCCAAGAGGCCCATGATCACTCTGGATGAACTGCAGAAATCTACAGCTGAGGTGGCACAGACTGTCCATAGGACAACAATCAGTCGTGCACTGAACAAATCTGGCCTTTATGGAAGAGTGGCAAGAAAAAAGCCATTTCTCAAAGATATCCATAAAAAGTGTCATTTAAAGTTTGCAACAAGCCACCTTGGAGACACACCAATCATGTGGAAGAAGGTGCTCTGGTCAGATATAACCAAAATCGAACTTTTTGGCAACAATGCCAAATGATATGTTTGGCGTAAAGGCAACACAGTTCATCACCCTGAACACACCATCCCCACTGTCAAATATGGTGGGGGTAGCATCATGGTTTGGGCCTGCTTTTCTTCAGCAAGAAGATGGATGTAGCCAAATAATAATAATAATAATCTTTATTTTTATATAGCGCTAACATATTCCGCAGCGCTTTACAGTTTGCACACATTTTCATCACTGTCCCCGATGGGGCTCACAATCTAAATTCCCTATCAGTATGTTTTTTGAGTGTGGGAGGAAACCGGAGTGCCCGGAGGAAACCCACGCATACACAGGGAGAACATACAAACTCCTTGCAGATGTTGTCCTAGGTGGGATTCGAACCCACTGAGCCACCGTGCTGCCAAATAAGGACCATTCTTGAAGAAAACCTGTTGGAGTCTGTCTGCAAAAGACCTGAGACTGGGACTGAGATTTGTCTTCCAACAAGACAATGATCCCAAACATAAAGCAAAATCTACAATGGAATGGTTCACAAATAAATGTATCCAGGTGTTAGAATGGCCAAGACAAAGTCCAGACCTGAATTCAATCGAGAATCTATGGAAAGAGCGGAAAACTGCTGTTCACAAACGATCTCCATCAAACCTCACTGAGCTTGAGCTGTTTTCCAAGGAAGAATGGGCAAGAATTTCAGTCTCTCGATGTACAAAAACTGATAGAGGCATACCCCAAGCGACTTGCAGCTGTAATCACAGCAAAAGGTGGTGCAACAAAGTATTAAGTTAAAGGGGCCGAATAATATTGCACACCCCACTTTTCAGTTTTTGTATTTCCACAAAAATTTAAAATAGCCAATAAATTTTGTTCAACTTCACAATTGTGTTCCACTTGTTGTTGATTTTTCACCAAAAATGTACATTTGGTATCTTTATGTTTGATATGTGGGAAAAGGTTGAAAAGTTCCAGGGAGCCAAATACTTTCGCAAAGCATTGTATGTGGACATCTTTGATTGCTTTTTGATGCCTGCCTCTAATTGCCGTATGCTGACAAAAATGATGTTCAGAAGACCACAAAGTGACTCCATTTGCTTCATTAAAGCCAATAAATCATTTGCACGTACACCGTATCCCATTTTTTTAAGGCTTAAAATATACTCTCACAGAGACAGTGATGTGTGACTTAAGGCCCCGCTAGCGAGATCGCTGATTTTGTGATGCCACAGCGAGATCGCTGTGTGTGACTGGGATCAGCGACCGGCCCCCCCGCCGGGTATCGCTGATCGTGCAGCATCGTCCTGGGCCATTTTTTCATCGTTGCTCTCCCGCTGGCCAAAGTTCAACGCTGCGTGTGGCAGTGGGAGCCAACGATCAGCGAGGCTCCCAGCGCTCTAAGCAGGCGCTGGGAGCTGGTATCTAAGGTAAATATCGAGTTACTAAGCGGCGCGCATCACTTAGTTACCCGATGTGTACCTTAGAAACCTGCGTGCTGGCAGCTCCTGGCGCTAGCACATTGATTTCTAAGATACACATCGGGTAACTAAGTGACGTGCGCCGCCTGGTAACCCGATATTTACCTTGGATACCAGCGTCCTCGCTGGTGCTGGTCGCTGGTGAAGCTGCCTGTTTGGCAGCTCACCAGCTATCATGTAGCGATGCACCAGCGATCCTGACAAGGTCGTATCGTTGTCGGGATCGCTGGTGCATCTTTATGTGGGACGGGGCCTTTAAACATGATGTGTACAAAGCCTAGCTTTCCTGTAGTTTGTCACCTTTGTTGTATAGATAAGGAGAAAATGAGCAGTCAAGAGGACAGAAAAGGGGCTATACTGCATCATTTTCTGGATATCTGGACTCCCACTGATTTTTGCTGCCATAAAGCATGCGCACACACAGGATTGTGTATGGAGTCCATGCAAAAATTAAAAATGCAACAACAAAAATGTAAATGCTGCAGCATTTTTAAAAGGGAAGTAAAAACTGTGAAGGTAAGTGAGCCCACACATTGGGTAAAACCCTAATGCAGGAGAGTAGGTAATCGGTGGTGGAGAAGGTTGTATGAAACATACCCACTGTATGAGTATAAAATACCAGTTCCAGCTGCCCCATGGCTGTGGCAGGAAATCCACCAGAAGAACTTGACCAAAGGTGAACAAAAGCAAGTTAAAACAGGCTGCGCTGCTGGAAAAAGCTTCTCTTGTCGTGGTTAAAGGTTTTTGTTGCTACGTGTTTCAACACTGTACTGTTGTCTTTTTCAAGTGAAAAGCCAATCTTTTTTTGGACTGGAAGAAGTTGGAGATACCAAATTAAGAAAAATGGGAAAGTTTGAACTGACTTGGTGTTTTGTGTGTAATCCAGCTATTTAAAAAGTTGTGAAAAATAGAAAAAAGATTAACTGTACGAGTTGGCACAGCATGAAGAGATGTAACTAATAGAAGATTTTTCCCTAGAAGGCATGTGAAATAAAGAAAGATATAAGGTGTAAAAGTGAAAATTTGAAATGAAAATGTAAGAAAACTTTGAACCAAGATAGGGTTTTGTGGGTGATCTGCATGCCAAAAAGTGATGAAGAATAAGTTGTAGGTGACATATTCTAGTAAACGAATGAAAGTATTTTACCAGGAAAAAATAAGTGAACGAAAGATACGAGATCTATAAAATGAAAGGTTAGGTGAGGAGGAAGGGAAACTAAGAATGAGGAGAGTGTAAAAGAGAACCCAAAGAGTAAGGATTTTCTAAAATAAGAAGGGAAAGTGTTGAAGAAAGTGGAACTGCAGTTAAAGAAAAAGAAGCGAAAATTTGTTTTGAGAAAATTAGATGAAATCTTTGAATTGAAAAAGAGGTAGCAGTAAAAACAGGTAGGAAAAAGAGGGAGTATAGTTGATATAAAGCGTTTGAGGTATAAAAATGAGAAAATAGGCTATTCTCCAGGAAGGGGAATAAAACAGGATAAATAAGCATAAAGATAATAAATACAACGAAAAACAACTAGTGTTTAGAGAGGCCGTGCTTTGTGAATTCTTCTGACTGCAATGTAGGGTCTGTGTGGTCCTGCCCAAATATTGCAGGTCACAAGCACACTGTAAGAGGTACACCATCCAACTAGTTTAGTAATCCATATGCAATTAATTGTAACTACTTCCCTGTGTGAGTAGACTGGAGTGTTTGTGCACCGTGTGTGATGCACCTGCAGCAAAGGCAAATTTTTTGCTCAACATTTAAGACTCCCAGTTTTTGGTGGAGCTAAGACAGCTTGTACTGCCTTCACAGAGGTGCATTTGAGACTGCTAGGGATCAATATATTCCTTAGTGTAAGTGCTTGTCTTAAAGGGCAACTTAGGTTGTTTAGGGATGATAAAAGGAAGAACAGGGTCCTTTTGTAATATATGCCAATGCTTCATGCAACAATTCTTGGATGATGTGTCGTGCAGAAATGAAGGTTTTAATAAAATTGCACCTGTATGAATAATTTTTTTTGCTAATTTTTATAGTTGAAAAAAATACAATGATGCTGTAGAACTGTCCTGGTCTTTTAATAAGCTCGTTTAACCAGACCTTTTTGGATATTCTTGTTTGCTAAAGTGCTCTTGCAGAATCCCAGCCTGGGTGGTAAAGTCCTCATCTCGACTGCAATTGCGTCTAATACATCAGTATTGGTTAAATGGAATTTTTTTTTTTTTTAAAACTGTTTTTATTAATTTAACAAGGAAAAGGGGTACAAACAATTACAGTATGTTCATGACATTAAACCATAATCCCACCTTTTCCCTTTTCCCACCCCCCTCCCCTTCCTGCAAATGTCATCATTTAAAAAGATTCCTTAAATTGGTGCGTGTCCTCCAATGCTTTGTAGCAAGTACCATCTGGTGCTTTCGAATTGTTTCCTAAGTTCCTAGACTCTGTATCCAAGGAGGGAATAAGAAACGACAAACAGAAAAACTTCTCTGTTAACTTTTCTTTGTGAGTCAAGGTTTCCAACCAGTCCATTTCAAAAAGAAAATGAATTTTTGTCAATATTAATGATTTCGACGGAACATTTGAGTTTAACCATTGATGTAATATGCTTTTTCTTACTGCTGAGACCCAAATCACTAACATGGCCTTGGTGTGCTTTGGTAATACTCTTGGGCTCTCCTCTACAATATTAAAAATAGCCCATTGCGGGGTAAGAGGGAACTCAAAACCACTCAATTGTTGTAACTCAGAGTGAATATCACGCCATAACTTTTGAATTTTGGGGCAACCCCACATATGATGGTAGATGTCAGTATTATGTAAACCACATTTAACACATTGATAAGAATTTGTAGGAGACATTCTGGATTGGACGTACGGGGTAATATAAGCTCTATGTAATAATAATATGGCCATATCGGTATAACTATTATATGGAATAACTTTCCTTTGTGTCTCAGTAGCTTCTAATATATCTCCAACCTCCAACCCCTCCATATCCTTTATCCATCTCACCGGACCCGAGGTTTTAGCATCCCAAGACCATTCCTTCCGCAGAGTGGAATATATGGTGCTAGTTGACACCAAATGAGACATACCCGTTCTGAGAAGAGTGTCCAATTTATCGCCTGTTCTCTCTCTCTGCTAGCCACAAACCTAAGAACCAGACTACGTGCCTGCAGGAATAAGAATGGTCGTCCTTCAAATACAGGATAACGGGACACCGCCTCGTCAAAAGTGATTGTAGAGAAACTTTGGTCTAATAGATCCACCCCAAAAACACACTTTTGTTGTGCCATATTGTCATAGATTTTAGGCGGTTTACCTTTCAAAAATAGTGGGCTACCTAGAAAGGGCTGGAATGGTGACAATCTAGCTCCCAAATTACACAATTTCCTCCCTCTTCTACAGGACAAAATAGTTTGCCAAAGTATCGGATGATCTCTAATTTCATCAGGGAGTTCTTCATTATTCAGATGTAACAAAGCCATTAAAGATATATGTGGATAAATCTGCCCCTCTAGGTGAGTATTGGAGAAGTGGGATGTTCCCCGCATCCAATCTATTACATATTGCAAGTTAGCTGCTAAGTTATATCTAGCAATATCAGGGAAGTTAATACCCCCCTCAGATCTTGGAAGTTGTAACTTAGGCCTCTTTCACACTTCAGTTTTTTGCATCAGTTATAATCCGCCAAAAAGGCGGACATGCGGATCCGTTCTAAGCTGATGTGAACAGATGGCATAGGATCCGTTTTCAGACGGATCCTGAAAATGAAGAAATTTAAAGGAATCGCAGAGAGAGAGAGAGAGAGATTTTTTTTAGTTTTGTCCGGCACCCAGAAAGAATTTCGGGTTAAATGAGTGTCTGGAGGATCCGCCAGAGAAAAAAACGTTACAAGCTCCGTTCTGAAATCTTTGAGGATGGTGACGGACAGCAACTTTTGGCGGATCCTCACAAAAAACGGATGCAACGGACAGCAATCCGCCATTAATGCAAGTCAATGGGAAAAAAACGGATCCTCAAAAAAAAATTGAGGATCCGTTTTTTTCAAAACCTGGCGGATTGTGACTGATTGTAAAACACGGAAGTGTGAAAGAGGCCTTACATAACCCAACGCGTGAACGGCCCCCCACTCCCTATATAAACTGTCGAAATGTCCTATTCAATAGGTTAATGTCTGATTTGGATAATAGAAGTGGTAATGTTTGAAATAAATATAATAATTTAGGAAAAATCATTTTAATTAAGTAACCTTTCCCGGTAAAAGACAAGATAAAATGTTTCCAGGAGTGGAGGAGACTAGTAACCTTATTAATAATGGGTCTATAATTAAGGCAATACAATTTATGTGGATCCGCTGGGAGTCTAATGTCCAGATATCCAATAGACTCGCTCTTCCATTGAAAGGGAAACCAGCTCTCAGCTATTCTGCCCGCCCTAAATATAGCTAATGCTTATGACTTATTATAATTTATTTTAAAGCCAGTAAGATGTCCAAATTCTTCAATTGTTGAAATTATGGTTGGAATAGCTTATGTTGGGTTGGCAATAAATAATAAAATATCATCGGCAAAAGCCAATAACTTTGTTTCCGTGTTCCCTGTAGGAATCCCATTAAAATCCGGCATATTTTGAAGAGTTCTCAACAAGGGATCTAATGCTAAATTAAACAATAATGGAGACAATGGGCATCCCTGCCTCGTGCCCCTCCGGATGGCAAAGGGCACCGACAGGGTGTTGTATATAAAAGGCCTAGATGTGGGGTCCCTATATAACAATTTAATAGCGTTGCAGGACCATGACCCAAACCCTCTGAGCGCCAACAACTTATGTAAATAATTCCAGGAAACCCTTGTCAAAGGCCTTATCTGCGTCAAGATCCACCACTATGTTCCTTTTGCCCTTATTGACTCTACAACTAGATATAGTACCTATTGCTGTTCATATATTATAGGTTATCGATTTCCAATGCACAAACCCTGTCTGATGTGATGAAATTAACTCAGGAATAATCTGCTGTACTCTAGTTGCCAATATTTTTGTCAATAGTTTAAAATCTGCATTGAGCAGTGAGATTGGGCGGTATCCCTCCACCTGCAATGGATCGTTCCCAGGCTTAGGAAGCATGATAATACAAGCCTCATTAAATCTATCTGGAATATAACCCTTTTACATGATCCCATTAAATAACTCAACTAGGTGTAGACCTACCCATGGGCCTAAGATCTTATAATATTCTCCACTAAACCCATCTGGACCCGGTGCCTTAGAATTCTTAAGAGTAGAAATGGCTGACAGGACCTCCGTAATGGTAATAGGTGAGTTAAGCAGGCTTCTCTGATCCTCCGTAATGCCAGGAGCCACCCCATCCCCAAAGAAACATGATGCCTCCATAATCTCCTCTCCCCCTCCTGCATACAAAGATCCAAAAAAAGTCTAAATTCCTCTATTATTTGTTCATTGTCCACTGTGACCGTGCCATTTTGATTATGAATTCTGGTAATCCTAGTTGCTTGTCTAAAAGGTTTAGTGAGAGGCCAGTAACCTTCCCGGCCTGTTCCCCCATTTAAAGTATTTGTGGTTTTGATAATCTAGACTGTACAACGCTCTCTCGTGCTCAATATTTTCAGCAGTCTCTTTAGCCTCTATGAATTTTTGTTTATTTACGGGGGTAGTAGAACATTTAAAATTTTTATATGCCTCGGTCAATTCTTCCTGAGCTGCTAATGTGGCCTCTAATAATTTTTTCAGTTTATTCCCGACATAGGAGATGACTTGTCCCCTTAGAACTGCCTTAGAGGCGGCCCAAAATAAATGAGGATCAGCACAGTGCTCCCTATTGTCTTCTTTGTATGGGTTCCATGGCATCTGCAAATAAGCCTTAAAATCATCAGACGAGTGTAGATAAGAGGGAAACCTCCACCTCCTTTCCTTGCATGCCGGATTTACCAATCTAGATTTGAAAACCACCAGGGCGTGATCAGATATCTGAATATCCAAGATATCTGTCGATAGAACAAGGGACACCATCGATAAGCCTAATAACCAATAGTCTAATCTTGCATGTGTATTATGAACATGAGAGTAGTGCGACAAATCCTTATCAGTAGGATGCTGCCACCTCCAAATATCCATCAACCCCAAATGATCCATCAGCCTCTGGATGAGACCTTCATGTATTGTATCTCCATGGTTGTGTAATCCTGATCTATCCATAGACATATCATGTGATTCATTAAAGTCCCCCCCAATTATCAAATTGGTTGTGTCCCAACCTGCCAACTTAGAGAGTAAATGAGTCTGAATCTGCGAATCTGGGCCATTAGGTGCGTAGACATTTACCAGGTTGTAGCAAACTCCTATTTTTATATTGACTATTAAAATTCTCCCCATTGGATCCTGCCAAGTATCCAAGATATCATAATTGAGACATTTATTGATAAGTATCGCCACCCCCCTCTGTTTTTTGGAATGCGATGCCTCAGTACACAATATATATTTTTTGCTAAATAAAGATGGATGCTTATCCCTTACCCAATGAGTTTCTTGTAAGAAAACTACATGGAAATTAGAGCGTTGTAAGTAATACATCACCTTTTTTCTCTTCACTGGAGTGTTTATGCCATTCACATTCCAAGAGCACCAATATAATGAATGCATTGTGGACAGAGAAGTACTACCATTATCTATCATTTAACCTATACCAGAACATGGTGTAACCTTCCTGAATAATATCAGATTCATATGAACCCCACACCCATCCCAGCGAGTGGGCGTAGAGGCCACATTGACAAAAAGGTGCGATGAACACATGCAGGAACCCCCCCCACCCTTAACAATCTAAACCTGCAAAGAACCATGCTCAAAGTAATTATGAGCGTGAACCTGCTTGAAGAAAAGAGATTAATATCTCAACAAGATAAAACACAAATGCAACAAAGTAACAAAAGCGACGCCACCCTGCTAGGTGACAAAATGGTGAAGAACATCAATTGCATTCATCGGGTCTCATCCGAGGACTGCACTGCAGCTTGACTATCTGCTTGAAGATGTTGTAAAGCCATTTCCGGCTCTGTAAAGATTCAGTTTTTCCCATTCAAAGAAAAGCATAAAATTCCAGGGAATTGTAGCCCAAAATGAATATTTTTTCCCACCAAAAAGGCACATGCGGGATTAAAAGCCTTACGTTTGGCTGTCACAGCAGCCGACTAATCCTGGAAGAGAAACAGTTTGTGATGATCATAGGATAATGGTTGCTTCTTCCTGTATGCCGATAGCAAACTGACTTTATCTTTTAAATCCAGGACCCTGAAGATTATCAGATGAGGTCTAGAGTCCGTATCATTCCTAGGAGGGCCCAGGCGATGAACTCTCTCGATCTTCAGGGCACCTGAATGCAGTGGTAAATTTAGTGCCTTCGGGAGCCACTCTGACACTATTCCCATCAAATCAGGCGTTTTAAGCGATTCAGGGAGACCAACAAGTTTCAAGTTATTACGCCAAGATCTGTTTTCTAGATCCTTGCCTTATCTAGAAGAAATGTGAGATCTTTATCCCTCCGATCTAACTTGCCGGAGAGTTCTGTAACTATGTCCTCCAGATCTGACATTCTTTGTTCTGCAGCTGTTATGCATGCCCCTTGTGTGTTAACCTGGGTGACAATAGCATCCAGAGTCGACTGAAATGCCACCAATCGAGAGTCTATTTTCGGCATTAGAATATCTGTAATGGCCTGAGCAATTGATTGCGAATCTGTCATGATACATGCTGGATCATTGCACTCTTGTTTCTTTAGTTAAGTGCACATGATTATAATGCAGGTGTGGCTCTGCTATAAAAGAGTCACAGGTGTTGCAATCAGTGTTGGTGATAGTGTTCATTTCAACCATCCTTAGTGGAGGAAGGAGCTGGAGAGCGTTCCTTGCAGCACTGTCTTAGCCCTGGTGTGGAAGGAGTCATAGGGGATTTCCTTGTAGCTCTGACAGAGCTTGGTGGCAGCGATTCAGGAGGAGAGCTGCATTCTGGTGGTGGACTCTGTTGCCAGGAGCAAGTGCAACAGAGTAAAGCTAAGTGGTGTTTCCCTGTTTGTGTTTTTCCTTAGTGTGTATTAGTACAGCGGTGGGGCCAGTGCCTGTGCCACCCAGCTCCCTAGCAAGGGATAGGTGTAGGGTGTGCTAGGGCAACAGGTTCCTGATCGGTGCCCGGTGTGGAACCGGCATAGGGAATGTTAGGAGCGTTAGGGACACTGACTCAGAGGAGTGCAGGAGGTCTCCACGTCCCCTTTCCCTATCGCAGGGCCCACCGTTGTAACTGTTTCCCCGTGTCTTGTTGTTTTAGTTACCGGCCTGCAGGCCGTGTCACACAGGACAGTATCACATGCCGCGTCTTGTTTACAGTTACCGGCCTGCGGGTCACGTCACACAGGACGGGTCATTGTGACATCACCAACCATAACTTTTTTTTTTCTGCTGAGCCATGGACCCAGTTCAGACCTTTGCCCAAATGCTGCAGACCCTTACTAATGAGATTAGGGGGCTGCGCGGAGGGTTGGTGCGGTAGCTGCGGCTGTTGGTGGGCTCTGGGGGCTTGGTTCAGGAACAGGCTCAGCCAGAACCCAAGATATCCCTCCCTAACAGAATTTCTGGAGGGAGAGATCAATTCTTGGTGTTTCAACAAGCCTGCAAATTATATTTCAGGCTGTGCCTTCGTTCATCAGGGAGTGAAGAGCAACGGGTGGGAATCATTATGTCCCTTCTTAAAGGTGATCCCCAATCCTGGGCCTTCTCCCTACCGGATGATTCTCCATCATTGGTGTCCATGGATGAGTTTTTTGCGGCTTTGGCGCTTGTGTATGGGGATCCTGATGGCGTCGCCCTGGCGGAATCCCGACTCTGTAGGTGTAAACAGGGAACCCGGGTTGCTGAGGAGTACTGCTCAGAGTTTAGGAGATGGGTCACTAACACTCAGTGGAATGACCCTGCACTTAGGAGTCAATTTGTGCAGGGTTTGTCTCCAAAGTTGCAGGATACTCTGGTGCAGTACGCCGCCCCCAGGTCCCTGGAGGCTACCATGTCCCTTGCCATCCGGGTGGATAGACGCCTTAGGGAAAGACATATACAAAAAATGCCCCCTGATGTCTTCGCTAGGGAGGAGGACCCACCAGTGCGGACGGAGGAACCCAGACAGCCCGGTGATGTTGATACAAAATGGGTGTGTCTGCGGCTCGTCCTGGTGGGGGGTATGCTTTTCCTGTGGGAAGCCTGCCCAGTTCATGCCAAGTCTCCTGATGAACCCATGCAAGTAGGAGGAGCTAGTCTGTATTCGGAGCTGCCTACGGTTTGGGGAGTGGTGTCGGTATGTTTGTACTGTTGGCAGTCTGGTCATGTCCTGAAGGCTTACCCATTGCACGCCAAATTATCTGTGCCATCTGAGAAGCCGCATTCCCCTGGTCGCTTGGAGGGAGGTGACCAGGGAGTATACATTTCCTCCATTTTGCCCTCCCAAGGTACCATGTCAGCAGAGGTCTTGGCTGGCGCGGTACCAGAGGTGGTACCGCTGCTTGTGGACAGTAGAGCAGGAGTCAGTCTGGTGGATGCTCGCTTTGTCCAGACTCAAGGTCTGAGGTGTAGGACCCTAGCCCAGCCTATAAGAGTCCAGGCCATAAACTCTGTTCCACTGAGCCAGGGGAGCTTGACCAAAGTCGTAGAGAATATCCATCTGCGTATACGACATCATGAGGAGTCCTTGTCATGCTACGTCTTGGAGGGAATGCCAGTACCTATTGTTTTAGGCCTCCCTAGGCTGAAAAGACACAACCCAGTAATAGATTGGTGGGCGAGGGAAGTGGTCAGCTGGGGGCACTCGTGTGAGGGCTGCTGCCTAGGAACTACTGTCTCTGCCGTCTCTCTTCAACAGACCCCTTCCTCTCCGGTGAGAGCAGCAGATGTGTTGCAGGAGAGTAGGTGCAAGTCTCAACCCTCACCATTGGCCAACCCTGGGAGGCGCAGACCTCATGGTGGAAGGGGTTGGAGGGTGATGTACCCCTTGGTGAAGTGCGGGGGTGTGAGTGTGGTGACACAGGGGGATGTCTCTGTTGTCAATCCCAGAAAGAGTTCTCCAAATGGTGACAAACGAACGAGTGACAATAAACGTTCAGGTCCGGACCTCTGTGTGAACGAGTGTGTATGGGTGGCCACCAAAAAACATCCAGTGGAAGTGTGTTGTGGAATGTTACCAGCTCATACCAAACATACACATACACAACCCGTGCCCCAGGTCAGCGCTTCGGAGATGTGTATTGCCTCCAGAACATACGTTGCCAATACCAGCGGGCTCATTTGTCATCAACCTGACGTGCAGGTAGTTGCTGGGGTGCACTCTGGGTCTGGGTGTCCCCGCTGTAGGTGGTTCCCTGATGAGCGGTCTTGAGGGTCCAGAGGCCCCTCATTAAGGGGAGGGTACTGTCATGATCCATGCTGGATCAGGACTGATAAAAAGCACAGGTAACCTTTTTATTCTTAAGCAGTGCTTAGGTTTGGTTTTTGCCCCTGGTGGTCTTTAGGATTATTGCACTGTGGTGTCGTTTGTTCTAAGTTTGCCCCCGGTGGTGGTGAGCATCATTGCACTCTAGTTTCTTTAGTTAAGTGCACATGATTATAATGTAGGTGTGATTGCTGGCTCTGCTATAAAAGAGTCACAGGTGTTGCAATCAGTGTTGGTGATAGTGTTCATTTCAACCATCCTTGGTGGAGGAAGGAGCTGGAGAGCGTTCCATGCAACATTGTCTTAGCCCTGGTGTGGAAGGAGTCATAGGGGATTTCCTTGTAGCTCTGACAGAGCTTGGTGGCAGCGATTCAGGAGGAGAGCTGCATTCATGTGGTGGACTCTGCTGCCAGGAGCAAGTGCAACAGAGTAAAGCTAAGTGGTGTTTCCCTGTTTGTGTTTTTGCTTAGTGTGTATTAGTACAGCGGTGGGGCCAGTGCCTGCGCCACCCAGCTCCCTAGCAAGGGATAGGTGTAGGGTGTGCTAGGGCAACGGGTTCCTGATCGGCGCCCGGTGCAGAACCGGCATAGGGAGCGTTAGGAGCGTTAGGGACACTGACTCAGATGAGTGCAGGAGGTCTCCACGTCCCCTCTCCCTATCGCAGGGCCCATCGTTGCAACTGTTTCCCCTTTCCCCATGTTTTAGTTACCGGCCTGCAGGCCGTGTCACACAGGACAGTATCACGTGCCGCATCTTGTTTGCAGTTACCGGCCTGCGGGTCGCGTCACACAGGACGGGTCATCGTGACAGATCCTCCCATTCTGCTTCAGCAGTTATCTTAGGTGGGGAGGTAGTGTTCTGGTGCCTAGTCGAGGGTCTATTTGATTTTCCAGATTTGGCTACGAATTTTTCCATAGTGAAAAAGAGACATAATGAGCTCGTGTAAATTTAGTAGTGGCGTCGCTATTGAATATCTGCCTCACATTCAAGGAACCACCATTCCCATGTCCAGCAGAGGGCAGCTCATCTGCAGTCTATGCCTCTATATGCCGGTCCACGCTCCCGTTCCTTTGCAGGTATGTAGCTGCCCCGGGTACCTTGCGATCCGGTGATGTGGCGCAGGGTACTCCAGCGTGTTGTCCGCGTTCCAGTGCAGCCTGTCGCAGCCGCTTCTGTTAAAGGCCATGTGTCGCGTGGATTTCAGTGCTACCTGCGCCTAGGACCTCCGGAGTTCCCGGAGAGCTGGCCCCGCTGTCGGGGGAACCTTGCCCGGGACTTATCCCTGCTACCCGCTTAGTGGTGTGATAGCAGTGGATTTAGTTCTGCCGTCAGGGAGCTCTATTAAAATGCGGCCATCTTCAAGCTCCGCCTCCCGGAAGTCCCAATGGAAAATTATTTTTAACCATTTGTGGTAAGGCCCTTTAGTGAAATGAATAGAACTGTTAGTATCTACATTTTTGAGGAAAGTTTTGATGATAATGCGGTCTTCAAAGTGTGAAATAAGATCTAGTAAATCAATGCTGTCTTTTTCAATAGTTTCGGTAAATAAAACGCTTGTATACCAGTTGTGAGGGGTTGACTCACTCAGCTGCTTTCAGAGGTAGATACAGGAACACTTTGTATTAAAGTCTCTGGGTGGTTTATTGCTTCATAAACCACAATGCAAAATAGTAAAACAAAAACAGCCTTTCTGGCACAAATAAAAAGTCCATATAAAAGTCCTCCCCAGAGTGGCTTCAGCTTTCTGGGATACAATACACTTCAGCTCCCACCGATGCTTATGCCTGGAGACTTCCTTTCTCCAAACACACAGCACAAAAAAAGCAGTGGCTGCACATTTAACTTCTCCAGTCACACCCTTGAGGTGGAGAAGTGGTGAGCAGGCGTCCCGAACATCTTTCACCTACTCATCAAAAACCCAAACCCTTGGGATTGAACAGATAATTAGAGATTTGAATAACACTATTCTAATGGAGAAAAAGATATATATTAAGAGAGGTGCTGTTAAGAAATTTGGTGAACAATGGGGAAAATGGATCAAATATACCCGGGTTGTTTCAGAGGCTCTCGCTGGAGATGTGATATTTAATACATTTATGTTAGGGTGGGATGTAGAAGGGCATAGGAATTATATAATCTGAAGAATGAATGTATTAGTGAATATTGCAGAAACAAACACATAAGAAAGGAAGACATACCAGACAAGGGGAGGGGGTGTTTTGGGGGAAGAGTTTAATTGGGAGGGGGAGTTTTGTTAATTGGTTTACAATAAAATTTTAAGGTTATACCATGAATACCATGATACAATACAGTTGTGATTATAACAATGTCTTAAGAATGGATGAATTTACAGTGTTATGTAATATAAGAATGTAATATGTATTGCTGGGACATTGTGATTGGCATAATATAAATGGTTTTGATATAAAAAAACAAAACAAAAACCCTTTTAACCCCTTACTGCTATCAGACGTACTATCCCGTCCATGTGCCCTGGGACTTAATTCCCAGGGACGGGATAGTACTTCATAGCGATCAGCGGCGCCCACGTGGTGACCGCCGCTGATCGCGGCCGAGTGTCAGCTGATTATCACAGCTGACGCCCGGCACTATGTGTCAGGGGCGGTCACAGACCGCCCCCGACACGTTAACCCCTTGCACACCGCGATCAAACACGATCGCGGTGTACCGGGGGTTAAAGGGAAGCATCGGCAGGGAGGGGGCTCCCTCCATGCTTCCCTGAGCCCCCCACGGCAGCGCAATGTGCAGCGCTGCTGCGGGGGGCTCTTTCCCTACAGGCCCCCGGATCCAAGATGGCGACGGGGACCTTCGGAGGCCTGTAGGGAGCTGAATTCCTCACGGCCTGCAAAGCGCAGGCATGAGGAAGCCTGCACACTGCCTGTGACAGATTGCTGATCTGTCACAGTGATCTGTGATGTGACAGATCAGCGATCTGTCACAGGACAGTGATGTCCCACCTGGGACAATGTAATAAAGTTAAAAAAAAAAGTGTAAAAATAATTTTTAAAGAAATCGCTAAATAAATTAGTAAAAAAAAAAAAATATTCCCCAATAAATTCTTTTTTTGAAAATAAAAAAAACAAAACAATAAAAGTACACATATTTGGTATCGCCACGTCCGTAACGACCCGCCCTATAAAACTGTCCCATTAGTTAACCCCTTTAACGAACCCCTAAAAAAATAAAAATAAAAAACGAAGCAAAAAATAATGATTTATTATCATACCACCGAACAAAAAGTGCAATAACGCGCGATCAAAAAGACACATATAAATATCCATGGTACCACTGAAAACGTCAGCTTGTCCCGCAAAAAACGAGCCACCATGCAGTGTCATCCGCAAAAAAATAAAAAAGTTATAGCTCGCAGAATAAAGCGATGCAAAAATAATTATTTTTTATATAAAATCGTTTTCATTGCATAAAACCGCCAAAACATAAAAAAACGACCTAAATGAGGTATTGCTGTAACCGTACTGACCCGAAGAATAAAACCGCTTTAACATTTTTACAGCACGCGAAACGGTGTAAACGCACCCCCCAAAAGAAATTGATGAAACGCTGGTTTTAGTTTATTCTGCGTCCCAAAAATCGGAATAAAAAGCAATCAAAAAATGTCACGTGCCCGAAAATGGTACCAATAAAAACGTCAACTCGTCCCGCAAAAAATAAGACCTCACATGACTCGGTGGGTCAAAATACAGAAAAATTATAACTCTCAATATGTGGTGATGCAAAAACTATTTTTACAATAAAAAGCGTCTTTTAGCGTGCGACAGCTACCAAACATAAAAACCGCCAGAAATAGTAAATCAAACCCCCCGTTATCACCCCCTTAGTTAGGGACAAATAATAAAATTAAAAAAATGTATTTATTTCCATTTTCCCATTAGGGTTAGGGCTAGGGTTAGGGCTAGGGTTAGGGCTGAGATTAGGGTTAGGGGTGTGTTGGGGTTAGGGTTGGAGTTATAATTGGGGGGTTTCCACTGTTTGGGCACATCAGGTGCTCTCCAAATGCAACATGGCGTCTGATCTCAATTCCAGCCAATTCTGCGTTGAAAAAGTCAAATGGTGCTCCTTCCCTTCCAAGCTCTGCCATGCGCCCAAACAGTGTTTTACCCCCACATATAGGGTATCAGCATACTCAGGACAAATTGCAAAACAACTTTTGGGGTCCAATTTCTCCTGTTACCCTCAGGAAAATAAAAAATTGGGGGAAAAAATATCATTTTTGTGGAAAAAAATGATTTTTTTATTTTCACGCCCAGGCGTTATAAACTTCTGTGAAGCACTTGGGGGTTCAAAGTGCTCAACACACATCTAGATAAGTTCCGTGGGGGGTCTAGTTTCCAAACTGGGGTCACTTGTGGGGAGTTTCAATAGTTTAGGTACATCAAGGGCTCTTCAAACGCACATGACACCCGCAGACCAATCCATCAAAGTCTGCATTCCAAAACGTCACTACTTCCCTTCCGAGCCCCGACGTGTGCCCATACAGTAGTTTTCTCCCACATATGGGGTGTCAGTGTACTCAGGACAAATTGAACAACAACTTTTGGGGTCCAATTTCTCCTGTTACCCTTGGGAAAATAAAAAAAATGGGGACTAAAAGATGATGTTTGTTGAAAAAATACGATATTTTTATTTTCACGCCCGGTCGTTATAAACTTCTGTGAAGCACTGGGGGGTTCAAAGCACTCACCACACATCTAGATAAGTTCCTTAGGGGGTCTAGTTTCCAAAATAAGGTCACTTGTGGGGGGTTTCCACTGTTTAGGTACATCAGGGGCTCTCCAAAAGCAACCTGACACCCGCAGACCATTCCATCAAAGTCTGCATTCCAAAACGTCACTACTTCCCTTCCGAGCCCCGACGTGTGCCCATACAGTAGTTTTCTCCCACATATTGGGTATCAGCGTACTCAGGACAAATTGTACAACAACTTTTGGGGTCCAATTTCTCCTTGTACCCTTGGGAAAATAAAAAAATTGGTGACTAAAAGATCATGTTTGTGGAAAAAATATGATTTTTTTATTTTCATGCCCGGGCGTTATAAACTTCTGTGAAGCACTGGGGGGTTCAAAGTGCTCATCACACATCTAGATAAGTTCCTTGGGGGGTCTAGTTTCCAAAATGGTGTCATATGTGGGGGGTTTCTACTGTTTTGGTACATCAGGGGATTTCCAAACGCGACATGGTGTCCGATCTCAATTCCAGCCAAAAACGTCAAATGGCGCTGCTTCCCTTCCGAGCTCTGCCATGCGCCCAAATAGTGGTTTACCCCCACATGTGGGGTATCAGCGCACTCAGGACAAATTGCACAATATCTTTTAGGGTCCTGTTACCCTTGGAAAAATAAGAATTGAGGATGAAAAGATCATTTTTGTGGAAAAAATATGATTTTTTTTAATTGTACGGCTGTATGTTATAAACTTCTGTGAAGCCCGTGAGGGTTCAAAGTTCTCACCACACATCTAGATAAGTTCCTTGGGGGGTCTAGTTTCCAAAATGGTGTCATTTGTGGGTTTTTTTACTGTTTTGGTACATCAGGGGTTTTCCAATCGCGACATGGTGTCCGATTTCAATTCCAGCCAAAAACGTCAAATGGCTCTGCTTCCCTTCCAAGCTCTGCCATGCACCCAAATAGTCATTTACACCCTCAGCATACTCAGGACAAATTGCACAATAACTTTTAGGGTTCTGTTACCCTTGGAAAAATAAAAATTGGGGGTGAAAAGATCATTTTTGTGGAAAAAATGATTTTTTAATTGTACCGCTGTACGTTATAAACTTCTGTGACGCCCTTGTGGGTTCAAAGTTCTCACCACATATCTAGATAAGTTCCTTGGGGGGTCTAGTTTCCAAAATGGGGTCACTTGTGGGGGGTTTCCACTGTTTAGGTATATCAGGGGCTCTCCAAACGCGACATGGCGTCCGATCTGAATTCCAGCCTATTTTGCATTGAAAATGTCAAACGGCGCTCCTTCCCTTCTGAGCTCTGCCATGCGCCGAAACAGTGGTTCCCCCCCACATATCAGGTATCAGCGTACTCAGGACAAATTTTTTTTAAATATTCAAAAAATTCCTGTGACGCACCTAAAGGGTTAATAAACTTCTTGAATGTGGTTTTGAGCACCTTAAGGGGTGCAGTTTTTAGAATGGTGTCACTTTTGGGTATTTTCTATCATATAGACCCCTCAAAGTGGCTTCAAATGTGATGTGGTCCGTAAAAATAAAATGGTGTTGCAAAAATGAGAAATCGCTGGTCAATTTTTAACCCTTATAACTTCCTAAGAAAAAAAAATTTGGGTTCCAAAATTGTGCTGATGTAAAGTAAACATGTGGGAAATGTTATTTATTAAGTTTTTTGTGTGCCGTATCTCTGTGATTTAAGGGCATAAAAATTCAAATATTGGAAAATTGCGAAATTTTCAAAATTTTTGCCAAATTTCCGTTTTTTTCACAAATAAACGCAAGTTATATGAATGAAATTTTACCACTAACATGAAGTACAATATGTCACGAGAAAACAGTGTCAGAATCACGGGGATCCAGGGAAGCGTTTCAGAGTTATAATCTCATAAAGGGACAGTGGTCAGAATTGTAAAAATTGGCCCGGTCATGAACGTGCAAACCACCCTTGGGGCTTAAGGGGTTAATGGCTGGTTAATCCCTTCAGCCCATAGCATGTTTTTTATTTTTTGTTGAAGTTATCCTGAGAAACTTGTATATTTGATATTAGTGAATTCATCCAATGCAATTTCAAGACATGTGTTTCAAAAATTTTCAAGAAGGTAAAAGTTGGACTTGGAGCAAACTTTCACATATAACCCTGTGTTGCATGCCGTAGTATTAACAGATTTATCTTTATTTATTAGGAAGTGTCTTTTAAGTATTAGCTTGAGTATGAATTTTTGAAGATCCAAAAATGTGGCAAAATCATTTATAGAGATTGTGGAGCAAAACGAAAGTTCTTTAGAAAGTACAATAGATTCAGTTTCAGACAGTTTGTAACAAGACAGATTGAATGTATTTCTAAAGTATAGACAATCAAGGAGATTACAAAAAAATTAAATCTTTAACATACAGATAGACATTATTTAAAAATTAAGGCACAGTGAGCAAACACTAGGGACAATCCATTCAGCATCAATCACCCACGGTTCGAATTCTCAGCTACAGAGCGCTTACCCTGACGTAGAGCTATCAAACACATGGCTCACAGCTACTGGGAAGGCCTCCAAGTCATCAAGCAGAGCATCATGAGTTTCAATAAAGGGGCTTGCTGAGGCTAAAGCTTTAAGTGTCAGCTTAATGAAAACCAGCACTAATGGGTCAAAACCTGCAAAATCTCATCTAAATCAAGTAACAGCAATAGTGAAAAATATAAAATATCACGTAACGAATGTCCATAAAATTAGAGCTACCAGATCCAAAATGGCCACCGATGGTGTAGGATGCACGAGGCAGAGCTCCTGCACCCTCTGTGGCAATCTATGTCATCCAGCCTCTGGGAGCCATTACAGACTGCACCATTGGAACTCTCTAACGTACAGGCACACAGGAGATACCTCCAAACAGATTTTGAGGCGTTTTTGGCTAAATCTGGGCCCGGACATCAATGTTTGATCGAGATACCAATGTTCCTGTGAGGACTTTCTGGACCTGGCTGGGCCCCTCACCTTCCACCTAAGGCCATCCACCTGGGATGACTGGAGGACAACTGAGGGAGGAGGGCCCGGCTCTGGGAGCATGACAGGCTGAGCAGCGGACCCTGACTTAAGCTGAGAGGCGCCCACGGTAAGAGGATTTCCGCCCTTCCCTACCCCACCTCCAACCACTGCCAGGCTTGCTTACCGGAGGTCTGGCCTTGTTCTCCTTCGGGGTGCAGGAAGGACCGAGATGAGGATCATGTGGCCCGGGGTGAAGAGACTGAAGTGGACCGTGGTGAGCGCTGAGGGCTGGGGCACCTGGGAGAGGGTGAGGTGCTGAGAGATCTGCAGTGGATGCTTGTGGGCAAGACATCAGCCGAGCTTTTTTAAAGGGCCATTAACCCTAGACAGTAAACCAAACCTGCCAGAAGAGCCTACAGCCCAAACGCTGGAATAAGGGCCGAAGCATGCATTCTCCACTTCTTTAAGTGCTCTAACTCCACAGAGCAGGATTGTAGTACATCCCCACCAGCCAGATGCCCTGGAAGGGGTGAGCTAACTCAATCATTGCCTTGGACACTATATTATATTTATATAGTACTGATTAAGAGGGAGTCTGTGTTCTGCTGTATAGCTTGGAAGGAAGTGGAGAGTGGGCTCTAGTTGGAACCCTGGAAGGGTGTCCTTAGCCATTTGTGCATTTACGAATGGAGTACGAGTTCTACATAGGGGCCTAGGTCCCTCAAAATACAGGCCATGAGAAGAGTGACACACTGAGCGCAGTCAATTGTCATTTAATGTAAGGTGATACTCCCCACTCAACAAGGGAAACCAAAAATCAACACTGCTAAGCATAAATTATACGAGTAACTGCCCAAAAGGGACACCATTTATTTGCCTCTCCCTCTAGTACAAAGTCTTCAAAAAGCGGAGATAATATTTAGGGCCACTGACTGTCGACCTTATACCTGTTGAAATCTATAACTCCACAACCTGACATAGCACTCAGGAGGATCAAAGAGTGAAGCTCTAGTTGAAGCCACTGGCTTGAACTTTCATCTATATACATGATTGTAAAGGAGCAAGAACACCATCTAGTGATGGTGGGTACCTCCGACATTTAAAGTTATGATCACAAGAAAAGAGTCTTTCTAATCTCGGGCAACTGACATCTAATGTAATGTAATTCTACTCACTCTGCTCAACACAGGGAAACCAAAACTCGACCTCACCAGGCCAAAAACTACAGCAGTTTAGTCAAAATCTGATGCACAGCCGGGTCGAATAGCAACAGTGAATCCATATTAAACAGTGAAATGGAGAAATTCCTCACAAAACAAAGACGGCCAAAACAAGATGTGCCCCATTCTAAAGACCCTCAAGATGAGCCGGAATTGGAGGGGGAGGAGGCAGAGAATTATGACCTCATAGATGCTGATAAACCCATCTCCAGAGGCTTTATTAAAAACATTCTCAATCCACTCTGACTCCCTTGGAAAAAGACTTGACTGTAATCAAAAAAGACATCCAACATATAGACCACAGAGTGGAAGAACTAGAGGGGGCGCAAGTCAATCTAGCCGCTTGTGCAAGTGAATTAACAACAGGCTTACAACTTCATGAGGACCACAATAATACTCTGAACACGGCCCTTGAAGACATGGAAAACAGAAACCGAAGGAACAACCTTAGGGTCAGGGGCATACCAGAGACCGCTGGGCAGGAAGACACCACAGCAATTCTAGAGGATTTAGTTTCATCACTGCTGGATCCCAATGTTAGATCAATGCTGGTCCTGGAGAGAGATCATAGGGCATTGAAACCCAAACCAAAACCAATGGAACTACCAACACTGTAGAATTTTAGACTCTTGTATTAAAGAAAAAATCTACAAGAAAGCAAGAACAATGGGAGCATTAAAGTACAAGAGTTCCATAGTCCACATATATCAAGACCTGGCTCCATCAACTTTAGCCAAGAGACGCATTCTGAAGCCCTTTACAGATATCCTCAAAGGCAATTCTTGTTCCGATGGCTAGAATACTTTAGAATACTCATAAAAATGGCAAGAGATATGCAGCAAGGATGACAGCAGACGTAAAGATCTCGAGATCCAGTTCAACGCGGCTCCAGACTTGAGATAGGTATGCACCCACCTCCAACTCCTACGTCTCCCAGTGCAGGATCAATGAAAGAAAATTGGTACTCCTAAGAGCCAAAGAACAGGCGAAAATACTTGAAGTCTTGAAAGGACTTGATAAGTACAATGCTTTGTTTTTTCATTTGCAGGAAGTAGTTAAAAATAGTATAATATTTTTGTTATTTAGCTTTTAGGTTGAATAGTACAATATTATGTTACTAAGCTTGACAAGTTTCCCTAGTTGAGTCTAACCTCTTACCAGAGATGGTTACAATATTTGAGACAGGGCGCCAAGCCCGAACTATTGTTAGAATATTCATGTTCTTTCTTTCCCCTCTAACCCTTCTTCTTTACCCTTTTTTTGTACCCTTTGGCAGGATCGCGAGGTCTTGTGGATGAGATTCATGTCAATAATGAGATTCATGTCTATAGCGACTCAACATGGATAGCCAGACACAAGCAACGACCATAGCATCTTATAATGTGAGAGGACTGAACTCGCCAGTTAAAAGGGCACAGGCACTTGTACATATTAAAAATTGGCAATAGACATTGTTTTGTTACAGGAGACACATTTCATACAGGAGAAGTCCCCGAACCTAGAGAGACACCACTACAATAGCTGGTTTCACTCATACTCATCCTTCAGGAAATCAAGAGGGGTTGCAATTGCAATTTTCAAACACACCATTTCAGTTCTTAGACGCTCTAAAGGACAACAACAGTCGCTATATTTTTGTCAAGGGGAAACTCGCCCATAAACTAATCACGATAGGGAATATCTATGCTCCCAGCACAAAGCAGGATACCTAGCTCTCCAAGGTAATGCGAGAGGCTAAACAGTTTACAGACGGAACCTTAGTTTTGGGAGGATATCTAAATACACCCCTTGTGCCAGCTCTAGATACCTCCACAGGGAAGTCTAATCTACCCAAAAAAGCATTAAGCCATATATCCTCACTTCTGCACTCAATGAAACTGACAGACACTTGGAGATACTTGTACCCCACCACAAGAGATTACACCTATTTTGTGCAAGCTCAGTTATCATACGGCTGCATAGATTATCTCTTTATACCCTTTCAAATGCTTCCAGATCTGAAAGATGCCCAAATTGTGTCCAGTGTACACTCAGACCACTCCATACTTACGATACAACTAGCTATAGGCCACAGACCCAAAAATAATGCTTGGAGATTAAACGAAACCCTTCTGTCCAACCAGGCTTCCAAAGACAAGATAATTAAAATGATAAACACATACCTCGAACTCAATACTCAAGACCAGACACCGTTTCCCATAATCCGGAAAGCGCACAAGGCTGTAGTAAGACGTGAGAGGATATTGATAGCTTCTTACCTTAAAAAAATCAAGGCAGTCATGGATTCTCTTTATGAGGAGAACCAAACCCTAGAAAAGAATCATAAACAAACACAAACAGATGCTCTGGCTCTCCTGACATAGAAGAGACAAACCCTAAGAGATATCTTGAATAAAGACTCAGTAAAAATATTCATGAATTGGAAGCATCGCCTGCTTGCACACGGGGACAAGGTGTCAAGGTTTATGGTCTCAATTAAAAAGAGGAAGGCACGATCGCTTATATATACCCTAAAAAGTTCAAACAACACTAATCTTGGAGACCCAGAGAGTATTGCAGCAGCCTTCCACGACTATTACTCTTCCTTTTACAATTTGCGTACACATGAAAACACGGAGCAGTTGGAATAAAGGAGGGTGGACATATGGGAATTCCTTCAAACTATCAATTTACTGAAACTCTCAGAGGAACAACAGATCAGCTTGAATAACCCCTTTACTGCACAGAAGCTCCAGTCTGCCCTGTCGATATGCCCGGTGGGTAAAAGCCCTGGTCAATATAACCTCCCTGCCTTCTACTACAAGACTTTCCAGGATATTTTAAACCCCTACCTCTTGAGACTATACAACTAGGTACTAGCGGGAGCAGTATTCCCAAAGCAGGGTCTTGATGCCCAGATTTCATTAATGCATAAAAGGGCAAGGATCTGAAGCTGTGCAGCAGCTATAGACCAATATCATTGTCAAACAATGATCTAAAACTTTTTGCAAAAATGCTTGCCAAAAGGGTGGGCATGCTCATAGACATGCTTGTTTCACCAGAACAAACGGGCTTTGTTTGAGAGCTAGGGAGGGCAAGGACAATTCAATGTGGGTTTTCCATAAAACAATCTCAGTCCATGCGGTTTATTCATGCATCAAACCATCAAAGCAATAGAAAACAGCATATCGTCCATGACAGAGCTTCACTCTGTCCAGCCTGTGGTCACACAGGTTATGCAATTTTCCATACGCAGTCTCTTCAGCCTCACAGTTATCTCACCAGTCAGGGTTCCCTCATGGCTGCTTCAGCTCACTGCAGACTTCCATTCCCTCCAGGGAACTATCAGGCATGTGCAGCCATTAACACAGCGTTCACTTGCTGTCAGGAAGACAGCCCCATCTCTCTCAGACGGGTCCTTCCAAAACGGATCAGCCGGGTCCCTGCATTCATACCATGTGACCTACCCTGGCCATCTTATATGGTCCGTAGCCACGCCCACCGGGTCACATGGCTATGACCTCATCACAGGTCCTTCAACCACTCATACACACTTTACAATAGCGTTCTTAAACACACCCCCTGGGTGGGTTTGTAGGTAACTGGTCTCACCCATCTCACCAGTTACCTGGAGACTTCCCAAACACATTGGAACAGCACCTCAGCAGTATCACTGCTGATCAACACACGCACAAGTCTCCATCCCAAAGCCACCCACCTTGAGATACATAACGGTCATTCAGTATTCTGCCACTCATCCTCTCTCCTGGGGCATCCACACAGCGCCCCCTAGCGGACACAGTGGTCACTACACCACACTGCCTAGAATAAAAGGTGGAATGGGAGTACCTGATCCACAAAAATATCACACAGCGTCTATCCTGTTTATGATTGTTGATTGGGCGGGAAGACCTAAACATAAACTGTGAACAAAAATAGCGGATGTCTCAAAGCTAATACCGATCAATACTGTACTCCATGCATCCAAAGAGTTTATACATAAACTAGAAATCCCAAACGCAATTTCCAGACATATTGTACACACTTGGGCTAACCACTCCAATGCATTAATGCCACTCCCATCACCATTAGCCAGGGTTATGGACCTACCAGGGCTTTACCTAGACCAAACTCGATCAAAGTCAATTCATTTCCTTCACACGATCAGACCCGGAGTAGGCACTCCTTGTGGATGGTACACTTCCCTCGCTCTCGGAGATATAGGCCAATTTTCTTGAGTATCCTATCAATTTTCTCCAGGCTTAATAAAGCAATAAGTTCTTATCTGCAAGCTGGTGTCCCAACCAGGGAACTAACTATCTTTGAAACACTACTAACACAACTTAAACAACCAAGGGATGTCCTGACAAATATGTATCAGTCCCTTTTAACTGAGTCTAACCCTTTAAGGCGAGCTTACATATTAATGTGGGAGGGAGAACTGGGCCTCAAACTGGGGGACTGGGAGGTAGAGTGCATCTATAAAAATTTGTTTGGCTCATCCAAATGCGTTAGAGTTCAAGAAAACATTTACAAGATTGTCACAAGTTGGTATACTAACCGGGATAAAACATATCTGTTTTACCAGCATCCTCCCAACGTGATGGCGATATGGGATGGCTAAGGGGACATTTCTACACATATGGTGGTCATGTTAGAAGATCAAACCATTCTGGAAGAGCACACTGAAAACTACCACTAAGATGTGCATGCTCCCTGAACCCCCACAACTTAGTCTTATTTTCCTTAACTGGTCTAGCAGTCTGTCTCAATCCTGGCATAAAACTTTACAATTACTCTTAGTGGTGGCAGCCAAGTTACTAATCCCCCCAAAGTGGCACACCCAACATTGACCAAGCATTTCTGAGTGGGTACATAAAGTTGACCAACTCTGTCATATTGAGGAGATAGCTGCATATGCACACTACTCCCATGAAAAATTTAGGAGAAACTGGGCTCCATGGATGTCATATAGGAAATCCAAGGAATATATAGGTTAATAGGGAGACAGACCTCCACACAGATGTGATGGTCGTGTAGACTCGGAGGATTTAATAACACGTTTAATGATTACCTCACACTACAATACAATGATAGACTTCCTCTTGGTCTCACTCAGACATTGCTGTGACCCGCCAACTCTATCATTCACCCCCCCGCTGGAGGGCTCCCCAAGTTACCTCATCTCTTTCCCTGTTTCTTATCTCTTTCCTACTCATGTTATATGTTGGAAATGTTTTAATGGTTTACAGTACAAGAATGTAATTGTGCTAGTGAATGTCTGTATATTGGGAAGAAATTCATGACAACTGAACTTAGAGAAGATCCGCCCCATCCGAAGTGGGAGTGGACTTTACAGACTTCACCCATGCGGATAGGTACATTAGATCATCCCCAGACATGAATTGAAGCTCAGGACTCCTAAATTTGTTCTTTGAATTTAGTCACTAGCGATTGTTAACCCCTTCACGACCAATGACGCAACATAGGCATCGCGAAAGTCGGTGCCAATCCGACCAGTGACGCCTATGTGGTGACATGACTTTAAAGCCCCCCTGCGGGTCGGGTAACCGGGATCACTGAAAAGTCACCCGACCCGCAGATACAGGGGGCTTTGTACTTCACCACAGGGGGCGTGACTTCGCCCCCACGTGGCTACAATTGCTCTGATTGGCTGTTAAAAGTGAAACTGCCAATCAGAGCGATAGTAATATTTCATCAATGAAAATTGATGAAATATTACAATCCAGCCATGGCCGATGCTGCAGTAGCATCGGACATGGCTGGAGACTGTGATCCGACCCCCCACTGACTCACGGGGCCGATCGGCCCCCGATGCCAACTGATGGTGGCAATGTGCCGCCGCCGTCATCATCTGCTCCCCTCCCCCTTCTCTCCGCTCCCCCCACCTTCCGACCTCCCCTCACCCCCGGTACCTCCGATGTCCCGCTCTGGCTCCCGGTGTCCCGCCGTCCTGTTCCATGGGAGCTGCCATCTTGGAAAATGGCGGGCGCATGCGCAGTGCACCCGCCGGCTGCAGATTCCATTCATTCATTTTGATCACTGCGATAAACTCTCACAGTGATAAAAATAGAATGAAAAGTAAATAAACCCCCCATTTATCACCCCCATAGGCAGGAACAAATAATAAAATAAAAAAATTATTTTTATTTTTATTTTTCCATTAGGGCTAGGGTTGGAAATAGGGGTAGGGTTAGGGTTTCAATTAGGGTTAGGGTTGAAAATAGGGTTAGGGTTGGAATTAGGGTTAGGGTTAGAGTGAAATTAGGGTTAGGGTTAGAATTAGGTTTAGGGTTGGAATTAGGGTTAGGATTGCAATTAGGGTTAGGGTTGGAATTAGGGTTATGGTTGGGATTAGGGTTAAAATTAGGGTTAGGGATGTGTTGGGGTTAGGGTTGGGATTAGGGTTAGGCTTGTGGTTAGGATTATGGTTAGGGTTGGGATTAGGGTTAGGGGTGTATTGGGGTTAGGGTTATGGTTAGAGTTGGGATTAGGGTTAGGGATGTGTTAGGGTTAGGGGTGTGTTGGGGTTAGGGTTGGAGTTAGAATTGAGAGCTTTCCACTGTTTAGTCACATCAGGGGCTCTCCAAACGCGACATGGTGCAACCATTGGTTCCAGCCAATTTTGCATTCAAAAAGTCAAACGGTGCTCCCTCCCTTCCAAGCCCCCGACGTCTGCCCAAACAGTGGCTTACCCCAACATATGGGGTATCAACGTACTCAGGAAAAATTGCACAAAAACGTTGGGGGTCAAATTTCTCCTGTTACCCTTGGGAAAATAAAAAATTGGGGGCTAAAAAATTATTTTTGTGGAAAAAAATGATTTTTTTATTTTCACGTCTCTGTGTTATAAACTTCTGTGAAGCACTTGGGGGTTCAAAGTGCTCACCAGACATCTAGATAAGTTCCTTGGAAGCTCTTGTTTCCAAAATGGGGTCACTTGTGGGGGGTTTCTACTGTTTAGGCACATCAGGGGCTCTGCAAACGTAACGACGACCGCAGACCTTTCTATCAAAGTCTGCATTTCAAAATGTCACTACTTCCATTCTGAGCCCTTACGTGTGCCCAAACAATGGTTCCCCCCCATATATGGGGTACCAGCGTACTCAGGACAAACTGGACAACAACTTTTGGGGTCCAATTTCTCCTGTTACCCTTGTGAAAATAAAAAATTGCGCACTAAAAAATATTTTTTATTTTCACGGCTCTGCGTTATAAACTTTTGTGAAGCACTTGGGGGTTCAAAGTGCTCTCCATGCATCTAGATAAGTTCCATAGGGGGTCTAGTTTCCAAAATGGGGTCATTTGTGGGGGAGCTCCAATGTTTAGGCACACAGGGGCTCTCCAAACGACATGGTGTCCGCTAGCGATTAGAGGCAATTTTCATTTCAAAAAGTGAAATGGCGCTCCTTCCCTTCTGAGCCCTGCCGTGTGCCCAAACAGTGGTTCCCCCCCACATATGGGGTACCAGCGTACTCAGGACAAACTGGACAACAACTTTTGTTGTCCAATTTCTCCTGTTAGCCATGTGAAAATAAAAAATAGCGTGCTAAAAAATCATTTTTGAGGAAAAAAATGATTTTTTATTTTCATTGCTCTGCTTTATAAACTTTTGTGAAGCACTTGGGGGTTCAAAGTGCTCACCACACATCTAGATAAGTTCCATAAGGGGTCTAGTTTCCAAAATAGGATCACTTATGGGGGTTTTTCACTGTTTAGGCACACAGGGGCTCTCCAAACGCGACATGGTGTCCGATAACGATTGGAGCTAATTTTCCATTCAAAAAGTCAAATAGCGCTCCTTCCCTTCCGGACCCTGCCGTGCGTCCAAACAGTAGTTTATGAGCACATATGAGGTATCAGTGTACTCAGGAGAAATTGCCCAACAAATTTTAGGATCCATTTTATCCTGTTGCCCTTGTGAAAATGAAAAAACTGAGGCTAAAAGAAAATTTTTGTGAAAAAAAAGTACTTTTTTTTACATACCAATTTGTGATGCACCTGGGGGTTCAAAGTGATCACTATGAATTCAGATAAGTTCCTTGGGGGGGTCTAGTTTCCAAAATGGGGTCATTTATGGGGGAGCTCCAATGTTTAGGCACACAGGGACTCTCCAAACGCGACATGGCAACTGCTAAATATTCCAGCATATTTTCCATTCAAAAAGTCAAATGGCGCTCCTTCCCTTCTGAGCCCTGCCGAGCACCCAAACAGTGGTTTATGACCACATATGAGGTATCGGTATACTCAGGAGAGATTGCCCAACAAATTTTAGGATCCATTTTATCCTGTTGCCCATATGAAAATGAAAAAATTGATGCTGAAAGAAAATTTTTGTTGGAAAAATTAAAATGTCCATTTTTTCCTTCCACGTTGCTTTAGTTCCTGTGAAACACCTGAAGGGTTAATAATCTTCTTGAATGTAGTTTTGAGTAGCTTGAGGGGTGCAGTTTTTAGAATGGTGTCACTTTTGGGTATTTTCTGCCATATAGACCCCTCAAAGTGACTTCAAATGTGAGGTGGTCCCTAAAAAAAAAAATGGTTTTGTAAATTTTGTTGTAAAAATGTGAAATTGCTGGTCAACTTTTAACCCTTATAACTTCCTAACAGAAAGAAATTTTGTTTCCAAAATTGTGCTGATGTAAAGTAGACATGTGGGAAATGTTATTTAGTAACTATTTTGTGTCACATAGCTCTCTGGTTTAACAATAAAAATTCAAAATTTGAAAATTGCAAAATTTTCAAAATTTTTACCAAATTTCTGATTTTTTCACAAATAAACGCAAAAATTATCGACCTAAATTTACCACTAACATGAAGCCCAATATGTCATGAAAAAAAACAATACCAGAATCGCTAGGATGCGTTGAAGCGTTCCAGAGTTATTACCTCATAAAGGGACACTGGTCAGAATTGCAAAAAATGGCCTGGTCATTAAGGTCAAAATAGGCTTGGTCATGAAGGGGTTAATGTGAAACACAATAGGGCATTCGAAAGTCATGCTCTTTGTATGGGCTGTTATCAGATGATTGATTCATCTAAGTGCACAACATGCTGTACTTGTATTGTTTTGTTTGTCTTAAAACTAGAGTTGAGCGACTTTGGTTGGATCGGGTTTCATGAAACAAAATTTGAGTCAGATGAAACTGGTCGGAGTTTCGTCCAAGACATTCATCCACTCAATGCCGACTTTTATTCCCCATTGACATGCATTGGGGTCGGGTTTCGGATGAAATTCCGACTTTTTTTGCCCTAGTCGGACCAGTTTCATCCGACTCAAATTTTGTTTCATGAAACCCGATCCGACCAAAGTCGCTCAACTCTACTTAAAACCAATAAAAAGATGATTAAAACAAACAAAATTAGAGCTACCCTTAAGGGGAGGTGAAGGTCTAGTGCAATAATTAAAACTCGTTCTTAACCTATCTACGTTGTAGGCTAAATGCAAAGGTGTCTATATATAGTCAAGTGTATAGACTCCAAAGTATGTATAGTACATACAACAAGTTCCAGTCCTAAATACCAGATGACTGGATTGTATCCTAATTAGACCACATAATAGGCACAGTATCATAAAGAAAATAGTTCCTAATAAATATTTTGAGGACCAGAAGTTTACCAGTGATTAACTTCTACTTTATAGGGACTATATAAAAAGATCACAGAGCTCAACATATTCCACAATGATATACACTCACTGGCCACTTTATTAGGTACACCTGTCCAACTGTGTGTTAAGACTTAATTTCTAATCAGCCAATCACATGGCGGCAACTCAGTGCATTTAGGCATGTAGACATGGTCAAGACAATCTCCTGCAGTTCAAACCGAGCATCAGTATGGGGAAGAAAGGTGATTTGAGTGCCTTTGAACGTGGCATGATTGTTGGTGCCAGAAGGGCTGGTCTGAGTATTTCAGAAACTGCTGATCTACTGGGATTTTCACGCACAACCATCTCTAGGGTTTACAGAGAATGGTCCGAAAAAGAAAAAAAATCCAGTGAGCGGCAGTTCTGTGGGCGGAAATGCCTTGTTGATGCCAGAGGTCAGAGGAGAATGGGCATACTGGTTCGAGCTGATAGAAAGGCAACAGTGACTCAAATTGCCACCCGTTACAACCAAGGTAGGCAGAAGAGCATCTCTGAACGCACAGTGCGTCGAACTTTGAGGCAGATGGGCTACAGCAGCAGAAGACCACACGGTACCACTCCTCTCAGCTAAGAACAGGCATCTGATGGCTACTTTCAGCAGGATAATGCGCCATGTCATAAAGCTCGATTCATCTCAGATTGGTTTCTTGAACATGACAATGAGTTCACTGTACTCAAATGGCCTCCTCAGTCACCAGATCTCAATCCAATAGAGCATCTTTGGGATGTGGTGGAACGGGAGATTCGCATCAGGGATGTGCAGCCGACAAATCTGCGCCAACTGTGTGATGCCATCATGTCAATATGGTCCAAAATCTCTGAGGAATGCTTCCAGCACCTTGTTGAATCTCTGCCACGAAGAATTGAGGCAGTTCTGAAGGCAAAAGGGGGTCCAACCCGTTACTAGCATGGTGTACCTAATAAAGTGGCCAGTGAGTGTATATCATGTGGAAAGAAAGTGAAGATAACAGAAAATGTTAATTGCCAAAAGATTATTCTTTATTGAATGTAGTTAAAAAATGAAAAATTTAAAAAGACAGGGCAAAAGGCTTCCAAGAAAGGGGGATAAGCTGCGGAAAAAGGAATAAACAATAGCATGGAAGAAACAATAAATAACCCTATAGGTTTAAATGTGAATACAAAAAGGTTCTTACATGCAAATTACTCCCTACAAGAGTCAACATGCCTTAGTAGATGACAATAATCACCATTGTTGGTTACTACTAAGTTTTCCAAAAGAAGCAATACTGCACGTCGCCCGTATGGCTGTTGAAGATCTGGATAAATAGGCTGGATGTGAATACAGAGAGGTTCTAACATGCCAAATAGTCACTACATGATTCAACATGCCTCAGTAGACAAAAATCAGCCATTGTTTGTTACTACTGAGTTCATGCAAAAAGATGCAGTATTGCACATTGCCCATATGACTGTTAGAGACCTAGGTATATTATTGGGTTAATATACCTATATATCCAGATCTTCAACAGCCATATGGGCGACGTGCAGTATTGCTTCTTTTGGAAAACTAAAGGCCCTTTTACATTTAGCGATGTACCAGCGAACCCGACCACGATATGACCCGGTCAGGATCGCTGGTGCATCGCTAAATGGTCGCTAGTAAGCTGTCACACAGGCAGATCTCACAGCGACGTAGCGACGCAGCAGCGGTCGTTACCTTTCAGACGTGGCGATCCTGACATCCTCCCGCCCGCGTCCACGCGTCACTCGACGGCGCCAGCAGGAAGCCCAGCAGGAGGCGCCCGACGAGAAATGGAGCTGCACGATCTCGCGCGATCAGCGACAGACAGCGGAGGAGCCGGTCGGAGGTAAGTATCACACATAGCGATATCGCTAGCAATATCGCTGCTGTGTCACAAAATTGTTGGCGCTTTAGCGATATTGCTAGCGATATCGCTATGTGTAAAACCCCCTTTAGTAGTAACAAACAATGGTGATTATTGTCATCTACTAAGGCATGTTGACTCTTGTAGGGAGTAATTTGCATGTAAGAACCTTTTTGTATTCACATTTAAACCTATAGGGTAATTTATTGTTTCTTCCATGCTATTGTTTATTCCTTTTGCCGCAGCTTGTCCCCCTCTTTTTTGGAGGCCTTTTGCCCTGTCTTTTTAATTTTTTCATTTTTTAACTACATTCAATAAAGAATAATCTTTTAACATTATCATAATCATTAACATAATCTTTTAATCTTTTAACATTAATTTAACATTAATTCCGAAAAGAGGGAAGAATAGGAAGCATTTATGGAAACCAGGATGGATGAACACAGAACTTAAGCACATGCTAAAAAGGAAGAAAAAATTGTTTATAAAATGGAAAGAGGGAGGCATATCTAAAGAAGAATATAATGCTGTCTGCAGAACCTGCAGGGCACAAGTCAGATTATCTAAAGCTGAAAATGAATTGAGGCTTGCAAGAGATGTCAAAAGCAATAATAAAGGATTTTGGGGATATGTCAAAAGTAAAAGAAAAGTCAAAGATGCTATAGGATTTTTACAGGATGAAAATGATGAAATGGTAAGACAGGATGTCGAGAAGGCTGAACTTTTAAATTCCTATTTTGCATCTGTTTTCTCTCAGAAAGGTAATGTAACATCAACTGTTATTCACTGTCCTATTAAGGGAATAGAAGAATCCAGGATATCTATAAACAGAAAGATAGTGAGGAAACACTTAGCTAACCTAAATGAATTCAAGTCTCCAGGTCCAGATGAATTACACCCCAGAGTACTGAAGGAGATAGCAGAAGAAATTTTTGAACCCCTCTCCATAATCTTTGAAAATTCTTGGAGAACAGGAGAAGTGCCAGAAGACTGGAGAAGAGCAAATGTTGTTCCTATCTTCAAAAAGGGGAAGAAGGTGGACCCAGGCAACTATAGGCCGGTGAGTCTGACTTCTATACCAGGAAAGATCTTTGAACAAATTATTAAACAACATGTATGTCAATACCTGGATAAGAATGAAGTGATTAAACAGAGTCAGCATGGGTTTGTAACTAATAAGTCATGTCAGACTAACTTAATTTCCTTCTATGACGGTATCACTGATTGGGTGGATCAAGGAAATGCTGTAGATATAGTATATCTTGACTTCAGCAAAGCATTTGACAAAGTCTCTCATACAATCCTTATTGAAAAAATGACTAAGTATGGAATGGACAAGGCAACTGTTAGGTGGATTCATAACTGGCTTAGTGATCGGACCCAAAGAGTGGTCGTAAATGGCTGCACATCCAGTTGGAGGAATGTCTCAAGTGGGGTACCACAGGGCTCTGTCCTGGGCCCTGTATTGTTCAACATCTTTATCAATGATTTAGATGAAGGAATTGAGGGTAAACTGATTAAATTTGCTGATGACACAAAGCTAGGAGGGATAGCTAATACTAGAGAAGAGAGAGAGAGGATTCAAAAAGATTTAAATAAACTGGAGAAGTGGGCAGCAACTAACAGAATGGTTTTTAACAGGGAGAAATGCAAAGTTCTACATCTGGGCAATAAAAATGAAAAAAGCATATATAGAATGGGAGGAATAGGGCTAAGTGACAGCACATGTGAAAAAGACTTGGGTATACTAATAGATCACAGACTGAATATGAGTCAACAGTGTGATACAGCAGCAAAAAAGGCAAATGCAATTCTAGGATGTATTAACAGAAGCATACAGTCTAGATCACGTGAAGTCATTATTTCCCTCTACTCCTCTTTGGTCAGACCTCATCTGGAATATTGTGTCCAGTTTTGGGCACCACATTTTAAAAAAGACATCAACAAACTGGAGCAAGTTCAGAAAAGAGCGACCAGAATGGTGACCGGTCTGCAAACCCTGTCTTATGAGGAAATGTTGCAGGATTTGGGAATGTTTAGTTTGCAAAAGAGAAGACTGAGAGGAGACTTAATAGCTGTCTACAAATATCTAAAGGGCTGTCACATTGTAGAAGGATCAACTTTATTCTCATTTGCCCAAGGAAAGACTAGAAGCAATGGGATGAAACTGAATGGGAGGAGACACAGATTAGATATTAGAAAAAACTTTTTGACAGTTAGAGTGATCAATGAGTGGAACAAGCTGCCACGAGAAGTGGTGAGTTCTCCTTCAATGGAAGTCTTCAAACAGAGGCTGGACAGACATCTGACTGGGATGATTTAGCGAATCCTGCTTTGAGCAGGGGGTTGGACCAGATGGCCCAGGAGGTCCCTTCCAACTCTATGATTCTATGATTCTATGAACAATTAACATTTTCTGTTATCTTCACTTTCTTTCCACATGATATATATCATTGTGGAATATGTTGAGCTCAGTATTAAAGTGATCTTGCCTTAAAGAAAGGACTATGAGATTAATAAAAAGATCACAGTTGCCTATGTGGATATAGGTAGAATTCATGAGGGAGGTAAACAATATCCACCCAACAACATATGTAAAGTATAGTATGGAATGGTCTCACCCATGTATGGAAAGCAGGTCAGGTATTGGATGGGATGTCATCGAGGTACAGCGGAGATCCACCAGGAGAGATGGTGTAAACTTGTCCTTAAAGACCCTGTAAAGGCTGGCATAACCTGAACCCCAATACTCCCGCCCTAACAAGGACAGTCCATATCTGACCCTTACAATAAAGGCTCTATACTTTCCCTGTGCATCCCAGCACGCTTCATCATTCTGTGAATCTTCAGGGGACCTATTAGCACATATGGGCACATTTCAAATGCAGACAAAAGGGAACACTCCCGGGCTCTTCCTGTAGTTGTGAGGGGCAGGAAATACCCGAAGAGAATACATTTATATTCAGGTACATAAATTGGCCAGAACAAAAGGGTTAAAACAACACCCAGTCTCATTAGCACTCCTACCCATGCCTTGCTGGAACGTACGCCTGCTGTCCTGTCCAACTGTGGAACGCACAGTCCTCCAGATTCAGTTGTGGTTCCAGTTTAACAACCCGGAGGTGAAGAATGCTTCACCGTGCTCAAGTGTAGGTGGAATACTGCGTTCAACGAAGGATACCGTCCGGTGACAGCTCCGGAAGTAACAATAACGCACGGTCCTCCAGTGTTAGCGGTAATTTCAATTTGTCGACTTGAAAGTAAAAAATGCTTCATCGTGCTTAGGTATAGGTGGAACACTGTGTTCTACGGAGGAGGTTCTGGAGCTAACTTCAACTCCATCTCAGATAGTTATCTATGGAGCGCTGTGTTCCACAGAGATGAGCTTCTGGGATCAACCCCCAGCCTAATTATTCCTCCCACATCAGTTTAACCAATGTTGCTATGGTACCAGGGGAACACATTTTAGTATACTGTAGATTAAATGGCCAATGAGGCATCTCTTTTTTGGCTCATAACTAGAGATGAGCGACTTTGCCTTTTTTCGGGTCGAGTCGGGATTCATGAAACCCGACTTTCACAAAAGTCGGGTCAAACGAAATCGGCCGATTATCGTGAAAAGTCGAATGCCGACTGAACTATGAAACCCAATGCAAGTCAATGGGGAAGAAAAGTCGATAGTGAGTGGAGGACAGGAAACACTCCTACAGTGCCCATTTTAATGCCAAAAACATCAATTCTTATTACTTAAGCTTGTCAACCTTAATTTACTTTATAATAATAGTTAGGCATTTGTAGGGATGTGACTCGCTTAGGTGCAGCGGGAGACAATCATGAGACAGGTTCTTCCAAAGTTCATGTGGTTTATTCACGTCATAAACGCACAAGGCAGCGTAACAACAAAAGGAACCCTTAGCTCAGGAAAAAGAACACAAATGTCCGTAGTTGTAGACTCAGACCAGGAGTCTCAGCACACATGGGAGGCTTAGTCCTCCCCACACACAACTCCCTGGTTCAGGAGCAGGCCACATTATAAGGCTGTAGCCACACCCACGAACCCAGCAGCTGACTGGTCACCTGACTGTGACCTCACCACAGGTCCTTCAAACAACAACAATAATAATATCTGGTATGCTATACTTATGCCTTACATTATAGAGACAAGCCATTTATGAGGCACATATCTCCCATCGATTACACGACCCTTAGCCCTGCCACACATTGAAAACTGGGGGCTATTTGGCTAAAGTTGTGGGGGGGGGTAGGGCTGGCTCCAGATTTTCGTGGGCCCAGGGCCAAAGAGTGTCAATGGGCTCCTTTAACACATGCCACAATTCATGATCCTCTGATACGGCAGAGAAATAGCGGTATAGCACAATGAAAAATACTTCACTTCTTACATCACATGACTGATATCCAGGGAGGGAGAGGTAAGAATTTCAACTTTGCAAGTGGAGACACACTTTTGTGTACTATGAGGGGTCCTGTGCCAGTGCCATCGCCCATGAGTATGCCCCCCACCTGCTCAAGCAACTTGCACTTTCATCTGCATCTTCCTCTTTGTCACCATGTAAGGTGGTACAGTATGCGGGAAGGGGAACCTGAGTTTCATCAGAGTCAGATTCTGCCTGTGTAGAGTGCGAGGGGAATGTAGTGGTCTGGGTCAATGTACCAGCAGAATCATCTAGCAGTGGCTGGGCATCAGTGAACTTGTGGTGCCCCCAGGAGTATGGTCACCACAGTGGCATTACCTTCCTCCTAGGGAGTGTGATGTCATGCTTGGGAGCAACGAAGGATCTCTCTAGTAGTTAAACCAACACACAACACAGTTCCCACTCCAGGCCAGCAGGGAGACCTCTGAACCTGACTGCTGAGGAGCTGCTCTCTGTGGTCGGGAGGAGGGAAGTTAGGGCAGTCTGTGAAGGGAAGGGGAAGTGTGTGGATGTGAGAAGGGGAGCTGGAGGATGAGCAGAGTTAAGGCTCACTCCTAGCTGGAGCGCATGGTCCGGATTCCAGTCTCCGAGTTTGTAGGGACACTGACGGTCCTGCAGCAGAAACTAGAGGAAGTAGCAGCTGTAAATGCTCTGTTCCCAACTAAGGCTCGGAGGCCCCAGCAGCGACTTGTGTGAGCTAGAAGGAAAAGGCTACGGCTGCCTGCCATACGAGAAAGTTTCAAAAGAGAGTCAACAGGGGGAACTTCAGTGAACTCAGTACTGCGAGTACCTCAGATAAGCGCTAGAACGGAGGCCACACTACCTATCTGCAGAGACAGAATTCCTAATTTGCTTCCAGGCTGACCAACTCCTCCATCTGTACTCTGGGTCCTGTACGGCACTTACCAAGTACAGGTAAAGGAACTGCATGACTGTGTCTGTCATATTTCTCCTGTGCCTGGCGCACTGCTCTGCTACATCCTGCACTGTACACCATCTACCAACTCTTTCATCTGCCCTGCGACTACGGCCCTACCTGTGCAGGGCTTCTACATCTTAGCTGCACCACAACATCTGTCCCAGAGAAGCGACACTGCAGCGCTGGTCAATCTGATCAGAAACCACAGGTGGCGTCACGTATCATTCACCTATAAACGTTATTCACCCCTTTGCATGGATGCCCATGCCCACGGACCGGGTCACCACCACCGTGACACATCCCTCTGAGACACCGGCCCGGTACCGATTAACCCCACTGCCCTGGCTGGCCACCCACACTCGATGTCAGATTCATCTTGGACTGGGGAATTCATGATTTGATTTGATAACCCAGGCATGGTATGTGAAAAGAGCTCCATGGAGTAATCTGTAGTGTGGCCTGCCGCATCCTTCACTTTTGGTAGGGGTGAAGGACACAAGGAAAGGTGTTGTTCCTGACCAGGAGCCTCCACTGAAGACTCAGTGCTTTTATTTTTTGAAACTTCAGAAGAAGAGGCGATAGAGCTGGAGGCTGTGTCAGCAATGTAAGCCAAAACTTGTTCCTGAAGCTCCGGCTTTAAAAGCGGTTTACCTACTCCCAGAAAACTGGAACAGCTTGTGAGAAGTCTTGGTGATGGGAGTAGAAGGTTTGGATAATTGAGGATGTTAGTCTTAGGTCATTAGCGAAATGGAGGGCACGGGTTGAGGACTATACTGAGACAAATGAGGAGCTGCAGAGTGGTTCTAAACCACGGAGAGCTTTGTGGGTGAGAGTGATAACTTTATATTGGACTCTGTAATGGATAGGCAACCAGTGCAATGTCTGGCACAGGATGGAGACATTAGTGTAGCAGTTGGAGAAGAATATGATCCTAGCTGGTGCATTCAGGACAGATTGGGGAGGGGAGAATTTAGTAAGACCGATTAGTAGTCCACATGAGAGTGAATAAGAGCAAGAGTAAGAGTTTTTTCACAGTCAAAGGTAAGAAAAAGTCGAAGTGTAGAGATGTTTTTGAGACGTAGGTGACATGAGTGAGCGAGTGATCAGATGTGGGGAGTGAAAGAAAGATCTGACTCAAATAAGACTCTATGACAGCAGATATGTTATTTGGGAGTAATGGTAAAACCACACACAGAGATGACAATATCGAGCATAGGTAGGTTAGTGGGGCAGAATGCTGGGGACTTGGGGCAGAATGCTGGAGACTGGGGCAGAATGCTGGAGACTGGGGTAGAATGCTGAACATGGGGCAGAATGCTAGACTGGGGTAGAATGCTAGAGACTGGGGCAGAATGCTAGAGACTGGGGCAGAATGCTAAAGACTGGGGCAGAATGCTGAACATGGGGCAGAATGCTGAACATGGGGCAGAATGCAGGACATGGGGCAGAATGCTGGACTGGGGCAGAATGCTAGACATGGGGCAGAATGCTGGAGACTGGGGCAGAATGCTGGAGACTGGGGCAGAATGCTGGACATGGGGGCAGAATGCTGGAGACACTGGGCAGAATGGAGATACGGGGCATGATTGGAGACAGATGGGGCAGGGTTGGAGACAGATCGCACAGGATCATGGGGCAGGATGGATACGATGGAGATCATATGGGGCAGAATGGATACTCATGAGGGCGGTATGGGAGAACATATGGCTAAAGCCAGGAATGAGGCACATGGGGGACAGGATGGGGGATATTATTACCATAGGGGCTAATTAAGGGATATTATTACTGCAGTGATGTATTTAATTTTTCAAGTATACTGTTTTAAATGGGGAGGGCTGTCCTATTACTGTGCAGAGCGACACTATGTTGCCTTTTTTTCTTCATATGGTGTAATGTAGAAGTTGGGAAAAAATAAGTAATGTGTTCTGCAAGCAGAGCTCTAGATAACTGTGTTATTTCCTGCAGAGACGAGCCCTGGCTGGAAGACGTGATGGCGATCTGTGCTGGATGAATGAAAAGCAAGGATGAAGGACTTCACCTAGAGACATCACTGGTGAGTTAGTGTGTTACCTGTACACTGACACTATACATTGTATACTATATACAGAGGTCATGTGTATAATGTCACCAGTGATCACTGTGTTACCTGAACATTATATACAGAGCTCCTGTGTATAATGTCATTCATCACTATATCACCTGTACACAGACACTGCATACTAAGTACAGACAGATCTCCTGTGCATAATGCCACTTATGGTGAGAGTATTATGTTTTTTTTATTAATGATCAGTATTGTAGTATTCAGTCACCATGTGGTGGTAATATGTGGTCTGGGCATGGTGTGGCGGTATTTGTTCCTTGTAGGTGCTATTATTTGGTCACTTTGTGGTGGTAATATGTGGTCTGGTCATGGTGCGGTGGTATTTGTTCCTTGTATGTGATATTATTCAGTCACTATGGTAGTTATATGTGGTCTGATCATGGTGTGGCAGTATTTGTTCCTTGTATGTGGTATTATACGGTAGGTCACTATGTGGTGGTAATATGTGGTCTGGGCATGGTGTAGTGGTATTTGTTCCTTGTATATGATATTATTGGTCATTTTAAAAATTGAAAAATAAATAAAAATATACCTAAAGTGTATTGCATATTTTAACAAATATTTAATAGGTTACAGTAGAGTAGAGCCTGGCCAAAAGTGTCTATCCTGTTATGGTGGCGGCTTAAAAAAATCTTTTGTCCAAAGCAAAAGCTGCCAGCTATATGTGTGATCTGGTGATGGGAACTGTTAATGTGTGATAGGTGAGAAGTGGAGTTTTTCCAAAAGAGATCGGTGGGACTGTGGACAGTTTGAGGGGTGGAGGCAGGGCTGGGGTGGAGCATGGGCGGAGTCTCAAGGGGGCCCCGAAAATTTTGCCAGTATGGGGCCCCAAAATTCCTAGTGGCAGCCCTGATCCCCTAAGGTACTAGTAAAGTGAAAACACCTGAAAGTTGACCCTATTTTGGAAACTACTCTGTCAAGGAGGGGTCATTCAGAATCCCATCACTGCCACCAATTTGTGAAAGATCGCAGCCGGTGAGGTCTTGCAGATATGCCAGTTGCTATCTTTGGAGTGAACTGCTCTCTGCTGCCCCCTATCGTCGGCGATTGACCGACATTCAACAGCGGAGGTCGCAGGCTGTTTCCACTAATAGGCCAGTTATCTGGAAACTAACTGTGAGCGTATGTTATATGATTCGGTCTAGCGAAGGAGAGCGCTTTGTTTTAAAAAACGTCTAGCGGATGGGAATCATGCATACACTGAAGTGTATCTCTCTACTGGAAGCCAGATCATAATTTGTCTTGATCTTTTATCAGCACCTGAGTTACACCCACTCACACCCTCACGTGGGCCAGGTTTTGGGATGTCCTCAGCTCTTCAGGTTTTTATGACATTCCCAACTTATGAGATAACTACACTCCTGAAGATCGCAGAAGTTTGAGATCGCTGCCATATATTGTATCGGGATTTTACCTTTCCCCAGAGACCAAACATGACATGGCTGTTGTCAGTTGTGTGTCCACTATTGATTTGTGGCTTATAGGCAGGGTTTACAGTTATGAAAAAAGCATACATCTTCTTCCCCGATTCGTCCTGAACTGAAAATGTATGTCCCATCAGTATCGGATCTATACCGGCCCCGATATTCATAATTTTCTTTCAGAGACACAATGTCTGGGCTGGTTATTGTAGTTATAGCAAAGGGGAACAAAACTTCTCAGGTTGTACTTTCTAGAGCGACAATAGGTACCCTGTCTTAATTATTTGTCCAATCTACAGCTCTTTGTACATGCATGATAGTATAAAGCGAAGTGCCCCAGGTTGTACATGTATATATGTATTTGCATGCTAGTTTATGTTAGGCGTCGGATTTCTGCGTTTACTCTGCAGGGATCCAGACTCTCACATTCTGCAGTCTCCTGCTGTTTATCTACTGCAGAGGAGATTGCAGAGGAGATTGCCTTGCAGCAAATCTCTCCTGAGGCTAAGTCCTTCTGTCATCCTACTGAGCATGCTCCTGGGACGATCTCCCATTGGAGATCGGGAGTCATGTGCTCAGGTCCCGCTCCAGATCTCATTGGTCCAGAGATCTGGAAGCTTGCGGAAGGTCCCGGCTGCTATAAAAGGTGAGCATGGCTGTTCTGCCATGCGCTAGTATAGACTTTCTTGCTGCTGTGTGTATGAGGACGGATGTATGATTCTGGTGAATGACTCATTAAAAAAACCCTTCCCTCTGATATTACGTATGTGGTTAGGGACTGAGTTTAGAATCAGCGCCAGCACTCCTCTGCTGCAACATCCTCAGCTGCTAGCGTCCGACATTGTGCTTGTGCCTTAGCCTTCTTGTTTAGCGGCAGTGTCCACGCCGCACTGCAGTAGCAGCCCCCTTTGCGTCCGCAGCTGCGACGCTGTGCACACGGTAGGTCTAGATGGACATAGTGCTGCCGTCTCGGGCTACTCCTGTGACCTGATACCGTGTGTGCGTTTTTACTGAGTACTGTGACTTCAACAGGCTCAGTGTTTTGTGTTTGTGCTTGTTTGGCATCTCTGTGAATTAACTGAGATTGCTCTGCGCACCTGGGTGAAATTTAACCCTGTGCGCATCTCCGCCATATTGCTCCTGCCACCACTTAGCAGCGGTTATATCATCTACTGCACGGTGGACCCCGAGCGGCGAACGCACTTTATTATTATTTTTATTTAGTGTGTTCCGCCGTTCCTAACAGTTTAGATATGCCCAGAAAAAGAAATGTCTGAGCATATCAATAGATTATGGACACATGTCCATCTGTTGTCTATGACTATTTGCTGACATGGTAAATTACCATGTCAGGAGATAGCCACACTGCTACGACAACAAGATCAAAGAGATCCTCTGATCTGGCAGCAGCTGCTGCCTGCATGGGTCTGGATGGGAGTGTAAGGGGGTAGCAAGTCCCTTCAGTTGCGCCCTCCTCTCCTTTCCAGTAACATCATTGTTACACCAGCGCTGATATAATCATATCATATCAGTGCAGGTACCTGGCTCT
Source organism: Dendrobates tinctorius (assembly GCF_039654945.1). Taxonomy (NCBI): domain Eukaryota; kingdom Metazoa; phylum Chordata; class Amphibia; order Anura; family Dendrobatidae; genus Dendrobates; species Dendrobates tinctorius. Next base: position 6,358,464 of record NW_027361921.1, read on the forward strand.
GCTGCTGTGCCAGGGTGCAAACACCCTGCCTGCATACTTGTAGGAGGCGGGCAGGGGGCATGGACAAATGTGTGCATGCCCCGCCAGATTTAAATATCCCGCTGCGGCACTACCACCATCTCTCTTCTCTTCTGCCCTGCCTGCCTCCACCTGACCTGTGTCCTCTTCCAGACCAACGTGCCCACTGTCCCTTCCCCTTTCTACACATTCTCCCTCTCCCCTTCCAGCTCTCTCCGCTCACCCCAGCTAAATGTCTACAGCCTCCATGTCCTCCCTTTGTTTGGCAGCCTGCCATTCTGCTGCTCACCTCCTGACTCTCTCCCTCTGCTTTGTGTCACCTTCCCCACATGTTATCCTCTGTCTGCAGACAGTATGTATTGTATGTGAAATAGAAAAGGGATTGTGGCACAGCAAAAAATAAAATAAAAAAAACCTTTATTCGGCAATTATGCCATAGTTAAAACATGAGGAAACCGGACGCGTTTCAGGTGCACAAACGCACCTTTACTCATAGCATGAACACATAAAAACATGGTCACGATAAATAACATAAGACAACCAATCAAAATTGTTTGACAATTACTAATTAAGCATGAAACATATGCGAACACAACATACAAAATCCCATTCAATAAATGTAAAAAAGATCGTTCCTTGAATTCATTCCTTTTGGAAATCTAGTATCTAATTTCAAAGTCCAATATGCCTCTTGTGTGGTTAATATTTTTTGTATGTTTCCACCCCGTATGGGACTACGGATCTTTTCAAATGCATAAAAAGAAAAGTGAGAAATATCCCCATGGTGAATATTCACAAGATACTTTGAAGCACCAGAGTAAGACACATTTTTATTTTGTATGTTAGTAAGATGTTCAGCTATCCGTTTTTTGATTTTTCTTGTTGTGCAGCCAATGTATTGCATTTGACATGCAACACAGCAAATACAATATATTACGTTTTGTGTACCACAGTTCAAAAAGGAGGTAATAGTTGAAGAAAATCCTGAAAAAGAACTAACAAATTTAGTTTTGTCAATTGCAAAAACGCAAACATTACAACGGTTATGTTGGTTATGTATTGTATGTATGTTTTTAGGTAATTGGGTGGGAAGTATAATTAGGTTATTTTGGGTGTTATTATATATTAATGTGTATGCTATTATTGTATACTGTGTCAGTTTGATTATTTAGTAGTACAGTCATGGCCAAAAGTTTAGAGAATGACACAAATATTAATTTTTACAAAGTCTACTGCTTCATTTTTTCTAATGGCAATTTGCATATACTCCAGAATGTTATGAAGAGTGATCAGCTTAACAGCAATTACTTGCAAAGTCAATATTTGCCTAGAAAATTAACTTTATCCCCCAAAACACATTTCAACATCATTGCAGCCCTGCCTTAAAAGGACCAGCTAACATCGTTTCAGTGATTTCTCCATTAACACAGGTGTGGGTGTTGATGAGGACAGGGCTGGAGATCAATCTGTCATGATTAAGTAAGAATGACACCACTGGACACTTTAAAAGGAGGCTGGTGCTTGGCATCATTGTTTCTCTTCTGTTAACCATGGTTATCTCTAAAGAAACACGTCATCATTGCACTGCACAAAAATGGCCTAACAGGGAAGAGTATCGCAGCTAGAAAGATTGCACCTCAGTCAACAATCTATCGCATCATCAAGAACTTCAAGGAGAGAGGTTCCCTTGTTGCCAAAAAGGCTCCAAGGTGCCCAAGAAAAACCAGCAAGCGCCAGGACCGTCTCTTAAAAGTGTTTCAGCTGTGGGATCGGGCTACCAGCAGTGCAGAGCTTGCTCAGGAATGGCAGCAGGCAGGTGTGAGTGCATCTGCACGCACTGTGAGGCGGAGACTCTTGGAGCAAGGCCTGGTCTCAAGGAGGGCAGCAAAGAAGCCACTTCTCTCCAGAAAAAACATCATGGACAGACTGATATTCTGCAAGAGGTACAGGGAGTGGACTGCTGAGGACTGGGGTAAAGTCATTTTCTCCCCTTTTCGATTGTTTGGGACATCTGGAAAACGGCTTATTCTGAGAAGACCAGGTGAGCGCTACCACCAGTCTTGTCTCATGCCAACTGTCAAGCATCCTGAAACCATTCATGTGTGGGGTTGCTTCTCAGCCAAGGGAATGGGCTCTCTCTCAGTTGCCTAAAAACACAGCCATGAATAAAGAATGGTACCAGAATGTCCTCCAAGAGCAACTTCTCCCAACCGTCCAAGAGCAGTTTGGCGATCAACAATGCCTTTTTCAACATGATGGAGCACCTTGCCATAAAGCAAAGGTGATAACTAAATGGCTCAGGGAACAAAACATAGAGATTTTAGGACCATGGCCTGGAAACTCCCCAGATCTTAATCCCATTGAGAACGTGTGGTCAATCATCAAGAGACGGGTGGACAAACAAAAACCTTCAAATTCAGACAAAATAAAAGCATTGATTTTGCAAGAATGGACTGCTATCAGTCAGGATTTGATCCAGAAGTTGATTGAGAGCATGCCAGGGAGAATTGCTGAGGTCCTGAAGAAGAAGGGTCAACACTGCAAATATTGACTTGCTGCATTAACTCATTCTAACTGTCAATATAACCTTTTGCTACTCATAATATGATTGCAATTATATTTCTGTATGTGATAAAAATATCTGACAAACACATATAAAAACCAGAAGGCAGCAGATCATGTGAAAATATATTTGTGTCATTCTCTAAACTTTTGGCCATGACTGTATTATAACTGTAGACTTGTGTGTAATAAATACCTTTTATTGATACATGGTTTTGTCTCAGTTGACGTTCGTACAGTATATCGTAAAGGAATCGTAGTGCATAACAGGTGAGGTATTAGCCGAATATTAATTATTGATAGTCAAGCTAACATTAATTAATATACGGTATACCACCCTGTAGCAGATAGACATTCCCTTTTTCACTGCAGGGGTCCTTTGTTCTAAAAGGAACTGCCTGCCTTTTAATTAGGATGGTTCACTATCCAGCTACACCTAATTTCATCTATGTCATTGTACAAGTCTATTTAAAAGGCAGCTCTTGTTTCCTTACTGGAAATCTGTGTGAGAGGGGAGGAGGGAGAGTTGTGAATTCCCCCCTCACTGGGAACTTCACATAATATTTTCTATAAAATACTCCTATAAAGGAATTCAAATTTCAAGAAGTGTTGTGCAACATTTTAATACTGTGATATTTTTATTTTCACAGCTCTATGTTATAAACTTCTGTGAAGCACCTGGGGGTTTAAGGTACTCACTACACTTTAAGATACATTCCTTGAGGGGTCTAGTTTCCACAATTGGGTCACTTGTAAGGGGTTTACACTGTTTAGGCACATCAGAGACTCTCCATTCGCTAATGATAATGAAAGATAGAGAATGCACCAAGGTGTAGATAAACTACAATATATTCCATGAAAGTGAACCTTCTGGCTACTTTTATGGAGCCTCATTTGCTTCAGTGTTGTGGGCACAGTGGGCCTACCAGAGTTGATGTGCATGGTCAGATTAGAAGTGTTGTGATGAGCAAGCTTGGAGAATCAATAGAGCATACACGGTGTCCAGCAAGAGATTCCACTTTAATGGCATGCGGGTGGGTTTTATATACACCCCTGACAAAAAGGGATGTATGAGAAGAAGGAAGAAGCTATTTTGTGGGATTTAGAGATAAGATGTGTCTAGGTGTCTGGTTTGATTCAGTTTCTTGGGCACTTGGAAAGTGGGGGTTTCTGTGTAAAAGTGCTAAGTGATAAACTAAAAGCATAAAAATGGGCACTCAGAAAAGAAAATGGACCCTGATTTCCCACAATTCCCTACTTTGTTATTTTAGAAGACTGGAAATGTTCTTGTGTCTATGTTTCAGGGACTAATCTATCCTGCAGGACTTATTAACTCTTCACAGGATTTCAGACATCAGATAATTTCAGGTTTCTTTGAACTCACAACATTCTTTCTTCCCTCTGGAGGGGTCTTCTCAAAAATGCAGCATTTAACTTACAAAAGGAAAACACATTTAGAACTATCATAAGAATAAAACATACAAAGCATCACTACTAATGGTTGGAAAAGGTAGTTGACTGTCTGAGTTCCTGAAGGGCTAAATTCTGTAAAAATATCATACCAGTGATGTTCAGTAAGGTGACCTATAGATGAAGACAAATGCACTGGCTTACGTTTAACTAAAGCTGCATCCACTAAAGTGAGATGATGATGCTTTTGTATGAAAATAGTAATCACGTATTATCTACTGGTATAACCTTATGAAAATCTACTTCTAAATTCTCAGGGAAAATTAAACATTTCATTATATCACTTTAAATATGTAAAATTTGTCAACAACCAGAAAAGGTCCTGCTGTGAATAACTGAAGAATTGCTACACAAAATTAAACTTATATCCAGTTCTAGGGGAATGGTTACTACATCACAACCCCTTTATCAGATTAATGCACCTCTCTTCACGTCAAATCTGATTATTTTTAATGCCTTCAACACCAGATGGCCTGGCCATGCGTCTTTATCAAAAGGATACATAAAAGGATATATGTCCTAATTTTTGAGGGATGTGTCTTTTACAGTGACTGGCGTGAAACCAATTGGCTCTTCCTTCTAACATCCCAGAAGTGGGCATGGTCATCAGGACTTGGTATGGACCATCGTATCTGGGCTCCAGGGATTTCCTGACATGTTTTTTTTATCATAACCAGATCTCCAGGCTTTAGTTGATAAGTCCCTTCTAGACAGTTTGGGTCTGAAATGGAAGAAAAGACCTGCTTGTGCAGAGATGTCAGCTTATTGTGTAAACTTTGCACATAACAGAACAAATCATCATACTTCAAAGTAAGTACCTGTGGAAAAAACAATCATGTACCGTATTTTCCGGCGTATAAGACGACTTTTTAACCCCTGAAAATCTGCTTAAAAGTCGGGGGTCGCCTTATACGCCGGATGTCGTCTTATACGCCGAGTGCATATGGGGGGAGTGGTCCCGATGAACAAGGGAGGGTGTAAGTGGTGTTATCATCCCCCTTTTACCTCATTGGTGGCAGCGGTGCGGCGGCTCCTCCTCCAGCAGTGTGGCGGCGGCTCCTCTTTGTCCAGCGTGGGGACGCTGTGCTGGGGGGCGGCTGCAGCGGCTCTCTGTCCAGTGTCGGGGCTCCTCTGGCATTTCCCCAAAGCACGGAGGCCCAGGCAGCTCCATTGCTGCGATGTGGTGGCCTCCGTGAAAATGGCCGCCGGAGCCCGCTCGAGCTCAGATTCAGATCTCGGGACGAGATCTGAATCTGAGCATACATGGGATATTGGACATTATGCACCATGTCATACTAAATAAACCTTATGTTAATCGGCCATGAGGTTATATAGGGATCATATGAATGTGATTATTATTCCATACTGATTAGAGTCTGGACAGTCCCCCTGGCATTGATTATTGCAAAATTGCAGCACATGTTAGATAAACATTTTAGATAGTAAAGAAAAGACAAGTTAGGGTGCAAAAAAATGCTAAAAGTGCTATGTGCTTAATAGATAACAGAGACAATTTGGTGTCTTGCTGGAAGGTGCTGGAGCTTGCCCCTGGCATGTACTGCAGATAAGATGGTCAGGGTGTATTCAATAAAGCTTTTTTAACAGCCTGAAAAAGATGTCACATGATTCCTAGTTCATACAGTATATTTCAAAGTAGTGCAGCAAGCATATTTACCCTAAACATGCGTTTCGGATATTCTTCCTCAGAAGGGGTGCATAAGGATTAGAGTTGAGCGACTTTTGTTTTTTTAGGGTCAAGTTTCGTTTCATGAAACCCGACTTTTCCAAAAGTCGGGTCGAGCAAAATCGTCCGACTATAGGGAAAAGTCGGGGGTCCGACCGAAACACGAAACCCAATGTAAGTCAATGGGGAATTAAAGTCAGCAGTGAGAGGAGGACAGGAAACACACCTACAGTGCCCATTTGAATGCCAAAAGCATCAATTCTTATTACTTAAGCTTGTCAACCTTAATTTACTTCATAATACTAGTTAGGCACTGAAAAATGGGGGTTATTTGGCTACAGTTGTGGGTGGGTAGGGCTGGCTCCAGGTTTTCGTGGGCCCAGGGCCAAAGAGCGCCCCTTTAACACATACCACAACTCATGATGCTCCGATACGGCAGAGAAATAGCAGTATAGTACAATGAAAAATACTTCACTTTTTACATCTCATGACTGATATCCATTTTAAATTCTCCAATACCTCCAAAAACGGACAGTATATAACTCCATACTGTATTATGGCCAGCGCATAGTGCGCTATACAGAGTAATGAGGCCCATATATTTCTCCATATGGAATCATAGATCCCATATAATGTTTCAAACCGTATATGATGAGCTCCACATAATGCTATAGTATATGTTGGTCCCAATGGATGAAGCTCCACTGTCTTATGGGCCCAAATAATGCTCCATATATAATGGGCCCCATTTTTACTGCTCTAGTGTATAATGGGCCCTGTAAATGCTGCTTCAGTGTCTGATGTCCACCTTTGGAATGCTCCAGTGTATGGTGGGCCCCATATATCATTCACCAGAGTATAGTACTCCCCAAAAATTGCTGTCCCAACATTGAAAACAATTACATAAGTCTCCTTGCTAGGGAATCCCAGCACTACTCTGAACTCCTTGTCATCCCCATCTTCCATCTCACTGCACTTGGCTGTTTAGGCCCTCCCACCGGCAGAGACACTTTTGAGTACTATGCGGTGCCATGTGCCAGTGCCATCGCCCATGAGTATGCCACCCCCACCTGCTCAAGGAACCTGCACTTTCACCTGCACCTTCCTCTTTGTCACCGTGTAAGGTGGTATAGTATGTGGGAAGGGGAACCTGAGTTTCCTCTGGGTCAGATTCTGGCAGTGTAGAGTGCGAGGGGAATGTAGTGGTCTGGGTCAATGTACCAGCAGCATCATCCAGCAGTGGCTGAGCCTCAGTGCACTTGTGGCGTCCCCAAGAGTACGGTCGCCACTGTGGCATTACCTTCCTCCTAGGGAGTGTGTTGTCAAGCTTGGGAGCAACAAAGGATCTCTCTAGCAGTGAAACCAACACACAACACATTTCCCACTCCAGGTTAGCAGGTAGACCTCTGAACCTGACTGCTGAGGAGCTGCTCTCTGTGGTCGGGAGGAGGTAAGTTAGGGCACTCTGTGCAGGGAAGGGGAAGTGTGTGGACGTGAGAAGGGGAGCTGGAGGATGAGCAGAGTTAAGGCTCACTCCTAGCTGGAGCGCATGGTCCCGATTCCGGTCTCCGAGTTTGTAGGGACACTGACGTTCCTGCAGCAGAAACCTGGGGAAGTAGCAGCTATAAATGCTCTGTACCCAACTAAGGCTCGGAGGCCCCAGCATCGACGTGTGGGAGCCAGAAGGAAAAGGCTACAGCTGTCTGCCATACAAGTAAAGTCTGAGGAACATCTGTTAGACAGGAGGCGCTTCAGTGAACCACGGTCCTGTGAGTGCTTCCCCCACAAGCGCTAGAAAGGAGACGGTCAGGAAGGTACATGTTGGCGGAGTGTTGGAAGGGAGCTTTCCATTTTGGTCCCGGAGGTTGGCTGAGGTCCTGACCCGGAGGACACAGCACGGAGGTAGGCATCTGTGTAACCTGCAGACTGTGAGTAAAGCTTTGGAACTGCACGCTCTGGTGTCCTACAGTTATTCCAGCACCGCTACATCTGGGTACCAGCACCTACACCGCCTGTGCCTTTCCCCCATCACTACATCTACACTTCCCTGGGACTCCAGCTCCACCTGTGGGGAGCTTCACCATCTTTGCTGCACAACACCATCAGTCCCAGAGGATCTGCATGCAGCGTCGGCCTAACATCTATGTTGCCGAACACCACAGGTGGCATCAAACTATCTATATAAACTCTTTACCATTATACCACGCCATTTACATGGGCGCCCAGGGCCACCGTCCGGTTCACCGCTGCTGTGACACATCCCACTGACACCGGCCCGGTACAGAGTCCCCCACAGCCCTGGGAGGGCGACCCATATGCCGACTGCTGATCGGGTGGCGTTATTCCCACGAACCTCCAAACAGCATCCATGAAGGCAAAGTTTTTGGTTTCCGGGGGCAGTATGATTGCAAAGCTGAACCTTAAAGGAATGTCCAAAAGGGCACCACCAGGAGTGGAGCCTGTGGCTTAATTGGACTCCACCCGGGAAACCACAACCATGCCACCTAAAGAAAAGATGCACACTTTGAAAGCTTTGTTGATTCTGTGTGTGGTGTGGTATGTGTGTTTGTAGTTGTGCTAGCGATTTCTCAGCTTTATTCCGTTAACAACCGAGACTCCGGCATGCCCCCGCAGTACGCGTCAAGCTTACTAGAGGGATAAGCGAGGCTCTGGCACGTGAGATCGAGCAATAACAGGTCTAGCATTCCCGTACATGTCCAGGGCTGCATGCACGCTACACTGAAAGGACCAGCTTTTGTCGCTTACAGGTGCAGATAACCTGCTGAACTCCGTTAGTGATGGGAATCTGGGATTCAGATTATTCCCCACGAACGAACGATGATTTCCCAGTAAGTTCAGGTCAACCGCAATTCCGGAGTTAGGCCTAACCGTCATTCCTGAAAAAATTACGTGTCCAAACCACAGGTGCTGTAGCTTGCTTAACAGCTCGGCAGCCGTTCTCAGGCCCAGTATGGATTCAACAACATTGTAGAAAGTTGATAAAGGGTACAGTTTCACCGGATAACACGTATATATGCAGCCTAGTTTACACATTAAAAATATATGTCTATAGATCAGGAGGCAGACTCAGATGTTCTCAGGCCCAGTATGGATTTGACCAGATTGTACAAAGTTGAGAAAGGGTACTTTATCACTGGATAGCAGGTATATATAGCATAGTTTAAACATGTAAAATCTCCGTGTTCTCAGTATGGATTACACAGCAATCTAAAAAGTGGAAAAAAGGAAATGCATTTGAGGCGTACACAACTATATACTTTTGGTGTTATTTTTAAATCTTCATATATATTTCTGTCTCAGTAATACAGTCCAGCCTCTCCGCAATAGGAAATGAGATGCATACAATTACTGACATAAAGGCTAGTGATTGCATAAATCTAGGAATTACTATTCACGGGAAAAACTTCCTTCACAATTCTCATAGGCGATGCTGACCCTCAATTAATTTGTGTGTTGAGACAGTGAAAACATTTCTTTGTGAATAAAGTCTTGCTGTATCGCACTTCCGTTGATTCCATCACTGTTACTCATCTCAATCAAATTTTTATCACAGGGAGTGATGTAAGCATGGTGCTCACTGGCTATCATGATCTGTCACGTAACTTTGGAGTGCAAAAGACAGAAGCCACAAGCCGTAGGCGATTCTATTTGATTGGCATGAGAGGGCACATTTTAAAATGTGCGCCGGAATGTCACACGTTTGTGAGTAGGAAAACTGTGAAAGCTGATGATAAACCACCACTGCATGTCATTGTGAGTCGACGTCCATAAGAAATGGAAGCCATTGATCATCTGGAGCTAGAGCCCGGCCAGCAGGACAGGGCATAGCTACATCTTAACCATCATCTTTCAGTTCAATCAATTTGTAGTGGCACTCCCAGTGAAGGATTTGACAGCCCAGACTACACAGCGGAGGAGCAGGGAGAGGTAAACATTGCAAATGCTGGGGCCCTGCCCAAGCATGGGGGGCACACTCGTGGGCGTCGGTACTGGCACTGGGCCCCTCATAGTATGGCAGTGTGTCTGACGGCGGGTGTGCACCACCACCGTCAGAGACACATGATTGCACTATGAGGGACCCTGTGCCAGTGCCCGCGCCCAAGAGTCGGCCTACCCACCTGTCCAGGGCAACGGCACTCGCACGGTTTCGTGCGCTAGGTGGTGACCCCGGCCATGGGGGGGGGCAGCCCAGTTAGGGCGGTTTACAAAGTGGCATATGTTGATGTGGGACATTCAGCTGCTGCAAAAGGCGAAATAGGTAAAGTTCGCGGAATAGGAGGAGGACCAAAGCAAGCCATTTTTCTGGCAACCTATGTGTCATCAAGGGAAGGTGGGACAAAATCCTTGGAAACCCATGCATGGTTCATTTTAATGAAGGTTAGATCATCCACATTTTGGGTTGACAGACGGGTCCTTTTTTCTGTCAGGATTGATCCAGCTGCACTGAAGACTCTTTCCAATAGCACACTTGCAGCTAGGCAAGCGAGCTCCTGTAAGGCATATTGTGCCAATTCAGGCCAGGTGTCCAGTTTAGCGGCCCAATAGTCAAAGGGGAATGACCTGTGCGGGAGAACATCGATATGGGAGGAAAAGTAGTTAGTAACCATAGTTGACAACTGCTGTCTCCTGTCACTTTCCATCGATGCAGTATTACCAGTTGTGTGAGCGGTACTTGAAAAATCAGTCCACAACATTGTCATGAAACCCGTCTCCAACACCACTTCTGCTGTGTGCACCACGAACACCTCTGCCAAGCTGCCCCCGGCCCGTACGGCTCGTGTGAGAACCATCACCGCTGCTGTGTGCTGGGAATGCCTCAACCAACCGGTTTACCAGAGTTGCTTGTTTATTAGCCAATAATAGGTCAAGGTTCTCGTGTGGCATGATGTTTTGTAATTTGCCTTTATAGCGTGGATCCAGGATGCTGGCCAACCAGTAGTCATCATCGTTCATCATTTTGGCAATGCGGGGGTCCCTTTTTAGGATCTGCAAGGCATAATCTGACATGTGGGCCAATGTTCCCGGTGTCAATGATGCACTGCGAGTGCTGGTTGGAGGAGCACTTTCTGGCAAATCCACATCCCTCCAGTCACGCACAAACCCTGTACCAGACCTTGCCACGCCAACATTTTCACTTGCCCCACGAGATGCATCCTCCTCCCCTAAGTAATCATCCCCATCATCATCCTCCTCCTCCTCTTCTTCCTCCACCTCGTCCAGGAGAGGTCCCTGAGCAGACAATGGCTGAACGTCATCAAGGATTCCCTCCTCCTCTTCCTCCTCGTCAACATTTTCTGCAGACGCCTGCTCCTTAAGGTGCGTCAAAGTTTGCATGAGCAGACGCATAAGTGGGATGCTCATGCTTAGGATGGCGTTGTCTGCGCTTACCAGCCGTGTGCATTCCTCAAAACACTGAAGGACTTTACAGAGGTCTTTCAGCTTCGACCACTGCACACCTGTCAACTCCATGTCTGCTCTCAAAGTGCCTGGCCGTGTATCCTCCCACAAATGCATTATGGCCTGCCTCTGTTCGCACAGCCGCTCAAGCATGTGCAGGGTGGAGTTCCACCTTGTTGCAATGTCGATAATGAGGCGGTGGTTGGGAAGGTGGAGCAATCGCTGCAGCTTCTGCATACAAATGGAGTGTACAGGCGACTGGCGGATGTGCGCGCACAGTCTTCGCACCTTCTGGAGCAGGGTTGTTAACTCCGGATAATTGTTGAGGAAGCACTGCACCACCAGGTTCAAGGTGTGAGCCAAGCAAGGTATGTGGCTGAGTTTTGAAAGGGCTATGGCTGCCACAAAATTACGGCCGTTATCACTAACTACCTTGCCTTCCTCAAGAGGTATACTGCCCAGCCATGACTCAGTTTGTCGCTGAAAGTACTCGGCCAGCACCTCCGCTGTGTGTCTGTCGCCCAAGCACATCATCTGCAACACAGCCTGCTGACGCTTTCCACTAGCTGCTCGATAGGGGGACACCTCGTGTGCAAAAGTGGCAGCTGCAGATGGAGTGCTCATACGACTGCGCTCTGTGGACAAGCTTTCGCTTCTGGAGGAGGAGGAGGGTCGAACGCCTTCAGCCAACTGTTTCCTATACCATGGGCTAGGCAGCACTGTCCCACCACCGCTGTCCCCTGTGGACCCTGCATCCACCACATTAATCCAGTGCGCAGTGATGGACACGTAACGGCCCTGACCATGCCGACTGGACCATGCATCTGTTGTGAGGTGTACCTTTCCACTCACTGACTGCTTGAGTGCATGGACAATGCGGTCTTTCACGTGATGGTGGAGGGCTGGGATGGCTTTGCAAGAGAAGAAGTGGCGACTGGGTAGGTCATAGCGTGGTACTGCATAGGCCATGAGTTCACGGAAAGCTGCGCTTTCCACCAACCGATAGGGCATCATCTCTAACAAGATTAATTTGGCAATGTGGACGTTCAAACCCAGTGTACGCGGATGAGAGACTGAGTACTTTCTTGACCTACTCATAGTCTCTGGGAGGGTGAGCTAGACTTGAGAGCTGCATATGGTGGAACTAGCGGTGGACAGGGCGGACTGAGAGAGGGTTGATGATGGTGATGGAGTTGGTGTTCTTTCTGATGGCCTAGATTCAGTCTTTTGTTGATATAACAGTGGGATTCCCTGACTGCTTTGGCCTTGCAACGACACCTCAACATTTGCTGCTGTGCTAACCGGTGGGCTTACAGTGGGGGAAACAATGTAGCGTTGCTGACTACCTTCTTTGTGATCAGTTGCACATGTGGTACTTGAGGTTTGGTGTTGTGTCCACGCTTGCAAGTGCATGCTGGTTAAATGTCTAAGCATGCAACTGGTATTCAAATTTTTCAGATTTTTCCCTCGGCTAAAGGTCTTTGCGCACTTCTTACAGATAACCTTGTCCTGATCATGAGGATTTTGTTAAAAAAAGTGCCACACTGCACTCTTCCTACTTTGGAAGACATTTTGCGGCCTAGCACGCTGTGCTATTTTGACCGTCTGGACAAGCTGTCCAGCAACTCTTTTGATTTTTGGAACCTGTCTTTGGAGTGCTCCGGGCCTGCCAGATAACAGCTGTTGCGATGTCGATGTCTGCTGTGGATGCTCCTCCTCCTCATCTGAGCTATTGGAAGCAGCACCCTCTTCCTCCAATGGATGCCAATCTGGGTCAACAACTGGGTCATCCATCACCTCCTCTTCAATGTCATGTGCACCTTCCTCTGTGTCACCGTGTATGGTGGTATAGTATGCGGGAAGGGGCACCTGAGTCTCATCAGGGTCAGAATCTGGCTCATTACACTGCGAGGACAATGTAGTGCTCTGAGTGAATGTACCAGCAGAATCATCTATCAGTGGCTGTGCATCAGTGCACTCCATGTCAGATTCATCTTGGCCTGGGTAATTCACCATTTCACTTGATAACCCAGGCATGGTATGTGAAAACAGCTCCATGGAGTAATCAGTTGTATGGCCTGTGTCATCCTTCAATCTTGGTTGGGGTGAAGGACACAAGGAAAGGTGTGGTTCATGAACATGAGCCTCCACTGACGACTCAGTGCTTTTATTTTTTACAACTTCAGAAGAGGAGGCGATAGAGCTGGAGGATGATTCAGCAATGTAAGCCAAAACTTTTTCCTGAAGCTCTGGCTTTAAAAGAGGTTTGCCAACTCCTAGAAAACTAAGCCTTTGAGGCCTTGTGTAGCCAGACGATGACGCAGGTTCAACACCTCCTGCATTCGGTCCTATTTTGCTTTTGCCACTACCATCAGATCCACCACCAGCACCATCATTACCAGCTGCCAACCCCCGCCCAATTCCATGGCCTCTTCCACCAGCCTTCCTCATTTTTGGTAAAAATGTACACAAAATCCCACAAACTATATAGTAATGTAAAACAAGGTACAAGGTGTATATAGGACAGGGGAGATGTAGAATTTCTGAGCACACTTGTGGACACTGTTGGATTGTGTGAGGCCCAGTGTATATCACACCACTATGTCACAGGCTCAATGTCGCAGGTGTGAAAAATGTCACTATAGGACAGGGCAGATGTAGAATTTCTGAACACACTTGTGGACACTGTTGGATTGTGTGAGGCCCAGTGAATATCACACCGCTATGTCACAGGCTCAATGTCGCAGGTGTGAAAAATGTCACTATAGGACAGGAGAGATGTAGAATTTCTGAACACACTTGTGGACACTGTTGGATTGTGTGAGGCCCAGTGTATATCACACCACTATGTCACAGGCTCAATGTCGCAGGTGTGAAAAATGTGTATATAGAATTGGGCAGAATAGGAATCTCCCTAGTGTGTAGGTCTGTAAGAACGGAACATGTCCTCGACTTATTCTTACAGAGTCACACACAGATAGCTTCACTGTGGCCGTGATAAAGCCGTTACACGGTACTGAGAGAGGAGCGTGCACATACGCCGCTGTCCGCTGTCCGTAAAATTGTCAAGCTCCATGTTTCTTAAGTATACGGACTGACACACGCTGTCTCTCTATAGTTTTGAATGTGATCAAACAGCAAATATACTTAACTGTTTGAAAAACAGACAAAACTAGAAGGTGGAGGTCTGTAAGAACGGAACATGTCCTCGACTTATTCTTACAGAGTCACACACAGATAGCTTCACTGTGGCCGTGATAACAGCCGTTACATGGTACTGAGAGAGGAGCGTGCACGTACACCGCTGTCCAGTGTCCGTAAAATTGTCAAGCTCCGTGTTTTTAAGTATACGGACTGACACACGCTGTCTCTCTATAGTTTTGAATGTGATCAAACAGCAAATATACTTAACTGTTTGAAAAACAGACAAAATTAGAAGCTGGAGGTCTGTAAGAACAGAACATGTCCTTGACTTATTCTTACAGAGTCACACACAGATAGCTTCACTGTGGCCATGATAACAGCCGGTACACGGTACTGAGAGAGGAGCGTGCACATACACCGCTGTCCGGTGTCCGTAAAATTGTCAAGCTCCGTGTGTTTTAAGTATACGGACTGACACACACTGTCTCTCTATAGTTTTGAATGTGATCAAACAGCAAATATACTTAACTGTTTGAAAAACAGACAAAACTAGAAGGTGGAGGTCTGTAAGAACGGAACATGTCCTCGACTTATTCTTACAGAGTCACACACAGATAGCTTCACTGTGGCCGTGATAACAGCCGTTACACGGTACTGAAAGAGGAGCGTGCACCTACACCGCTGTCCGGTGTCCGTAAAATTGTCAAGCTCCGTGTTTTTAAGTATACGGACTGACACATGCTGTCTCTCTATAGTTTTGAATGTGATCAAACAGCAAATATACTTAACTGTTTGAAAAACAGACAAAACTAGAAGGTGGAGGTCTGTAAGAACGGAACATGTCCTCGACTTATTCTTACAGAGTCACACACAGATAGCTTCACTGTGGCCGTGATAACAGCCGTTACACGGTACTGAGAGAGGAGCGTACACGTACACCGCTGTCCAGTGTCCGTAAAATTGTCAAGCTCCGTGTTTTTAAGTATACGGACTGACACACGCTGTCTCTCTATAGTTTTGAATGTGATCAAACAGCAAATATACTTAACTGTTTGAAAAACAGACAAAATTAGAAGCTGGAGGTCTGTAAGAACAGAACATGTCCTTGACTTATTCTTACAGAGTCACACACAGATAGCTTCACTGTGGCCATGATAACAGCCGGTACACGGTACTGAGAGAGGAGCGTGCACATACACCGCTGTCCGGTGTCCGTAAAATTGTCAAGCTCCGTGTGTTTTAAGTATACGGACTGACACACGCTGTCTCTCTATAGTTTTGAATGTGATCAAACAGCAAATATACTTAACTGTTTGAAAAACAGACAAAACTAGAAGGTGGAGGTCTGTAAGAACGGAACATGTCCTCGACTTATTCTTACAGAGTCACACACAGATAGCTTCACTGTGGCCGTGATAACAGCCGTTACACGGTACTGAAAGAGGAGCGTGCACCTACACCGCTGTCCGGTGTCCGTAAAATTGTCAAGCTCCGTGTTTTTAAGTATACGGACTGACACATGCTGTCTCTCTATAGTTTTGAATGTGATCAAACAGCAAATATACTTAACTGTTTGAAAAACAGACAAAACTAGAAGGTGGAGGTCTGTAAGAATGGAACATGTCCTCGACTTATTCTTACAGAGTCACACACAGATAGCTTCACTGTGGCCGTGATAACAGCCGTTACACGGTACTGAGAGAGGAGCGTGCACGTACACCGCTGTCCGGTGTCCGTAAAATTGTCAAGCTCCGTGTTTTTTAAGTATACGGACTGACACACGCTGTCTCTCTATAGTTTTGAATGTGATCAAACAGCAAATATACTTAACTGTTTGAAAACCTGACAAAACTAGTAGGTGGAGATCTGTAAGAACGGAACATGTCCTCGACTTATTCTTACAGAGTCACACACAGATAGCTTCACTGTGGCCGTGATAACAGCCGTTACACGGTACTGTGTGAGGAGCGTGCACCGCTGTATGGTGTGAAAAAATGCACGCTCAGTACCTCACCAGGATAAAAAAAAAATTTGGATTGCTTTTAAAAAGGCAGTTTGCAGAGCAGTGGGAAAACAGCAATGCAGCTATCAGGAAGCCTTATAAGGCAGCCTAACAACCAACACAGCTGATCCAGCAAAATATAGCCTCCACTTGCACTGCACACACAGTGACTGGTGTGTTGTACAGACAAAATAGCTAGCAGCAGAAGCAGTTTTTGGTGTCTTCTTCCCTGCCTAGCGCTCTCCCTACAGAATCAGCAGCAGCAGCAGCTCTCCCTATTCTGAGATCAGCATGAGTAACATGGCGGTCGGCGTGCACGCCCTTTTATACCCCCTGTGACGCCCCCTAAAGCAAGCCAATCACTTGCATGCCCTTCTCAAAGATGGTGGTGACCCCTGCCTATGTCATCACGTTGCCCACAGTGTCCGTGGATCCTGATTGGCTGAAAAAGGGCGGAAAACAAACTTTTGAAACGCGACTTTGGCGCTAAAGTCGCCGAGCTCGTGGCCGACCTCACCCTAGGGTCGGGTTTCGTTTCATGAAACCCGACTTTACCAAAAGTCGGCGACTTTTGAAATTTTTCGACCCATTTCGCTCAACTCTAATAAGGATATAGATCACGATGGAGGCTTTTTATGGGGGCATTGATTGACGTCATACCTCGAGGTTAAGAGTGTCACTCCTAAATCAGGAAGTTGGGTTGCACATGATAGAGCAACGTCCAGTTCATATCATCGCATACCCCGGTGTCATACTGTACAAGACAGGATGGTGTCACCCGGAAGCTGTGCGGAGCCTAGGTTACCATCATGTGACCTGCTAACATCCAGCGTTGCATCGTCCGGGTGATGGCCAAGTGTTGGCGTCATCTGGATCCACCTCTACGCCACGTTGATGTTGCTGCCCACCTTTATCATAGTGAGAGGCGTGTGTATAACTAAAGGCATATCCCTGTGCATACATACCATTATGGGAATGGGTTGGTACTTACTCATTTCTGGTTGAGCCTATGAAATAGCAACATTTCTTGGTGCCTCATTAAGTTCACAGCACCTTTGCACCTTTTATTTATTCGTAGCAGTGATTCTGTAAGTCCTTACTCAAGTTATAATTATATTTTATACTCTTATGTCACACATTCCTCTTATCATTTTCAGTAATGAACAAAGTGGCACTTCTTGCTATTTTAATATGCACCTGTTATGACACCGCTAGTGTCACTGAGGGGGCGCTAGCAGCAGGCACGGGACCAAGTGCAGGGAGTGAAAGATCTAAGGCACGCAGTGCGCACAGGACCTGAGACTAAGCAGTCCCGTGATTGCAAGAGAGATGGTGAGGGGCGGAGCTACTGTGCATGAGGACGGGGAAGCAGCCGAGAGTGCGAAGTACAGGGTACAGAATGATAACGTAGTCAGTGGGGAGCCGAGGGTCAAAAGCCAGACAAGAGCGAGGTATCCAGGGGTAAGACAGAAGAGTAAACTGAGATGAGCCAAGGGGTCAGAGAATCAGGAAGGACACCGCAGTACAGAGCAGAAAACAGAGGCAGAAGACAGGGGACAAACCGGGTCATGCACACCAAAGCTCACACGCACAGAGGCACAACGATTACAGATGAGTAAGCTGGGTCAGCTACCTCTAACCGAGTACACGGAAATATCACTGACACCAGACCCAGGAACAACGAGCATTAAATAGCCTCCCCAGAACCAAAGAGCGGCAAACTATAATTAACCCTGACCTGACTAGGACGGAGGCAGAAGCATCCCGTCCAAAGTCTTGACAGCATCTAGCACTCTTTGCACCTTATTTTCTTCCCACAGTGACTCAGATAAGTCTCTACTCAAGTCACTAGTGTCAAAATCAAAATTTCCAAGTAATAGTCTTTTATTTAGTAGGAAATAAAGCAGCACTTATGGGTATCTTAATATGTTTACGGCACTTTGCACTTTTTTTCTGTTTCCCGCTGAGACTCGCGTATGTCTTCACTCAATACATTGTTGTCCAAATCCCAATTCTGTGTCATACTGGTACATTATTTTTATCATCTCTCTGCTGTTGTGTTTTCATTAGTCTTTTTATTATTAAAAAAAATTCCATTATTTTTTTCACTTTTTATCTTTTATTATGCTTTACGCCTTCTCCTACCCTGTCTGTAGAGAGATGGTTAAGAATCATGCTACAAAAGCTTTATCGAATATACACTGACCATCTTGGAGTGCCCACCAGGGCCGTGAGGTACTGGGTACTGGGCCGGTTCTTAAGGGGATATGTCATGGCAGCAGTGACCCGGTCCGTGGCCCTGGGCATCCAATGAAAATGATGATAAAAGGAGAATAAAGTTTATAAGATATAGTTTGTGACACCACCTGTGGTATTTGGCAAGGGATAGCTGATGCTGCTTAAAGAGAACGCTGGGGCTGATGGTGATACAGCAGAGTTGGTACAGTTCTCCACAGGTAGAGCTAGGTCCCATGGCAGTAATAGTGTAAAGTGATGGTGATGATGGTTGTAGTGCAGGGCTGAGGCGACGCAGCAAATAAACAGGAGGACACAGCTGGGTGCAGTCTTCACACTTTTACTCACAGTTTGAGGTGCAGTCCAGGGTACTGATTACAGATGATAATGGAGATCCGGTCAGCCTGGAAGCAATATGGGATCCCCTAAGCCAGATGATGTTGGAGGCCTCCTTACTGTGCTGTTCTCTGAGGTCCTTGCTGCCTGAAACTATGCTCAGTCCTCTGTTCCTTACTATTCTTTAGTACTTGCCTGTATGGCAGGCAGCTTGAGCCTTTTACCAGTGTCACTCCTTCGTGGTGGCTCCGGCTCTGGTAAGCTGCTGTGCCTTCAAGTTGTCAGGGTCCTGTCAGTGCCAGCGTGCAGCCTCCACTGAGCAGGGACTCACCTGCATTGTAAGGGGGCCCGGGGACAGGTAGGGCTGGGAATCTCAGACAAACAGGACCTGGGGACACAGAAGTTTAGCAAGCAGTGAAGGACCTACGGTCATGTGACTGCAAGGGGTGGAGCTTAGCGTCCTGCTGCCAGAGATCGGCAGGACACAACTACAGGAATGCTCAAAGTCAGGCAAGCGGGGGTCATACACAGAGATAGCAGTAAAGTACCAGGGATGAGACAGAACGGATAGTCAGGGCCAAGCAGAGGTCAAAATCAAATAGACATAGAAGGTACCAAGCAGAATCCAACAAGCAATATCCAGAGAACAGACTGAGTCAAAACCAAAGTATCAGGCAATCAGAACACAGCACAAACACACTCAGGGGTCAACACACTCTGCCATGGGCGAAAGTATAACTGACGGGGATTGGAGCTTCCTGAGGCTATAAGAAGCCTTCCCAGAACCAAGGAGAGGCCACATTAATAAGCCCCAGGTGTGCAGGTAAGAGTCTGCACTGATCATAACATTAACCCCAGAAGTGCAGGTCCACCAGCACTGGTTCCAAACATTAACCCCAAGCGTGCGTGTCCAACCCGCACTGGGATCATGACACAGGTGTGTGATGGGGTCAGGAGGCCTGCAGTCTCCTGCCCTCTGGATTCGGCTGCTGGGACTGTTGTACCCGTGCAGCCATGGACTCCGGTGTCCGGTGTCAAGCACTCTTCCCTGGGGTGAGCTTGGTCACCGCTCCAATCCACATGCTTTCCTAAACTTCCAATTTCCTCTCTCTTCACTCTGCTCTTGGGACAAGCTCCTCACAGATTCTGTCCCTTATACAGACTCACACAGACTGCCACTCACTAACTCCACCTCCAGCCCAGAACTTATCAGAAAGCTCCCCTGAAACTGGGTTTAGAGCTCCCCCTTCTGGTCTGGAGTAGGAAAAGTGTTGGATGATCGTGTTATCTGGTCAGGGAAACCCTCTTTGCTTCCAGGCATGACATCAGCCCCCTGTGAGGGAGGCAATGCCACTGTGGCAACCGCACAATCTTATATGCAGTACACGCCAGGGCCAAGCTCCAACACCTTCCAGCATGACACCAAATTTTCTCTGTTATCCAATAAGCACATAGCACTTTTAGCGTATTTGCATCCTAACTTGTCTGGTCTTTACTATCTAAAGTGTTTATCTAACGTGTGCTACAATTTTGCAATAATCAAGGCCAGAGGGTCTATCCAGACTAATCAGTATTGAATAATAATCACATTCATATGTTCCCTATAAAACCTCATGGCCAATTAACAGCATAAACATTTATTTAGTATGACACGGTGCACAATATCCAAAATCCTCTCCTGATCAAACTCCTGTACAGTGTTTGTCTTTTTCTGTACAGTTTGTGTTGTTATCTCCAGTTTTATCAGTTGTTTTTATGCTTGGATTGTTAATAAAAAATAATACTTGTGATTACTAATTTTTGTTTTTGGAGGATCCTTTTTGTTCTACATTGTTTTTTTACTACTTGACCTACATTGTGCTGAGAACACACCAGACATGACTAGACATTTTTGCTGCCACTGTGCCAGATTCGGGGACTATCAAGATTGTCTACAGCAGATCACACATAGCTGTTTTGTAAATGTGGGTTGGGCCATGAATTAGCGCAGCGATCTGGTGATAAAATGTCTTAGCGAGGCAAGCTCTTCCCTAATTTTGCCATAGCCCATCTTCCCAGCACTCTGCTCCCAAGTCTGACCAATTTTTCCTCTCCTCCTTCTCAGTTTATGACTGAAGTTTAAGAAGAAGCCTAAGACTTTGACTATTTTTGAGCTAATTGGGTGGCCTAGCCTGTTAGGACCTCAAGATCTGAGGGGTCATAGAATCATAGAATGGTAGAGTTGGAAGGGACAGCATTGGCCAACTGGTCCAACCCCCTTCTCAAATCAGGATACACTAAATCATCCCAGACAGATGTCTGTCCAGCCTCTGTTTGAAGACTTCTATTGATGGAGAACTCCCCACCTCTTGTGGCAGCCTGTTCCACTCATTGATCACCCTAACTGTCAAAAAGTTTTTTCTAATATCTAATCTGTGTCTCCTCCCATTCAGTTTCATCCCATTGCTTCTAGTCTTTCCTTGTGCAAATAAGAATATAGATGATCCTTCTACAATGTGACAGCCTTTCAGATATTTGTTGACAGCTATTAACTCTCCTCTCAATCTTCTCTTTTGCAAGCTAAACATTCCCAAATCCAGTAACCATTCCTCATCGGACATGGTTTGCAGACCGGTCACCATTCTGGTCGTTCTTCTCTGAACTTGCTCCACTTTGTTTATGTCTTTTTTAAAATATGGTGCCCAAAACTTGACACAGTATTCCAGATGAGACATGATCAAAGAGGAGTAGAGGGCAATAATGACTTCATGTAATCTAGATCCTTTAGAGCTGCCTCTTTAGCTGTCTGATCTGCTAGTGCATTACCTTTGACTTGTGACATTTTGGCAGGTGTATGGGCCTTCTATCAGGATCCTGTCAGCGCCGGCGGACTGCCACGACTGAGCAGGGTCACTCACCCAGACTACGGGAGGGCCCGGGGTCCGAAACTGCAGGGAAAGTTCTGAGAACAGGACCTGCGACACTAAAGGTAGTAAAGAGTACAAGGACCTACGATCATGTGACCACAGGGGGCATGGCTTAGCGTCCTGCTGCAGTAGATGACTGTAGGATTCTATTACAGGAATCCTGGAGTAAAGATTAGGGGAACTCAGGTCAGACAAGCGGGGGGGTCATACACAGAGAGGGCAGCGTGGTACCAGAGGAGCAGGCAGAGAATAGTCAGAACGTAAGCAATGAGTCATACACAGAGATAGCAATGCAGTACAAAAGGAACAGGCAGAACTCGTAACAGGGACAGAACCGGATCAAAACCAAACAAGCATAAAGTATCACAGTCACAAAGCACACCAGGGTCACAAACACTCGGCCAAGGATCTGAGTATAAGCAACGAGGAATGAGTCCACAATGAGGCTATAAAAAGCCTCCCAGAATCTCAGAGTGAGGCTGTCCAGATTAACCTCTGAACTACCTAATCCCATGAACTAAGCAGATCATGACACCTTCTTTTTGATTATGGCCACCTTGTTAGGTTTTGCAAAACCTGGACAGCCAATAAACAGGTGGGGATTGCCTGCCATACATGGTAACACTGTAGCCATGCTGGATCCAGGCATTACTGAGATTGGCCAGCCGCATTGCATCATGGGGTCTTATATGAGACCCAGTGGTGGGATGCTCAGCACCCTGTGTTCAAGAAGCAATTCAAGGAGCGTTGTTATAGGAGGGAGGGGTTATGTTTAACATATTAAAGAAATAATTTAAAAATATAACATGGGTCTTCCCTATTTTTGATAACCAGCCAAGGTAAAGCACACAGCTGCGGGCTTATATTATCAGGCTGTGAAAGACCCTAGTTACAGGGCCCTTCAAAGCCTAAAAATACAAACCTACGGTCACCCCAGAAGTGGTGCATCACATTAGATATGCCAATTCTGGCACTTTGCCTGATTCTTCCCTATTTCCCTTGTCACGGGGTCCTTCTCCAGTATCAACAGAGCAAAAGAAGAGTGAACATTTCCAAGACTTTTATTTAGGCAAAAATATGAAAGGTCCAAATACAATCCACCACACAAAGTATAAGATAGTCCAGAAGCCGAATGCAGTTCAGTAACAGGATAAAAGCCCTGGGAAATGAGAGTCCAGCAATCCAACAGACAGAGAATAACATAGTCCATATACTCTCTTTCTCTCTGAGCTGCTGTGTTCCACTTTTTATAGTTCGTTATACAATGGCAGGGGTTGCAATAATCATGGGCCCTTGTTGTCCTTCCATAAATTTCCGGGTCCTGGCATTACGGTCATACCAGGTTTTTTGACTGGACTGGGCCATTCGCTGATGTTCATTAGCCAAGGTATCTTGCTGTGCGAGACGGTCTCTGAACTCTAGGATGTAGGGATTGATGGGCGTTTCGGTGTCTGCGATATCTCTATCCAATTGTTCTTTCAGAAGAGTGAGAGGCCCACGGACCTTCCAGCCAAACAGATTGCTCCCCGGTGAGTTCCGGATATTGTGGTGCTTGAAGGGCCTGTAGTAGGGTGACTGATCCCACAAAATGACACTGTAACTCCCCAATGGCATTTCCAAGGAGGATATCTGCAGGAAGTCCTCCCATTGCTCCAATCCAACACAGTTTTTCTCCAAAACCATAATTCAAATACACAAATGCTTGCTGTATATATTTGTTGACACCCCCCGCCAGGACAATGGGAATTCCTGGGCCCGGGTGAATTGCCTTGGGTCGAACCACACGGGGGTCAGCAATAGTCAGGAATGCCCCATGTCTCTAAATCCCGACCCTTTGTATCCATCAATTAAGACATCCTGCAGGTGGTGTTGCTCTGTATTTCTGAGGGACAAAGGCCAGAGTCCCTACACTCCAGGAGGGGTATCTATGGTGCCCGGGTTGGTGGTCCTCTTGGGTGGGGGTGGTGGTAACTCTTCCGCAGGCAGGATGGAGTGTACAAGATGCACTGGACGAGGTGGGGCTGCATTGGGCTCCCTCCAAATCCTTGAGGGACAGCTGGATTGCAAATGCCCAGGTTGCCCATAACATCTCTTCTCGGTGTTACCCCCAGGTCGTGGTCGGAACTATTGAGACCCAGGATTGTGATGTGTGATTGTCATTGGCCTGTGGCTGGGTGGAAGGGCAGATATAGTATGAGGGGGCCGGGGCGAGGGAGCAGGCCGTGGTTTATTGTCCAGAAGCCTCCTCCAATGTGGACGAATAGTAAAGGCCTCATCGGCCAGGGCTGCAGCTCTATCCACGGTGCACGGCATGTTCTCCTGGACCCATTTCCATAATTCTGTGGGGCACTTAGGCCAAAAATTGTTCTATAAGGAACGCCTGTATAACATTTTCCACAGTAAAGGTGTTTTCTGCTTCCAGCCATCTCCAACATGCCTGGGACATCTTATGGGCATAGCAAAGAATGGAAAATAGTCTCCAGCAGTGAAGTGATCCACTTGCGAAGTAGAATAAAAAGCTAATTTTTATTAGAACCACTTAAATACATGCAACACACACTTGGACCTTTTGTTTTTTTCTGTTACTCAAACAGGTTGCATGCTTTTAAGTGGTTCTAATAAAAATTAGTTTTTTATTCTGCTTCGCAAGTGGATCATTTCTCCGCCGGAGACTATTTTCATTTCTTTGCTATTTGACTATGCCCGAGACTGGGGGGGCCCCGTGCGGAGGATTTCCACTTACAAGGTGCACAATATACCAGTGAGCTGACTTTCCAATTCCCTCTTCCCTATCTTATGGGCATACATCCTAAACGATCCTCCTGTGGTGCATGGGAGGTCTCGGAACTGGGCCCTATGTGAGTCTGGGGTGATAGCATGGTAATCCTGGATAGTCCGCTTTAGAATGTTATAATCCCGGTTCCGCTGGGAGTCAATGGTTTGGTAAGCCTCTGCCATGCTTCTGTTCAGGAGTCCCACTAATAAATGCATCCAGCCAGAGTGGGGTACCTCCATCACAGCACACTGCTGGTCAAAGTTCTTGAAGAACCCCTCGACATCTCCAGAAGCCTCATCAAATGGCTCAAAGTCTGTCCGGGTGATCCGTACAGGCTTCCGGATTGTGGGGTTTACACTCCACATTGCATTACTCTCTCTTTCGATCTCCATCACTTCTTGTCTCTATGTGCTCGGCGAGCAGCCTCCTCCTTATTCTCCTGAGAAACACCTGGACCCAGAACCGCCATCTCTTCTTCGTACCACACCACCCACTGGCTTTTTTGGGTGGGGGGTTCCCATCTCCTGCGCTTGTCCTTCATACATATGGGAGTAGGTGGTCTGGCTAGCACCCACCAGTAGATTAATTAAGGCCTCTTTTAGTCAGTCCCTGGTAGTTCAGGCCCAGATCTCTGACTCTCTCCTGTAAACTGGATACAGTCCAATTTCTGTACTCACTTTGTGGTTCTCCATTTGGTTATGCTCTTTTGATCCCACTGCTGCCATCAGTTGTCACAGGGTCCTTCTCCAGTATCACACAATCAACAGAGCAAAAGAAGAGTAAACAATTCCAAGACTTTTATTTAGGCAAAAATACGAAAGGTCCATATACAATCCACCACACAAAAGATGAGATAGTCCAGAAGCCAAATGCAGTTCAGTAACAGGATAAAAGCCCTGGGAAATGAGAGTCTAGCAATCCAACAGAAAAAGAATAGCATAGTCCATATACTCTCTTTCTTTCTGAGGTGCTGTGTTCACATCATCAATACACACAGGATCTAATCTTGTGTCTCACCTCCCTGATAGTTTAAAAGTCCCCATCTTTTTTCACAGGTCAGTGGGGTAGGTCATAGGGGCTCATTATTTCAACAAGCTAGTGTGGCGCCCCTGAGGCTCAGTCACCACAGAGGTACTGCACCTTTTCCTAAGGTGTAGTGCCCCACCATCCGGGTAAGGTGGGAACTCCTTTCCACACTCCAACGCTTGCACCCCACACAACAGGGTAGTTCTGCACAATCACATTGCGGCTCCTTGCTCAGAGGGTAGCAGAGCACCTTTGGTGGTTCCCTGCTTGTAACACTGGACGTGCTGGGAGGTGGGTGGAGTTAAGATACATAAAAGAGTGGGAAAGTGTAGGAGGACAGGTCAGTCTGACAGAAGGTCAGTCGGGTAGGAAGTCACTCAGACAGGAGTGAGGATCCCTGGAAGAAGGGATGGAGGAAGGAGTGCTGCAGCTGCCTCAGTGATCTCAGCCAGCTGGCACGGGAAAGGAAAAGAAGGAGAAAGACGTAGAACTGAAATCTAAGCTTCCATAAGAAAGAAAGACAAGTACGGAACTAAGGAGTAGAGCGAACAGAGAGGACGTGGGTTAGAGGAGGAACCCTGCCTATAGGTTCTCAGCACAAGGCCGGGGCCCGGTCCCCGAGGTTGTATGGACACTTATGGTTCTGCAGCAGACACCGATGGAGTAGTTGGCTGTAAATGCACTACTCCCATCTAAGACTTGGGGCACAACAGCAATTGGATAGAGAGCCGGGACTCAGGAGAAGGGAGTCCCTGAAGCAGGCTACAGCTGTCTACCGTACAAGTAGAGTTCTTGGGAACATCTGACAGGAGGAAC
The DNA here is from genome assembly GCF_039654945.1 of Dendrobates tinctorius. Classification (NCBI taxonomy): domain Eukaryota; kingdom Metazoa; phylum Chordata; class Amphibia; order Anura; family Dendrobatidae; genus Dendrobates; species Dendrobates tinctorius. The sequence continues at coordinate 6,384,857 of NW_027361921.1, forward strand.
TCCAGTGTAACTCAGTACTAGGAGATCTTCACACTTTAAGGCTCTATAGACGAGTCGTTCAGAAAGGTACATGTTGGCGGAGTGTTGGAGGGGAGAATCCTAACTTGCCTGGAGGTTGATTGAGTCTCTGACCAGGAGGACACGGCCCGGAGGCAGGCACCTGTGTGTGTGTACAACGGACTGTGAGTAAAGCTTTGGAACTACAAGCCCCAGTGTCCTCCATTCATTTGTGCGCTTACACATTCAGCACCGCTATAGCTGGGTACCATTCTCCACACCGCCTGCACCTCTCCTCTTCCATTGCATCCACGCTGCCCTGGAGCTACAGCTTCACCTGTGGGGAGCTACACTATCTAGGCTGCAACACACCACCAGCCCCAGAGGATCTGCATGCAGCGTCGGCCTAACATCCTACTTGTCGAACACCACAGGTGGCATCACAAACTATTCCATTAACTACATTCCACCATTTACAGCCCCCCATTACTTGGGCGCCCAGGGTCACGGACCGGGTCACCGCTGCTGTGACACATTCCCCTGACACCGGCCTGATACCGAATACCCCACAGCCTGGGGAGGGCGACCCACTAGGTCAATATGTCATTAGCATATTAGCAAACAGCATTATTCACTGACCCTGTTTAAAGATAACAGTACAGTACTGTGGGGGGCTGATATCAGATGGCAACAACAGCCATTCATCAATTAGCAAATAACAACTCATCCTACAAGAGAACACAATGAAAATATATTTTACGTTTAAAAAACATTTATTTCAGGCCAAAATAAGATGTATTTGGGTTCTGTTTAAATATAGTCATGCTCCTTTGGCAATGGGAAATCCTATGGCTATTTAGTCACTCAGTTTCAATTGTGACTTATAATCATCTATCATGGATGATTAATAATGAGGTTAAACCGGTTTTGTGCACATTCGATTTTATATTTATTTTTTCAGTTGTAGGTATTTTTTATGGGTAATTCAAAATAAAGGTTATATTTTATAAGACTTTGTGTGCACAAAATGAACATCTGGTTAAAACAGGGTTAAAACTGTGCCCTTATCTTGATATCATGCTCCCCCAGCATTAACTAAACCCAGGACTACTTTTTGATTCAATCTTTAAACTACCTATTCACAGTATAGCACAATTAACAAAGGAGCTCAATCAGGCATCTGTGTCAGGTGTTCACTTAATCTCATTAGCGCTGCTATCTATGGACAATATGCGCATCAATAGGCACAACACTGATGAAGAGGGAAGCATCCCCTTGAAACGCGTTAGTATTGTGCCTCCCACGCACCAGTCCTAACCCCAGTGTGACATCATACTAGCTCCGCCCCCTAGTCTCGCCGCCCTTCCTAGCGTCGCTTCCAGCCATAGTGCGCAGGATACCGGCGGTCTACACGTGCCGACCAGGCTTCCCCGCTGCACACCAGCACCCAGCCTGCCTCACTGAGCACCAGCAATCACAAAGTAAAGGTACTGTCACACTTAGCGATGTACCAGCGATCCCGACCAGCGATATGACGTGGTCAGGATCGCTGTACATCGCTAAGTGGTCGCTAGTGAGCTGCCACACAGGCAGATCTCACCAGCGACATCGCTGGGGACGGGGGTCGCTACTTACCTGTCACACTAGGCGATCCTGCGTCCTCCCGCCCGGCTCCACGCTCGTCGCTCGTCTCTGCACAGGAAGCCCAGCAGGAAGCTGACGACGAGAAACAGTCCAGCCTGTTCTCGTGCGATCAGCGATAATCAGCGGGGGAGCCGGTCGTAGGTAAGCATCAGACACAGCGATGTCGCTAGCAATATCGCTATAACGTCACAAGTTATAGCGATATTGCTAGCGATATCGCTTAGTGTGACAGTACCTTTAGTGCACCCAGTCCAGCAGCACGTTTACCAGCAGACAAGCGCTGTTACTCACATTATTATACAGCAATTGGTCTAAAAAGCTGCCCTGACGTGTAACAGCCAGCAGCAACCTTTGCTTAGGCAATCTCAATCCTCAGTAAGTGCAGCGCATATCCGCCACTGAAGCAGCCAAATTATCGTAATCTCTACATTTGTGCTAAATTCTCTATTCTAATTTTATTCTATTATACTTTCTATACCGTTTTTGAAATCAGATCCTCAATTGGCAAACTACACCACCAGTTTTATCTGCAGCAGGATCCCTGATTGATTTAGTATACCTAAGTGAGTACCACAAGTTCAGCTCACTCAGTGCTACCTTCAGTTTCTGGATTTAACCCTTTATCATTTATTCAGCAGTTTTAAGACATTTAAGCGGATTCATCCACACCTTTATCAACGTGTAACACTAAGGATACCGTTTCAACTCCCTGACAGTTCGAGTCTTCTCACAATGGAAAGTGAGTAACCAGTAAACGGATTCTTCTTTTTTTACATCTCAGTATAGCGCGGTGAATTTCTTTATTCATTTATTAAAAAATAAAAACACAGAAAAAAATACTTTATTTGAATAAAGACTCCCCCACACTATACCTCATTCAATTATCAAAAATGTTCCCTTGAAGCTCCTCCGTCGCAGTCCATGTTCTCTGATGTCTCCATCGTCTGTGAATAACAGTAAAGTAAAGTTATTCACAGGTGCCAGGTAGTAATGACAACTTTCATTCTCATCGCTGGCTCAATGCTGTACTCGGCGAAAGCCAGCGGCTCTGATGAGAGTTGTCCTCACTACCCAGTGTCTGTGAATAGCTGTACTTTACTGCTATTCACAAATGTCGGCGCTGCATTCAGGAAAAGTGGACTGCGAAATAGGAGCTTTGTGGGAACATTTTTGGGGACAGTGTGGGGTAGCTTTTATTCAAAGAAAGTGTTTTTTTTTCTATGAATGTGTTTTTTTTTATTACTGGATTAATAATGAGGATGTCTGATTAGACATCTCTCCATTACTAACCACTGAGCTTGATGCCAGCTGACATTACGCAGCATCAACCCGAAAAATATTACCTCGATTGCCACTGCACCAGGGCAATCGGGAAGAGCCGGGCGAAGCCCCAGAATTAGTGCATCTAATGGATGTGTCTAGGGCGACTGAGGGCTGATATATTTAGGCTGGGAAAGGGACAGTATCCATGGACATTCTAAACCTGAAAATATAAGCCCACAGCTGTCTATTTTACCTTTGCTGGTTAGCAAAAATAGGGGAGACCCAACTTTATTTTTTCATTTATTTATTTATTTATTTATTAACATTGTTAATAAATAGAAAAAAAAATAATGTGGGATCCCCCTATTTTTCATAACCAGCCTGACACTATGACCTTCCCAGCCTGATAATGTCAGCCCCAAGCTGTCTTCTTTAACTTGGCTGGTTATCAAAAATGGGGGCCCGCACTTCACTTTTTTAAAATTATATATTTATTTAGCTTCCAGTAGCGACCTGGGAGTAAGAGATGCATTCAGGCATCTTCCCCATGCTGTTCCCATTCCATTTGAGCGCTGTTCTGTGAGGGGTTCTGTGTATAAGTGCTAAGTGATAGATTTAGAGCATAAAATAAGGACTGAGAAGACCAAATGGATCCTGATTTCCTACAGTATATATGCTGTATTTTATAATCATTTTGTGCTTAATAGTCATGTGATCACCACTATTCACCAAATAAGGGTGATTACATAAAGTCATATTTAAAATCCATTCCTCTCTCCTCTGATATGATTTGGCATATCAGTGAGGAGATAAATGGGGTCCCCCCGAGCCCCCTACGTTACCATATGTACCGGACCAGTGGTCCCCCCTTCCTCCGTATGCCCGCCAACATCCGTCTGCCTGTACCCGGCAACTGATGAGCATTTTCTCATTGGATGCAGACTTTTGATTACTGTGATAGACCCTATCACAGGGATAAAATAAACCTAATATTTGTAAATATGGCAGCACTTGGGCTGTGCCTCTCTCTTCTCTCCTTGTAGTTGTTCTGGGAAAGTACAGAGATACACTACACCCAAGCGCTGCCCTGACAGAAATATAAAATAATAATTTCTGCATCCGCAAAACCCCTAAACCTCCAATTACCTATCCCCCTTCTGAATAATCCCCGCCTCCCCGTTGTCAGGGGATTATAAAAAAATATAAATTTTGTTTTATAATTTTTTTTATAATTTTTTGCTGTTAGGGTTAGGGTTAGCCTAAAGGCCCCGTCTCACTAAGCGATCTCGGTAGCGAGATCGCTGCTGAGTCACAACTTTTGTGACATAACAGCGATCTCACCAGTGAGATCGCTGTGTGTGACAGCGATCAGCGAGCGGCTTCCCTGCCGGTATCGCTGATCGCTGGAAGAAACCTCTGGACATTTCTTTGGTCGCTGGTCTCCCGCTGGCCAGCACGCATCGCTGCGTGTGACAGGCGGGAGACCAGCGATCAGGTGTAAAAAATAATAAAAAAAAATAAAAAATATAGTTATTCTCACCTTCCGATGTCGCGTTCAGCCATCCTGCCTCTCTCCACGCTCCGGTCCCAGTGATCCTTTGCACAAATGACCGCGAGACTTTGTTATCCCTCGAGACCGTGACATCTCGCGGTCATTCGTGCAAAGGATCGCTGGGACCGGAGCGTGAAGAGAGGCAGGATGGCTGAACGCGACGTCGGAAGGTGAGAATAACTATATTTTTTATTTTGATTCTATTTTTTACAGCGATGGCCAGCGATGCCGGGCGCTCGGCATCGCTGTGCTGATCGCTGGTGAAGCTGTCTGTGTGACAGCTCACCAGCGATCACATAGCGACTTACTAGCGATCCTGACACCTTGATATCGGTGTCGGGATCGCTGGTAAGTCGCTTAGTGTGACGGGGCCTTTAGGCTTGTTAGGTTATGTTTAGGATTACGCCTATTAGGATTAGGGTTACATGTATTAGGGTTAGGCTTATTAGGGTTAGGCTTATTAGGGTTAGTGTTAGGCTTATTAGGATTAAGAAGTAAAAAAAATACTAGTGTTAGATTAGTTTTTTGTTAAGTAAGGCAAATAAATAGCCCAAATAACATTTATCGCGGAGCAAGCTACAGCCTGATTTGCTGCGGCAGTGAAATGGACTCTGCCTCTGAAGTAGAGCAGTTTTCAGGCAGTTGTGATGACTCTTCCTCCGCGGGATCCCACAGCCCGATTGTAGAGAAGTCGGTCGTCACTGCTGAAGCTTCAGAGGCAGGACCAAGTACCGCAGTCCCCTCACCGCTGTGGTATAAATACACTCCATTTTCCCCTCAAATTCCCCCTTTTTCTGCAGCCCCTGGAATAAAATTAGATGTCACCAATTTTGCCCCATTGATTTTTTCAAAATTTTCATTAGCCCAGAAGTGCTACAATTGATTGCCCACCAAACATACTTATATGCCCGACAATATATTTCCCAAAAACCCACTGCCTTTCATTCTCATTCCTGCATCCCCATAAATGTACCCCGAAATAAAAAAAATGTTGGGGCCTTATCCTGAGTATGAGTTTGGTAAAAAAAAAAACCTGTCCACAGCACCCCTGTATTTGCAGCTGCCATGTCCTGTGTCCGTTATGAAGCCCTAGTGAGATTCCTCCACTTGAGTGATAATTCCCAAGCCCCCCCCCCAAGAACTTACCCTAACTATGATCGGCTAAATAAATTGAGACCCCTAATTTCCCTCCTACAAAATTCATTTCTAAATTCCTATACCCCAAAGCAAAATATGGCAGTCGACGAGTCCTTGATGAGTTACAAGGGCCATCTATCATTCCACCAATTTATCCCCTCCAAGCAAGCCAAATACGGCGTCAAACTGTACAAAACATGTGAGATCTCATCAGGATGCACTTCTACATTCCTAATTTATGAAGGTAGGGACTGCCAAATCAACCCCCTAAACTGCTCCCAGACAATTGGCATCCCAGGGTACCACATGTATACTGATAACTACTACATGAGCATCCACTTATACAAATCCCTCCACACTGCAAATATAGGGGCCTGTCGGACACTCAGGAAAAAACAAGTGGGGTTTCCATTACAGTTGGTGTCCAGACGTTTGGAGAAGGGGTTGTCATTCTTACTCGCAAATAACCAATTTCTTGAAGTGAAGTGAAGTGTAATGACAGGAAGGACGTCTACATTCTGACCACACTGCATGCGGACACCACTGTGACGGTCAGAGACAGGGGCACCGCGCCAGGGACAAACAAAAACCAATCTGTGTTACAGATTATAGCAAATTTATGGGTGGCGTTGACCTGTCAGACCAGGTTCTGTAGCCATTTCTGGTGAAGCGAAAGACCAGGGCCTGGTACAAAAAGGTGGCAATCCACCTAATCCAAATTGCTTCATACAATAGTTTTGTCCTTTACAAAAAATCCCAAGGACCGCTCACTTTCCTGCAGTTCCAGGAAAAAATTGTTGAGCACCTCATATTTGAGTTGATGGCACAGGAGAACCCTTTCATTCTGAGGATGTCCGGAGGCTTGCAGAGTGCCATTTTCCTTGCCATTTTGTCGGGTATTTAAACAATAATGATAGCAACTTGCGTTTTACTTATCAGTTGGATTCCACCTGTATTTCTTTTTTAGATTTGAATTACAAAGTATTCCAGGCTCTCCCATCATTACTTTTACACATTGTAAGCCACTTGCGGGGAATAATATCTTACATGCCAGGAGTAGTCATCCCCAGCATACTATAAAAGCAATTCCGGTGGGGGAACTCACCAGAATTACCAGAAACTGTAGTGACACACTGATGCTGACACAACAAATTCATTCTTGTTGTAATAGACTCAAAAAAAGAGGTTATCCTCATTGGGCATTGGATCGAGCTAAAAAAAATTGTGAATAATAAAAATAGAGAAGATTTATTGAATTCGCAAAAAATATGTTGTCATAATAGTATGGATAATACAAAAAATAAAAAATTGGTGTGTTCCATTAATTTTAGTCCACAATTTAATGCTATTAAACGAATTATTCGTAAAAATATAGGAATTTTACATGAGGGTGATACTCTGTCAGCTATTTTGTCAGAGAGTTGCCATATAGTGGCTAAAAAAGCAGCCACATAAGGCAATATAATTTCTCCCAGTTTTTCAGATGTCCAAAGTAATAAACGAACCTGGCTACAACATGAAGGATTTTACCGATGTGGTGAAGCCAGATGCAGGACCTGTACACATTCTCAGGTAATAAAATTTTTTCAGATAGTAAAAACGTGCAGCAATTTAAAATTTGGCAGTTTATCAACTGCAATACTAAGAATGTTGTATATATGATCATGTGCACAGATTGTAAACTGAATTATGTGGGTTGTACCACGAGAAAGTTAAAAATAAGAATTTCTGAACACATAACTGACATAATTTCTCTTGGCAGCTCCAATCGGAATATATCTTTTGCCTCCAAACATTTTATTTTCCAACATCAAAGAAATATATCTTTGTTTCAAGTGATGGGAATTGAGAAAGTATGTGTTCCGTTGTGATCTTAAAAGACACCTTATGATGAGAGAAGCTTTCTGGATGTTTCAGCTTAAAACCTGTGTCCCAAATGGATTGAATGCACGCAAAGAGATTATGTTTCAATAGTGATATGTACAAATATATTTTTATTTTATTTTTTTCTCTTTGTTGCACATTGGAATTGTTCATGTATATATTTTGCCATACCTGGTAATACATCTTATATTAGATTGTTTTTAACTATTGCTTGTTTTTGCTTTTTTTTGGTATGTAATTTAATTGTGATTATACACCATGTGTGTTGTAATTTGATTGGTGGGTTGTAGTATATATCTCCCATTATGATCACCCCAAAGCAGCTTGAAAAAGAACATATTGTTCGATATTGATATGTACAAATATATTTTTATTTTATTTTTTTCTCTTTGTTGCACATTGGAATTGTTCATGTATATATTTTGTCATACCTGGTAATACATCTTATATTAGATTGTTTTTAACTATTGCTTGTTTTTGCTTTTTTTTGGTATGTAATTTAATTGTGATTAAACACCATGTGTGTTGTAACTTGATTGGTGGGTGGTAGTATATACAGTGGGGAAAAAAAGTATTTAGTCAGTCAGCAATAGTGCAAGTTCCACCACTTAAAAAGATGAGAGGCGTCTGTAATTTACATCATAGGTAGACCTCAACTATGGGAGACAAACTGAGAAAAAAAAATCCAGAAAATCACATTGTCTGTTTTTTTTTTCATTTTATTTGCATATTATGGTGGAAAATAAGTATTTGGTCAGAAACAAAATTTCATCTCAATACTTTGTGATATATCCTTTGTTGGCAATGACAGAGGTCAAACGTTTTCTGTAAGTCTTCACAAGGTTGCCACACACTGTTGTTGGTATGTTGGCCCATTCCTCCATGCAGATCTCCTCTAGAGCAGTGATGTTTTTGGCTTTTCGCTTGGCAACACGGACTTTCAACTCCCTCCAAAGGTTTTCTATAGGGTTGAGATCTGGAGACTGGCTAGGCCACTCCAGGACCTTGAAATGCTTCTTACGAAGCCACTCCTTCGTTGCCCTGGCGGTGTGCTTTGGATCATTGTCATGTTGAAAGACCCAGCCACGTTTCATCTTCAATGCCCTTGCTGATGGAAGGAGGTTTGCACTCAAAATCTCACGATACATGGCCCCATTCATTCTTTCATGTACCCGGATCAGTCGTCCTGGCCCCTTTGCAGAGAAACAGCCCCAAAGCATGATGTTTCCACCACCATGCTTTACAGTAGGTATGGTGTTTGATGGATGCAACTCAGTATTCTTTTTCCTCCAAACACGACAAGTTGTGTTTCTACCAAACAGTTCCAGTTTGGTTTCATCAGACCATAGGACATTCTCCCAAAACTCCTCTGGATCATCCAAATGCTCTCTAGCAAACTTCAGATGGGCCCGGACATGTACAGGCTTAAGCAGTGGGACACGTCTGGCACTGCAGGATCTGAGTCCATGGTGGCGTAGTGTGTTACTTATGGTAGGCCTTCTTACATTGGTCCCAGCTCTCTGCAGTTCATTCAAAAGGTCCCCCCGCGTGGTTCTGGGATTTTTGCTCACCGTTCTTGTGATCATTCTGACCCCACGGGGTGAGATTTTGCGTGGAGCACCAGATCGAGGGAGATTATCAGTGGTCTTGTATGTCTTCCATTTTCTAATTATTGCTCCCACAGTTGATTTCTTCACTCCAAGCTGGTTGGCTATTGCAGATTCAGTCTTCCCAGCCTGGTGCAGGGCTACAATTTTGTTTCTGGTGTCCTTTGACAGCTCTTTGGTCTTCACCATAGTGGAGTTTGGAGTCAGACTGTTTGAGGGTGTGCACAGGTGTCTTTTTATACTGATAACAAGTTTAAACAGGTGCCATTACTACAGGTAATGAGTGGAGGAAAGAGGAGATTCTTAAAGAAGAAGTTACAGGTCTGTGAGAGCCAGAAATCTTGATTGCTTGTTTCTGACCAAATACTTATTTTCCACCATAATATGCAAATAAAATGAAAAAAAAAACAGACAATGTGATTTTCTGGATTTTTTTTTCTCAGTTTGTCTCCCATAGTTGAGGTCTACCTATGATGTAAATTACAGACGCCTCTCATCTTTTTAAGTGGTGGAACTTGCACCATTGCTGACTGACTAAATACTTTTTTTCCCCACTGTATCTCCCATTATAATCACCCCAAAGCAGCTTCAGAAAGAACATATTGTTCGATACGCGTTGCTGTGTCTTTCCGCTATGATGGGGCATGTCCGTTTATCCTTGTTCTTATGTCTTGAATATATTTTTGTATATTTGGAAGCTGGAAAAAAAAAAAAAAGCTTGAAAAAGAACATTTTGTTCGATATGTGTTGCTGTGTCTTTCCGCTATGATGGGGCATGTCTGTTTATCCTTGTTCTTATGACTTGAATACATTTTTGTATATTTGGAAGCTGGAAACTTTTTCATTATTAATTTACGCCATTTTCCTTGACCTGTCACTCCCTCCCAAAAGTATCCTCAAAAAAGATGCCGGGTTTGTAGGTAGATGGAGTGATTTCTGGTATTATTGTCCATGTGCCCATCCCAACCTGGCCTTTGAATCTCCCTCTGTTTTGAGACTTACCACACATCTTACAATTATTATTTGTTTTTGTTTCAATAATTTATATTTTCTAATTAATGGGCCCCAGTACAGCAATATTTATGGAACAAGTAATTAAGAGAATATTTTGATCAGTAAATCCCATTTTACCCCATTTCACAATTAATTCCAAGACTTGATCAATCACATACCAAACTACTATTCCAACAAATTCTCATCCACATAACCATGTCAGTACACTCCCGAGTGTGGACCCCACAAATGTTCTTGAAAGGTCTGGTCATCTGAAAATTTATTCTAGGATTTGATTACTCACAAACATTTTTTACCATTTATCTAACGTTGACTTGTTTTTACGACTACAGTATGTCTTGCTACACAAAACTTTTGCTTCCATTTAGATTACTTATATTTAGAAACATAGTAACATAGCAAGGCCGAAAAAAGACATTAGTCCATCCAGTTCAGCCTATATTCCGTCAGAATAAATACCCATATCTACGTCCTTCTAAAGAATCTAATAACTGTAAGATACTGTACAATATTGTTATGCTCCAGGAAGACATCCGGACCTCTCTTGAACCCCTTGACTGAATTCGCCATCACCACCTCCTCAAGCAAGGAATTCCGTATTCTCACTGCCCTAACAGTAAAGAATCCTATGTTGGTGAAAAAACCTTCTCTCCTCCAGAAGCAGAGAATGCCCCCTTGTGACCGTCACCTTCCTTGGTAAACAGATCATCAGAGAGATATTTGTATTGTCCCCTTATTTACAAGGTTATTACATCGCCCTTCAGTCGTGTTTTTTCTAGACTAAATAATCCTAATTTTGATAATCTCTCTGGGTATTGTAGTTCCCCCATCCCCTTTATTAATTTTGTTGCCCTCCTTTGTACTCGCTCAAGTTCCATTATATCCTTCCTGAGCATCGGTGCCCAGAACTGTACACAGTACTCCATGTGCTGTCTAACCAGGGATTTGTACAGAGGCAGTATAATGCTCTCATCATGTGTATCCAGACCTCTTTTAATGCACCCCATGATCCTGTTTGCCTTGGCAGCCGCTGACTGGCACTGCTTTACATAGTATAGCATCATCTGCAAATATCAATATTTTAAATCATAGAATCATAGAATCATAGAATCGTAGAGTTGGAAGGGACCTCCTGGGCCATCTGGTCCAAACCCCTGCTCAAAAGGATTCGCTAAATCATCCCAGTCAGATGTCTGTCCAGCCTCTGTTTGAAGACTTCCATTGAAGGAGAACTCACCACTTCTCGTGGCAGCCTGTTCCACTCATTGATCACTCTAACTGTCAAAAAGTTTTTTCTAATATCTAATCTGTGTCTCCTCCCATTCAGTTTCATCCCATTGCTTCTAGTCTTTCCTTGTGCAAATGAGAATAAAGTTGATCCTTCTACAATGTGACAGCCCTTTAGATATTTGTAGACAGCAATTAAGTCTCCTCTCAGTCTTCTCTTTTGCAAACTAAACATTCCCAAATCCTGCAACCTTTCCTCATAAGACAGGGTTTGCAGACCGGTCACCATTCTGGTCGCTCTTTTCTGAACTTGCTCCAGTTTGTTGATGTCTTTTTTAAAATGTGGTGCCCAAAACTGGACACAATATTCCAGATGAGGTCTGACCAAAGAGGAGTAGAGGGAAATAATGACTTCACGTGATCTAGACTGTATGCTTCTGTTAATACATCCTAGAACTGCATTTGCCTTTTTTGCTGCTGCATCACACTGTTGACTCATATTCAGTCTGTGATCTATTAGTATACCCAAGTCTTTTTCACATGTGCTGTCACTTAGCCCTATTCCTCCCATTCTATATATGCTTTTTTCATTTTTATTGCCCAGATGTAGTACTTTGCATTTCTCCCTGTTAAAAACCATTCTGTTAGTTACTGCCCACTTCTCCAGTTTATTTAAATCTTTTTGAATCCTCTCTCTCTCTTCTCTAGTATTAGCTATCCCTCCTAGCTTTGTGTCATCAGCAAATTTAATCAGTTTACCTTCAATTCCTTCATCTAAATCGTTGATAAAGATGTTGAACAATACAGGGCCCAGGACAGAGCCCTGTGGTACCCCACTTGAGACATTCTTCCAACTGGATGTGCAGCCATTTACGACCACTCTTTGGGTCCGATCACTAAGCCAGCTATGAATCCACCTAACAGTTGCCTTGTCCATTCCATACTTAGTCATTTTTTCAATAAGGATTGTATGAGAGACTTTGTCAAATGCTTTGCTGAAGTCAAGATATACTATATCTACAGCATTTCCTTGATCCACCCAATCAGTGATACCGTCATAGAAGGAAATTAAGTTAGTCTGACATGACTTATTAGTTACAAACCCATGCTGACTCTGTTTGATCACTTCATTCTTATCCAGGTATTGACTTAAATGTTGTTTAATAATTTGTTCAAAGATCTTTCCTGGTATAGAAGTCAGACTCACCGGCCTATAGTTGCCTGGGTCCACCTTCTTCCCCTTTTTGAAGATAGGAACAACATTTGCTCTTCTCCAGTCTTCTGGCACTTCTCCTGTTCTCCAAGAATTTTCAAAGATTATGGAGAGTGGTTCAGAAATTTCTTCTGCTATCTCCTTCAGTACTCTGGGGTGTAATTCATCTGGACCTGGAGACTTGAATTCATTTAGGTTAGCTAAGTGTTTCCTCACTATCTTTCTGTTTATAGATATCCTGGATTCTTCTATTCCCTTAATAGGACAGTGAATAACAGTTGGTGTTATATTTCCTTTCTGAGAGAAAACAGATGCAAAATAGGAATTTAAAAGTTCAGCCTTCTCAACATCCTGTCTTACCATTTCATCATTTTCATCCTGTAAAAATCCTATAGCATCTTTGACTTTTCTTTTACTTTTGACATATCCCCAAAATCCTTTATTATTGCTTTTGACATCTCTTGCAAGCCTCAATTCATTTTCAGCTTTAGCTAATCTGATTTGTGCCCTGCAGATTCTGCAGACAGCATTATATTCTTCTTTAGATATGCCTCCCTCTTTCCATTTTATAAACATTTTTTTCTTCCTTTTTAGCATGTGCTTAAGTTCTGTGTTCACCCATCCTGGTTTCCTTAAATGCTTCCTATTCTTCCCTCTTTTCGGAATTGTTAACAACTGTGCTTTGAGAATTTCATTTTTCAAGATTTCCCATCCTTCCTGGACATTTTTGTCTTTAAGGATATCCAGCCATTGGATCCCTCCAATTCTCTTTCTGAATCCCTTAAAATCTGCCTTTCTGAAATCTAACCTTGACGTCTGAGTCTTCACAGGTCTTCCGCCTCTAGTTATCCAAAATTCTAAAATAGCATGGTCGCTACCTCCTAGGGTTCCAGCCACTTTTACCTCCTCAACCATTTCCTCCCTGTTTATAAGGATTAGATCCAAGGTAGCAGTTCCCCTTGTTTTCTCCCCTACCTTTTGGAAGATAAAGTTGTCAGCAAGAGAGGATAAGAATTTCCTTGACCTGTTAGTTTTGCCTGAGAGAGATTCCCAACAAATGTCTGGATAGTTGAAATCTCCCATGACAACTATGTCATATTTTTTGGAGAACTTGGCCATTTGATGCATAAAGAGTTCATCCATATCTTCAGCTTGCACAGGCGGCCTGTAGTAAATGCCTACAATGGTGTCCTTTCCATTGTTCTGTCCTTGTATTCTTACCCAAACAGTTTCCACAGAACTCCCAGTCTCTGAAGCTTCAATCTCTGTGCAGATATACGCGTTTCTAACATACAATGCAACACCCCCTCCTCGTTTATCAAGTCTGTTTCTTGCAAATAAGTTGTATCCTTCTAGTCTTGTATTCCAATCATGTGTATCGTCCCACCAAGTTTCAGTGATTCCAATGACATCATATTTCTTTTCCTGTGTTAGTAGTTCCAATTCTCCTTGTTTGTTGCCCATGCTTTGTGCATTAGTATAGAAACATTTTAGTTTGTGATTGGTTTCTCTTTCTCCAATATTTTTATTAATTAGATTCTTTCGTCTTTGTTCTTCCTTTCCACTTCTATTAGCAGAGTTCTCAATAGCATTTGTCAGGTGTATGGCTTTTTCTGGTCTTTTGCTTCCCTTCCCATGTTGTTCTAGTTTAAAGCTCTCCTTACAAGTGTAGCAAGGCGACTTCCAAATACATGCTTTCCAGTCTTCGTAAGGTGCACCCCATCTCTAGCAAGTAGTCCATCGTATAAGTAGTTCACTCCGTGATCCAGAAATCCAAATCGTTGCTGATGGCACCATCGACGTAGCCAGTTGTTCACCTGCAGAATCTTATTCCACCTCCTTGGTCCATGGCCATCCACTGGGAGGATGGAAGAGAAGACCACCTGCGCTCCCAGTTCTTTCACTTTCTTGCCTAAGTCTTCAAAGTCTCTGCAGATGGTTTCCAGGTCGTTTCTTGCGGTGTCATTTGTCCCCACATGTAGTAGCAGGAATGGGTAGTCATCTGTAGGTCTGAAGAGTCCTGATATCCTGTCAGACACATCTTTAATTTTTGCACCTGGAAGACAGCACATTTCTCTTGAAGTTATATCCGGTCTGCAGATAGCGGCCTCTGTTCCTCTCAACAGGGAATCCCCCATGACCACCACTCTCCGTTTCTTCTTCACAACATTTTTCTTTCTCCATCCAGGAGGACTCTGAAGGCGTACAAGGTTGCTGTTTGTTGGCAAAGTCTTATCCTGATGTATTTCTTCATCATTTTCCTGCGTGAGAGCCTGGTACTGGTTTCTGAGCAGTATGGGTGCTGACTGCCTCCTGATCCTCCTGCTTCTCTGGGTCACATGTCTCCATTCCTCTGTTTCTTCAGGTGCACTTCGAATTTCTTCTCTTTCTGTAACATGAAGAGATAATTCTGCTCTGTCCAAGAACTCTTCACCTTCCTTAATGATCTTCAACGTAGCCAACCTCTCTTCGAGATTTTGCAACTTTTCCTCCAACAGGGACACAAGCTTGCATTTGTGGCATGTGAAGTTTGGCTTTTCCACTGGTAAGTCTGTGAACATGTAGCAAGAAATGCAGCTCACCAAATGGCTCCTGGCCTCTTCCATCTTGAGATTTCTTAAAAACGATGAAAGATGAGCCAAAATTCGCGCGCCTATCGGCGCGCGGTTTTTCCTATTTCCTCTTTTCAGCTGCAACGGCCAAAACCCAGTGATCGTTGAGCTCGCGGAGACTCTTCACTTATCCCAGAAGGCACTGGGAATATGCAAATGATCTCCTCAAGACTCTTCCCCTGGTTTTCCGATTTCCTCTTTTCAGCTGCAACGGCCAAAACCCAGTGATCGTTGAGCTCGCGGAGACTCTTCACTTATCCCAGAAGGCACTGGGAATATGCAAATGATCTCCTCAAGACTCTTCCCCTGGTTTTTCCGATTTCCTCTTTTCAGCTGCAACGGCCAAAACCCAGTGATCGTTGAGCTCGCGGAGACTCTTCACTTATCCCAGAAGGCACTGGGAATATGCAAATGATCTCCTCAAGACTCTTCCCCTGGTTTTCCGATTTCCTCTTTTCAGCTGCAACGGCCAAAACCCAGTGATCGTTGAGCTCGCGGAAACTCTTCACTTATCCCAGAAGGCACTGGGAATATGCAAATGATCTCCTCAAGACTCTTCCCCTGGTTTTTCCGATTTCCTCTTTTCAGCTGCAACGGCCAAAACCCAGTGATCGTTGAGCTCGCGGAGACTCTTCACTTATCCCAGAAGGCACTGGGAATATGCAAATGATCTCCTCAAGACTCTTCCCCTGGTTTTCCGATTTCCTCTTTTCAGCTGCAACGGCCAAAACCCAGTGATCGTTGAGCTCGCGGAGACTCTTCACTTATCCCAGAAGGCACTGGGAATATGCAAATGATCTCCTCAAGACTCTTCCCCTGGTTTTACTGTGTAAACCTTCTACCAGATCGTTAATAAATATGTTGAAGAGAATAGGTCCCAACACCGACCCCTGCGGTACCCCACTGGTCACAGCAATCCAGTTAGAGAATATACCATTTATAACCACCCTCTGCTTTCTATCACTAAGCCACTTACCCATTTACGCACATTTTCCCCCAGACACAGCATTCTCATTTTGTGTACCAACCTCTTGTGTAGCACGGTATCCAACGCTTTGGAAAAATCAAGATGTACCAGTAGTTTATAGCTTACCTCTTCATAAAAACTAATTAGATTGGTTTGACAGGAGCGATAACTGATATGGAGTTAAACAGTTATTCTCATTGAGATAATCCAGAATAGCATCCCTCAGAAGCCCATCAAATATTTTGCCATCAATAGAGGCTAGACGTACTAGCGTATAATTTCAAGGTTCACTTTAAGATTACTTTTTGAATATTGGTACCACATTTGCTATGCGCCAGTCCTGTAGAACAGACCCCGTTGCTATAGAGTCCCTAAATATAAGAAATAATGATTTGTCTATTACATTACTTAGTTCTCTTAGTACTTGTGGGTGTATGCCTTCCAGACCAGGAGATTTATCTATTTTAATCTTATTTAGCTGGTTTCGCACCTCTTCTTGGGTTAGATTGGTGACCCTTAATATAGGGTTTTCTTCGTCTCTCGGCATTTCACCTAGCATTTCATTTTCCACCGTGAATACCGTGGAGTGAAAAAGGTGTTTAATATATTAGATTTTCCTTGTCATCTACAACCATTCTTTCCTCACAATTTTTTAAGGGGTGTACACTTTCACTTTTGATTCTTTTACTATTGATATAGTTGAAGAACAGTTTGGGATTAGTTTTACTCTCCTTAGCAATGTGCTTCTCTGCTTTCGTTTTGGCAGCTTTAATTAGTTTTTTTTAGCTAAAGTATTTTTCTCCCTATAGTTTTTTTAGAGCTTCAATGGTGCCATCCTGCTTTAGTAGTTTAAATGCTTTCTTTTTACTGTTAATTGCCCCTCTTACTTCATTGTTTAGCCACATTGGGTTTTTCCTATTTCTTGTCCTTTTATTCCCACAAGGTATTAACCTCTTACAGTGCCTATTTAGGATGTTCTTAAACATTTACCATTTATTATCTGTATTCTTATTTCTGAGGACATTGTCCCAGTCCACCAGATTAAGGGCATCGCTAGTCTGGTCACACTTTGGCTTCCTAAAGTTCAGTGTTTTTGTGACTCCCTGGTAAGTCCCCCTAGTGAAAGACAAGTGAAACTGTACAATATTGTGGTCGCTATTTCCCAGATGCCTGACGACCTGCAGATTTGTTATACTGTCAGGTCTATTAGATAGTATTAGGTCTAAAAGTGCTGCTCCTCTGGTTGGATTCTGCACCAATTGTGAAAGATAATTTTTCTTGGTTATTAGCAGAAACCTGTTGCCTTTATGGGTTTTGCAGGTCTGTGTTTCCCAGTTAGTATCCGGGTAGTTAAAGTCCCCCCATGACAATGACCTCATTATGGGTTGCAGCTTCATCTACAGTATCTGCCTTAGTAGTAGACTTTCCATGATTTCTGTTATATTTAGGGGTTTGTAACAGATCCCAATGAGAATTGTGTTACTATTTTTCCCTCCATGTATTTCGATCCATATGGACTTGACATCCTCATTCCCTTCGCTAATATCCTCCCTTAAAGTGGACTTTAGACAAGACTTTACATAAAGACAAACCCCTCCTCCTTTCTGATTTTTACAATCCTTTCTAAACAGACTGCAACCCTGTAAGTTAAATGCCCAGTCATAGCTTTCATCTAACCATGTCTCGGTTATTCCCTCTATGTCATAGTTACCTGTAGATATTTCTGCCTCTAGTTCTTCCATCTTGTTTGTCAGGCTTCTGGTGTTTGCGAGCATGCAGCTTAGAGGATTTTGCTTTGTTCCAATCTCCTCTCTGTGGATTGCTTTAGAAATTTTCTTACCTCCCTTCTGAGTTTGTTGTCTTGGGTCTTCTTTGCTTCACCTCATATCCTTCATCAGTATAATTTCTGGCTTCATGTTCCTGTCTAACGTTTTTCTTCCCGTCCCCTCGTCTTCTAGTTTAACGCACTCCTGATGAGTGTAGTGAGTCTTCTGGCAAATGTATGTTTCTCAGGTTTGTTGAGGTGTAGTCCGTCTCTGACAAGGAGTCCATCGTACAGGTAATTCACACCGTGGTCCAGGAATCCGAATTCTTGTTGTCTGCACCATCGTCTTAGCCAGTTGTTTGCATCAAGGCTCCTGTTCCATCTCCTGGTGCCATGTCCGTGTACTGGAAATAAGAAAAAACCTTGATGACCTGCTCTTCCCGTTAAAAACTTCTCACAAGATCTATTTCAAGGACCTTTCCCAAAATTCAAATAGAAAATTTAAAACCTGCTCATCATTTGATTATATGGATAAATGCTCCTTGGACCTCCCATAGAAACCATCCAGTTCCTTTACTTTCTTCTCCAACTCTTCAAAGTCCTTGCAGATTGTCGGTAGGTCCTTCCCTGCCGTGTCATTGGTGCCAACATGTATCAGAAGAAATGAGTGGACGTCCTTGGAGCTGATGAGCTTTGGTATTCTTGTAAGGGGTGTGGGGGGCCATTTCAATGCCCTGCACTTCTTGCATACGTCCCTGGTATATTTCATATGTTGTATAATGTATATATATATATATATATATATATATATATATACACTGCTCAAGGAAATAAAGGGAACACAAACAGCCTGCTGCAAATGGAATAGTGTTCCCTTTATTTTTTTGAGCAGTATATATATATATATATATATATATACACTCACTGGCCACTTTATTAGGTACACCATGCTAGTAACGGGTTGGACCCCCTTTTGCCTTCAGAACTGCCTCAATTCTTCGTGGCAGAGATTCAACAAGGTGCTGGAAGCATTCCTCAGAGATTTTGGACCATATTGACATGATGGCATCACACAGTTGGCGCAGATTTGTCGGCTGCACATCCCTGATGCGAATCTCCCATTCCACCACATCCCAAAGATGCTCTATTGGATTGAGATCTGGTGACTGAGGAGTCCATTTGAGTACAGTGAACTCATTGTCATGTTCAAGAAACCAATCTGAGATGATTCGAGCTTTATGACATGGCGCATTATCCTGCTGAAAGTAGCCATCAGATGCCTGTTCTTAGCTGAGAGGAGTGGTACCCAATGTGGTCTTCTGCTGCTGTAGCCCATCTGCCTCAAAGTTCGACGCACTGTGCGTTCAGAGATGCTCTTCTGCCTACCTTGGTTGTAACGGGTGGCAATTTGAGTCACTGTTGCCTTTCTATCAGCTCGAACCAGTATGCCCATTCTCCTCTGACCTCTGGCATCAACAAGGCATTTCCGGCCACAGAACTGCCGCTCACTGGATTTTTTTTCTTTTTCGGACCATTCTCTGTAAACCCTAGAGATGGTTGTGCGTGAAAATCCCAGTAGATCAGCAGTTTCTGTAATACTCAGACCAGCCCTTCTGGCACCAACAATCATGCCACGTTCAAAGGCACTCAAATCACCTTTCTTCCCCATACTGATGCTCGGTTTGAACTGCAGGAGATTGTCTTGACCATGTCTACATGCCTAAATGCACTGAGTTGCCGCCATGTGATTGGCTGATTAGAAATTAAGTCTTAACACACAGTTGGACAGGTGTACCTAATAAAGTGGCCAGTGAGTGTATATATATACAGTCATGGCCAAAAGTATTGACACCCCTGCAATTCTGTCAGATAATACTCAGTTTCTTCCTGAAAATGATTGCAAACACAAATTCTTTGGTATTATTATCTTCATTTAATTTGTCTTAAATGAAAAAACACAACAAGAATTGTCCTAAACCAAATTGGATATAATTCCACACCAAACATAAAAAAAGAGGGTGGACAAAAGTATTGGCACTGTGCGAAAAATCATGTGATGCTTCTCTAATTTGTGTAATTAACAGCACCTGTAACTTACCTGTGGCACCTAACAGGTGTTGGCAATAACTAAATCACACTTGCAGCCAGTTGACATGGATTAAAGTTGACTCAACCTCTGTCTTGTGTCCTTGTGTGTACCACATTGAGCATGGAGAAAAGAAAGAAGACCAAAGAACTGTCTGAGGACTTAAGAAACCAAATTGTGAGGAAGCATGAGCAATCTCAAGACTACAAGTCCATCTCCAAAGACCTGAATGTTCCTGTGTCTACCGTGCGCAGTGTCATCAAGAAGTTTAAAGCCCATGGCACTGTGGCTAACCTCCCTAGATGTGGCCGGAAAAGAAAAATTGACAAGAGATTTCAACGCAAGATTGTGCGGATGTTGGATAAAGAACCTCCACTAACATCCAAACAAGTTCAAGCTGCCCTGCAGTCCGAGGGTACAACGGTGTCAACCCGTACTATCCGTCGGCATCTGAATGAAAAGGGACTGTATGGTAGGAGACCCAGGAAGACTCCACTTCTTACCCCGAGACATAAAAAAGCCAGGCTGGAGTTTGCCAAAACTTACCTGAAAAAGCCTAAAACATTTTGGAAGAATGTTCTTTGGTCAGATGAGACAAAAGTAGAGCTTTTAGGGCAAAAGCATCAACATAGAGTTTACAGGAGAAAAAAGAGGCATTCAAAGAAAAGTACACGGTCCCTACAGTCAAACATGGCGGAGGTTCCCTGATGTTTTGGGGTTGCTTTGCTGCCTCTGGCACTGGACTGCGTGACCGTGTGCATGGCATTATGAAGTCAGAAGACTACCAACAAATTTTGCAGCATAATTTAGGGCCCAGTGTGTGAAAGCTGGGTCTACCTCAGAGGTCATGGGTCTTCCGGCAGGACAATAACCCAAAACACACTTCAAAAAGCACTAGAAAACGGTTTGAGAGAAAGCACTGGAGACTTCTAAGGTGGCCAGCAATGAGTCCAGACCTGAATCCCATAGAACACCTGTAGAGAGATCTAAAACGGCAGTTTGGAGAAGGCACCCTTCAAATATCAAGGACCTGGAGTAGTTTGCCAAAGAAGAATGGTCTAAAATTCCAGCAGAGCATTGTAAGAAACTCATTGATGGTTACCGGAAGCGGTTAGTCTCAGTTATTTTGGCTAAAGGTTGTGCATCCAAGTATTAGGCTGAGGGTGCCAATACTTTTGTCCGGCCCATTTTTGGAGTTTTGTGTGAAATGATCAATGTTTTGCTTTTTGCTTCATTCTCTTTTGTGTTTTTTCATTTAAGACAAATTAAATGAAGATAATGATACCAAAGAATTTGTGTTTGCAATCATTTTCAGGAAGAAACTGAATATTATCTGACAGAATTGCAGGGGTGTCAATACTTTTGGCCATGACTGTATATATATATATATATATATATATATATAGTGTGTTGCAATGTACCTATGTTCATGTGTTGTAAAGCTATAGGGATAGTGGAGGAGTTAGCCCAGTAGTGGGAACACAATAGAATAGAATAGAATGGGGATTGGTTAGATCAATAGGATTTTGTCTGGTTAGGAGGGGCTAGGAAAAGAGTAGTTGGGGGAGCTTCCTGGAGTTATTGTGTGTAAGCCAGGAGCAGGGACAGGACAGTCATGTCCAGGGGAACATAAAAGCAGAGGAGCCCAGCTGTCCAAGGCCCAGGTGCTGACAGTCACATGTGGTAGAGGAATATCTGGGCAGCATAAGTATAGTAGCAGCTAACTTTGTGGGAACAACCCTAAACGTCCTAGGTTTACGGCCTAGTAAGGAATGGAATAGCCATTTCTCAACTTCACCTTCGGAAAGGGAAGTGGGCGGGAAACTCTTGGTTAGTCTGACCAGTCAGAAAGCTGCGGGACCGGCGGATCCAGTGGATATTTCTGGAGAAGTGAGGGACAGTACAGGGAACGGAATGATGATATTCTACGAAGAATCTTGTGCTGTTTCTATGACTAAACTGGATGAGCTGAGTAAAATTGTTTTGTTGAAGATGAAACTGGACTCTGACTGTCATTAAAAGAAAAGGACCCACGGCAGTGTGGAATGGACCCTGACTTACAAGTGAGTGGACTACAGTGTGTTAATAGGGAGGGCCAGAGTGTGCCAGTGCTGCCACCCTCAACCACGACTACCCCCTTGGCCTCCATTTCATCCTATCAGTCACATCCTTGATCTTCGCACCTGGGAGGCAGCATACTTCTTTTACTGTCCGGTCTGCAGATGGCTGCTTCTGTGCCTCTCAGTAGTGAGTCTCCCACCACTACCACACTTCTTCGCTACTTGGCTGTACTTTTTGTTATCACTTCTGGGTGTTGCTGTGTGCCCTTTTCTTGTTTGCTTCCTGGTAGTGCCTCTTCCTTAGGTGTGATATCTTCATCCTCCACAAGGCCTTGGTATCGGTTTCTTAGTTGTGTGGTTGGTGATGTCTCCATGGGACTAGCCTCTCTCCTCCTTGGTCTCTCAGGCTCCGGGCAGCATCCCCCAGCCACGGAGTCCACTAGTTCAACGGTTGCCAAGGTAGGGGCACCCCCGTCTTGCACATCCTCGAGCATAGTGCCCAATATTTCCCACCTAAAACAAGTTGAATTCCATTTTGTATGGGATTGTCCCACTCCCTGGCGAGGTTCAACAGACAAGGGAGACTAGGAAACTCTTCTGTCTCTGGGTGTATTTTGAGTTGCGGTGGGGGCTCTTCTGAGGATGGAGCACTCTTCCCACATTTCCCGTATTTCCTTCCGAGTTTCTCGGGCCCTTTCTGGTTCAGCCGCAGGTGAGGTGGGTATCTCATTGCTCCAGACCATCTCTGCCAAGGCTGCTGTCTCCTGCTCCTGCTCTCTCACGTGCGCTTCCACCCCAATTTCTAAGAAGGTCATGCTCGGATTGGTATGCCGGCATTCATACAAAGCTTGCTTAAGCGACGCGTCTCTGAGGCCTGCCACAAATTGGTCCCGCATTATCACATCAGGAGTTTGCACTCTTATGGCCCCCACATCAGCCCATTTGCCGATAGACGCATGCACCTCTTAGCGTATTAATGTATTGAGTCATTGACTCCCCCTCCCTGTGAACACGGTGAAACAATCGCATCTGCAATTCCCCAACATCGGTGGGATCCCCATGCATCTCTTCGAAAAGTTGCAACACCTTGTTCAGAGTGTCCCGCTCATGAGGGAGCCGAAACATTACAGAACATCTAGCCTCCCCATCCAGGGTCATCACAGCAATCTCTGCTTGCATAGCAGGGGTCATAGGATGCATCCTCAACATGCATTTATCCCGCTCAGTCCAGTCCCACAGCATTATATTGCTCCCTGTGAATTTTGAGAGATTGCCGAGTATGGCCCCCAGCGGCAAGCTGGACCTCGGGCCACTCATGACCGATTGGGCTGCTACCTCTGCGTTCATAGACTGCATCCTGCCAACTACCCAAATATAAGCAGATAAAGAGATGCAATTATGCAGGGAATGCAGATCTAGGGTTAACAATAATGTAATTTAATTATAACAATAATGAACTCCTCGCAGGGAAGCAACAGATAATTAACAATAGGATTATGGTATAACACAACAGTCTTGTGATTAAACTCCACTTATCGTGACTCCTCTGTTCCTCAGTCGCATGTAGTCTGATGAGAGTTGTAATACTGGCAACGGCCGGCATGGCATCATCAGGCGTCACCCGCCAACACATGATCAAGCTTCTGGCGACAACGAGTGGTCACCGGTTTTGTCCGTTGAGCCCCTAGTCCATCAATCTGTACAGCTGAAGTTGGTAATGTCGTGGAAGTCTCTACTCAATGTGAGCACCGCAAACTGCCTGGCTGATGTTCTGCACACTCCCTGGTTCTGCGGGGCCCTCACGTAACCTCTGCCGGGTCTCAGCTCTGCACTCTCTCCCTCTCTGCAGAGCGTGGTGCACACCAGTCCCTTCTCTCTGCTGGCAGGAAACTAAACTCTTTTCCAGCGCTTCCTGCACTCCCCCGGGTCTCTCCACGCCCCCTCTCACCATGTCATGGGTCTTGTCTGGTTCCCCGGTAACACTGGACGCAGCATCAACAGTTCCGGACTCGGCATTGCGCAGGTACCCGCAGCCAAGTCTTCCTCCTTACAATCACACACAGTACAATCCCCAGAGGTGGCACCTCAATCACCCTTGTTTCCCCCCGCATCACAAATTTCCAAGTGCCCAACTGACTCTGGGGAAATACATATTGGCGAGTCTGCAGAGCTGTTCACACAATCTATTCCATGGGCATCTGTAGTGTGAATATGAAAATGGCTATTTTGATTCCATATTGAAATATACAGAATGCATACAGACCATTACAGAGCAGCATTTCTGGTCATACAGTTCAGACAGAGAGACAATGCTCATAGTGACACAATTTTGAGACCTGAAATTCTTTCACCTCACAAACAGTTCTAGTTTCTATATGTTGTATGCATAGTGACACAATCTTCAGAACTGTTTGTTTATTACCTGAAACCCTTTCACCTCACAAACAGTTCTAAGTTTCTATATGTCTGTTGTCTGTTATTGTGGTTTTATCTAAATCCATGTGGGCTTTTCTCATCGTTTGATGTTCTCCTGGTATCTTGGTTCATCCTACCTTGAAAGCTGACTACTTAAAGGGCAGGGTGAAACTAGAGTTACACATAGCGTAAATCACTATATAAGGCCAGAGAAACATGACTAAGACAGAAGCAAAAACTTGGATACCTCTATATGTACAGTGGTGACACCTGCATAATTGGGGATGCCCATGCAGTGTTGTGAATTTCCCAGGGGCTCTCTGTCTTGGTGTTGCTTCTCTGATATTCCAGGCGGATGATGTTTAAAAGCCTCTTGGTGATTATGTGAGTATGCTATATGTAGTTAGTCTTTATATGTGTCATGACTGCAGCTGCGGCCCAGCAGGCGCCTCCACGCCGACGGCGAGGGGCGGGCGTTCCCCAGGGACGCAATATTGACCCTCTATACCACAGAGGGGGACCCAAGCCTACCTGAACTAGGGAAGGGCAGCGACCGGGATTCTGTGGCAGCTGAGCATGTGGACAAGGACACGTAGGACTTGATGACACTGCACAACTTCAGTTGTAAAGAACATAAAGTTTACTTAAAGTAAAGTCACACAGTACATAGATGAAACAGGGCTATGCCAGGCTCCCGATTCCACACCTCCCAGAAGGGTACCACCCAGTGGATGCCAAGGCACCAACGGATCACCGAGGCACACATAGGCGGGACATCAGGAAACAGGCAGGACATAAGGGTACATGAGGACAACAGGACACAGGCTGGACATCAGGACACAGGCTGGACGTCAGGACACAGGCTGGACGTCAGGATCACCCACAGGACATCAGAGTCACCGGCAGACATCAGACAGGAGTCGTTCGGTTCCGGACATCTGACATGACCTACAGGCACCACTGCAGTCATCAAGCTCCAGGCAGCGGTCATCGGGTTCCAGACTGTGGTCGTCAGGCTCCGGGCATCGGACTTAGGAAGGAACTCAAGCGTGATAGTACTAAAGCCGCAGGATTGCTGGGCCTGCATGGAGCTAGCACTGCATGGTAGTCAGAGCACAGGGTAGTAGATGCTCAGCAGAAACACCATTTGCAAGAGACTCAGTCAATGGGTGCAAGGCTCCAAAGACAGAAGGATTCCAGGAACATAACACAGCAGACAGTGTTCAGACAGGGTCAGGTACAGGACAGGTACAGTATAAAGGATTCAGGCCAGGATATACCGCCTCCAGGGCAGGGCGCAGGAACAGGACAAAGCAGGAATCAAGGCAGGGACTTTGGTACCAAAACATAGACAGGAGAAGTCCAGGGACACAGACACAAAACACACATGGCAAAGTGCAGGAGCTTTGTGAGTTGTGAGTAGCTCTAGCAGCGCCCAGCAGGGAAGGGGAAGTTTATATAGGAGTTGCCCCTCAGCAATTGGCTGGGGACAGCATATCAAGTACACATACTAACCCTGATAAAAGCAGGGGAGGTGTGGCCGCGCATGCCCTAAGCACACACAGAAACCATTACAGCACAATCAGGGCAGGAATTGAGGCTTAGAGCACCTGGCAGCGTCTGCAAGCCTAGACGCATGTGGAAAGTCATGCACCAGCTGCAAATGACCTCACAACCCGCGGACAGCTTCCACAGTGGCAACTAGGGACCGCACATGCGGATGGTCATGCAGGAGAGCAAAGACCTAACAACACATGCACGGCTACGCAGCAGAGCAGGGAACTGAGCAGGCTCCATACAGGTAACAGCCAGCAGTATCCCAGCTCAATTAGGGGGAAAGGAGCAAGGGGTTAAAGCAAAGACATGCATTGTCACACCGACAACTAAGTACAGACAGAACGGCGTAACAATATGTACTTAATCATTATATGTATTTAATCTTTATATGTACTTAACCTTTGCATCTTAAAATATACAAAAGTGTATGCAATCATACCATTCAAACATACTATTCCTTTAATTTTGTACTTTGAAATAAAATTGCGTTATATCGCAATTAGTAGTCTGTTTTAAAGCCGTATCCGAAACCAAGTGTTAAAAACTTGGCAATACAGCATCAGAGGTCTGCTCTGAAGATTCACAGTATCCAGAGGAGGAAACCATCTGCATCAATGCCCAAATATGTTTCATGTTAGTTCCGGGGCCGTATGACGTACGGTCCGAGCAGAATCCAGACCCTCGTCACCAGACGTTAGCCACCGGGGTGTTGGTGATCCTGATGAAACTCAGATACCAGAGTCACATGCGGACTGTACTGTGGTGTAACGGCAGGAAGAGGAGGAGGGTGATTCTTAAGTTGAGTGTCAGAACAGAAAGGATGACAATGAGGTTGTAGATCCCACTTGGTGTGAGGTACACAGCTGAGTAGCTCAGCAGAGGAGGTGGAGGTGGAGGGGGATGAAGACAAGGTGGTTATGTTGCGGCTTCCCACACAGACACGAAGTGATGCATCCATGGCAAGCACTGCATCCTCAGACCCAACTCTGGCTGTCGCCAACACGGATCTCCAGTGTGCAGTTTGCAGGGGCGTCAAAGGTTACCTAGCCTAGGCCTTTTTTGAGACAGCAAAGGATGACCCAACACACATTATCTGCCAAATTGCAAAAAAACAAAACTCAGTAGATGCAAAAAATTGCAATAGTTTGACAACTACATGCATGAAGCGGCACATGTGCGATCAACATGCCTTAATGTGGCAATCTCACAGCGCTAAAATGCTGACTGGCGGGCCTCGACAACCACCGGCCGTCCCATCAATCGCATCTTCTGCTTCTTTCTCCTCCATCAAATCTTCTAAGACAGGTCTCCAGTCGCAGAAACTTCACTTGTTTATCCCTACAGTCGGGGTGAGTGAGTGCCCATCTGCTGATATGGAAGTGGACGTGACTGTTGTTTTTGTGCCACCTAGCACAACACATATTTCTCAATCCACCATAACATCTCAACCTGCACTTCACTCACAGTCCAGGAGTTTGTCCTGTTCTCCGTACTCCTCCCTCTCTCAGCACAGGAGCTAGCCCTCCTTTCTGCAGTTGTACACATGCTAAGCTAAGAGCTTGAATTTCACCATCTCCAATCCATTGGCCACAGAAAGTTGATGGCCATCACAGTCCCCCAGTACCAGTTGCCTAGTTGCTATTAATTCTCTAAAAAGCTGTGCCTGTGTTACACCAGCATGTCGCAGACAACATCTTCAGTTCCCTTAAAAAAATGTATTTCTGCCAGGTTGCATTTCACCACTGACACCTGAACGAACAATCATGGGCAGGGGCCTGTCAAAGACTGAACTCCTTGTGTTTCCTCCCTCTACTAATGCACCTATACCCGACACTGCCATTTTCGTGTGTGGTTCCACTATTACTCCCCAGCAACATGCCCGCTGTCTTGGGGTCATACTTGACTCCAAGTTTTCTTTCACCCCCCACATCTAATCACTGGCTCGCTCTTGTTATCTGCATCTCAAAAAAATTTCTACAGTCATGGCCAAAAGTTTTGAGAATGACACAAATATTAATTTTTACAAAGTCTACTGCTTCATTTTTTCTAATGGCAATTTGCATATACTCCAGAATGTTATAAAGAGTGATCAGCTTAACAGCAATTACTTGCAAAGTCAATATTTGCCTAGAAAATTAACTTTATCCCCCAAAACACATTTCAACATCATTGCAGCACTGCCTTAAAA
The DNA here is from genome assembly GCF_039654945.1 of Dendrobates tinctorius. Taxonomy (NCBI): domain Eukaryota; kingdom Metazoa; phylum Chordata; class Amphibia; order Anura; family Dendrobatidae; genus Dendrobates; species Dendrobates tinctorius. Next base: position 6,413,045 of record NW_027361921.1, read on the forward strand.
GGACCAGCTAACATCATTTCAGTGATTGCTCCATTAACACAGGTGTGGGTGTTGATGAGGACAGGGCTAGAGATCAATCTGTCATGATTAAGTAAGAATGACACCACTGGACACTTTAAAAGGAGGCTGGTGCTTGGCATCATTGTTTCTCTTCTGTTAACCATGGTTATCTCTAAAGAAACACGTGCAGTCATCATTGCACTGCACAAAAATGGCCTAACAGGGAAGAGTATCGCAGCTAGAAAGATTGCACCTCAGTCAACAATCTATCGCATCATCAAGAACTTCAAGGAGAGAGGTTCCCTTGTTGCCAAAAAGGCTCCAGGGCACCCAAGAAAGACCAGCAAGCGCCAGGACCGTCTCTTAAAAGTGTTTCAGCTGCGGGATCGGGCTACCAGCAGTGCAGAGCTTGCTCAGGAATGGCAGCAGGCAGGTGTGAGTGCATCTGCGCGCACTGTGAGGCGGAGACTCTTGGAGCAAGGCCTGGTCTCAAGGAGGGCAGCAAAGAAGCCACTTCTCTCCAGAAAAAACATCATGGACAGACTGATATTCTGCAAAAGGTACAGGGAGTGGACTGCTGCGGACTGGGGCAAAGTCATTTTCTCTGTTGAAATCCCTTTTCGTTTGTTTGGGACATCTGGAAAACGGCTTATTCGGAGAAGACCAGGTGAGTGCTACCACAAGTCTTGTCTCATGCCAACTGTCAAGCATCCTGAAACCATTCATGTGTGGGGTTGCTTCTCAGCCAAGGGAATGGGCTCTCTCTCAGTCTTGCCTAAAACACAGCCATGAATAAAGAATGGTACCAGAATGTCCTCCAAGAGCAACTTCTCCCAACCGTCCAAGAGCAGTTTGGCGATCAACAATGCCTTTTTCAACATGATGGAGCACCTTGCCATAAAGCAAAGGTGATAACTAAATGGCTCAGGGAACAAAACATAGAGATTTTGGGACCATGGCCTGGAAACTCCCCAGATCTTAATTCCATTGAGAACTTGTGGTCAATCATCAAGAGACGGGTGGACAAACAAAAACCTTCAAATTCAGACAAAATAAAAGCATTGATTTTGCAAGAATGGACTGCTATCAGTCAGGATTTGATCCAGAAGTTGATTGAGAGCATGCCAGGGAGAATTGCTGAGGTCCTGAAGAAGAAGGGTCAACACTGCAAATATTGACTTGCTGCATTAACTCATTCTAACTGTCAATATAACCTTTTGTTACTCATAATATGATTGCAATTATATTTCTGTATGTGATAAAAACATCTGACAAACACACATAAAACCAGAGGCCAGCAGATCATGTGAAAATATAATATTTGTGTCATTCTCAAAACTTTTGGCCATGACTGTAGAATTCGACCTTTTCTTACCTTTGACTCTGCAAAAACTCTTACAGTTTCTCTTATTCATTCTCGTCTGGACTATTGTAACTCTGTTCTAATTGGTCTCCCTCTTACCAAACTTTCCCCCCTCCAATCTGTCTTGAATGCTGCAGCCAGGATCATATTCCTCGCCAATCGTTACACCGATGCCTCTACCTTGTGCCAGTCCTTACACTGGCTACCCATCCAGTCCAGAATCCAGTACAAACTTATTGCCCTCACCCACAAAGCACTCCATGGCTCAGCACCACCCTACATCTCCTCCCTTGTTTCAGTCTACCACCCTACCCGTGCCCTCCGTTCTGCTGATGACCTGAGGTTAGCATCCTCGATAATCAGAACCTCCCACTCCCGTCTGTCTCCAAGACTATACACGTGCCGCGCCAATTCTTTGGAATGCACTTCCCAGGTCAATACGAGTAGTCCCTAATCACTACAATTTTAAGCGTGCCCTGAAAACTCATTTATTCAGACTGGCCTACCGCCTCAACACATTAACCTAACTATCCCTGTGTGGCACAGTCAAAAGTTTTACCATAACCAGGTTCCCCGTATCATGTTCCCACATGCTTTATGCATCTATTAGCCCTCTGTGTCCGTACTGTTACACACTTAATATTATGTCTGGTCCAAACAATCAGGGCAATTGTTACCACCCACCTTTCGTGTCTCCCCTTTTTCCCTCATAAATTGTAAGCTTGCGAGCAGGGCCCTCATTCCTCTTGGTATCTGTTATGATCTATGTGATTATTGTTATGCTGTAATGTCTATCGTCTGTACAAGTCCCCTCTGAAATGTAAAGTGTTGCGGAATATGTTGGCGCTATAGAAATAAAATTTATTATTATTATTAGGGGCGTTATGTATCATTGACTGGGCACTAGGTGACTGTTGGCTGTGGGGGCATGTGGTCATGGGCTCCACAAGGTCATTTGAATCCCCAAGGCTTGCAGGACAAACCTATAAATCTAACACTTCCTCTACTGCTTCTGGCTCCTCCCTCTCCTCTAGGTTCTCCACCTGTGCCCTCAACGTCTCCCTTAATCAGACATGCATTCCAACAGTGCAGATAGAATCCCCCTACACCTCCATACTGTGCAGCCATGGTTCACTGCAATCAGTCAGTGTTCAAATTAATATGTCTTGGAGAACACAGTCACATAGCTCAAGAGTTGTGGACAGGTATCCAGGCCGAGTTAGAGCAATGGCTGTCTCCACAGAACCTGGAGCCAGAGAAGACTGTGAGCAATAACGGTGCAAATCTGGTGGCGGCCCTACTCTGGAACAACCTCACACACGTCCCCAACCTGGTGGTAAAGCAATTTCTCCGCCACTATCCCAGCCTGGATGTGTTGCTGCAGAAAGCACAGTCGCTGTGTGCTCACTGCCACCGTTCGCACCCTGCAGGTTATCGACTTGAATCACTACAGAGGTTTTCCAGTCAACCGGTTAACTGTTTGATTTGCGATGTTCCGAAAAGGTGGAATTCTACTCTGAACATGTTGCTGTGACTGTGGCAGCAGCGACGAGCCCTGGAGTATAGCCTGGGCCAACGCAGTACGACCATGATGCAAATCATGCTTGTGGAGTGGGCACAGATGAAAGACCTCTGCACCTTTCTGCACAGTTTTGAAATGGCTACTAAGATGGTTAGCGCTGATGATGCCATCATCAGCATCACTATTCCGATCATCTACTGTACATGTTGAATAGTCTGCGTGAGGAGGTGGTGGCAGCAGAAGAGGATGCAGAAGGGAAAACAATATCTCAAATTTCCGGACTGTTTTTGCACAGGCGGGTGCCATGGGAGGGTTGCTTACAGCGATCGAGGGGGGCTCATGGTACCAGACAAACTGTTAGTCTTCACAGTGCAGTAGCCCAGGAGCAAATGGAGGAAGATTAGGTGATAGATGCCCAACAGTCAGGAGATGAAGAGGATAATGATCCCCGCTCTGTTGTCAGTGGAAGGCGGGATGGGATGGGGAAGCAACCTTGAGTGTTACCCCGCCTCCAGCATACCATCTTTAACATGATGCCCATGAGGCCCATATCCTTAGGGTTAGAAATAGTGCTGACTACTGGGTTCCCACTCTGTTAGATCCACGTTACAAGAGTACATTTAGCCAGATGGTTTTCCCCTGGAAAGGGCTTGTAGACAATCTTAAGAGTGGTTTTCCCCAAGAACACAATGAGGCACACAGTGTGCATCCCAGTTTTCGACGTCCAACCCCAGGAACACCAAGGTGTCATCGCAAAAACCTTAGCAGCAGCATTGTAAGTGTTTTCTGTGAGTCATTTCACACATTTTTTAGATCAGCCCGTGCACAGCAGAACAGAGTACAAGTCTGACATGTTGTGAATGATTGGAGAGTATGGTGCAGGAATATCTGGAGCTCAATATCAATGCAATCAGGGGGGTCAGACCCTTTTGCATTTTGGTTTTCACAAATGGAAGAGTGGTCTGAGTTTCCTGTCACGGCTTGGAGGTTTTGTCATGCCCGGCAGCCAGCATTCTCTCAGAACGTATCTTCAGCGCTGCCTGTGGTGTCCTGACGGATAAGCGCATCCAGCTGTCCCCTGAAAGTGTAGACCTTCTAATTTTCATCAAAATGAACAAGTCATGGATATCCAATGACTTTTTCACCCCAGTTGCAGACTAGGAGATGGTGTAGTTTTTAGTGTCATGCATTGATCTTGCATTATTACAGTCTGTGTCACCTTTGTGGTGTCTTCTGTGCCTTCTGTTGCTATCTTATATGTTATAAACAATTTTTGAAATGTAGAAATCTCAAGTTGGGTCTCCATCTGGTGGGTTGCCTGTGGTGGAAGGTGTGTAAGAGGCCTATTATACTATTTCTACTCTGTGAAAATTGATGCCACTTTTGTGATGTATGACAATAATCTTTTGAAATGTGGAGACTCCGAGCTGGGTCTTCATCAGGTGAGTTGCATGTGCAGTTAGGAATCATAGACAGGAAGGCCTGCACTTAATTTCAGTCAACTACTTATGTTACTTTCCTTATATTTTTCTACCAATATTACTGTATGAAACTGATGCTTATGCAATCTGAGTTTGGCTGTAAAAAAATTTAAAAAAATTGAGGTGTTGCTTGAAGTATCATGGCTCCCAGCTAAGAATGCTTACACCGCTCCCTTAACCATATCAGGTCCTCATTGAAAATACAATTCCAAGCTGTAAATGCTGGGCCAGACCCTAATACCTCATGCATGGCCCATGTTTGACTGCTGCTGTGCCATTTGCAAATTATTATGGATCAATAGATGTCACTTTTTATGGTGTCTGCTCCTAATTTTAGCTGTTTGAGAAACTGTTTGTCACCCCTTAAGGTGTTGTGTATAGTTTTGGTTTGGCCTCCCTTTAAATTTAACAGAGTTCGGTTATGTTAGATGAACTATTTAGTGAACGCCTAGACATTCAGCAAACCGAACCGAACCTTGAAAAGTTCACTCATCTCTAATCCCTAGTCATTTCACAAAAAGGCACATAAAAAACAAAACACAAAAAGTGTTGGCTACCTCCTCCCCTGCCTTTTTCCATTCACACTGCCAGGTCCACCTCCTCCACTTCCTCCACTTGGACCTCCGCCACCTGGTTCAAGATTATTATTTCTTATTTTTTTATTCTGTTATTTTAAGTAATTTTTCTATCTACATTTGTTTGCAGAGGAATTGTCCTGCTCTTCTCTCAATTTTGCTTCCTTTCTCAGCCCCCTGACCCTTTCTACCACCATTTTACAGCACCAACGTTCGGGTCCCCATTGCCTTCTATGAGGTTCGGAGTCAAATTCGGGTCAAGTTCTGGTGCCCAAACCGAACTGTTGTGAGTTCATTTTTCCCTTCACCATTGAGGTCTGATGAACTCCCTCCTCTAGTGAAGGAAGGTAGTGAGACTGATTACCAAACACCTGGGCAGCTAAATGATGACTGGGTGGCTGGAATTGAGGACTGGATATAAGGCTGCCGATGCCCTTCTTCCTGGCTGGTGATTTTCCTGCTGGATTCTTGGAGACCAGTCTGATTCCTGCATCTCAAAGCTAAGTTTTTCTGCTCTGCTTTGTACTCTTCAGTTTTGTTTTGCCTTGTTTTTTGGGAGTTCTGCCATCCCCGGCCGGGGGTGAGCTGAATTCCATTTTTGTCTCTGATCTGTTGTTCTTTTGCTCTGTCTTCAGAATATACCTGAGTGCTGATATAGTCTTTTGAAGCCTAGCGACTTCAGGGCCTGTTTTTCCTATCAGTCGGTTGGCTTATTTTGATAGGTCTTTTGCGAATGGCAGACAGCAGCTTTCCTATCCTGTCCTTTGTAGTTAGCTTGGGCCCCATCATTTGCTCAACCTATCTTTCTATCTGTGTCAGTGTTTTCATCTTGCTTCACCGTCATTATATGTTGGGGGCTGCCTATTGCTTTTGGGTCTGCTCTGGAGCAGTTTAGTTTTTCCCCTTTCTGTCTTTAGGCTATGTAGTTCTCCGGCTGTGATCGAGGGGTCTAGGGCGCCGTAGGAGCCCCCCACGGCTACTGCTAGTTGTTGTGGATAGGTTCAGGGGTCTGCAATCCGATAGCTGCCAACCTCTCTGGTTTTTCTGGACTTAGCTGGTATTTTGTTTTTTCCTCCTTCGGTGACTCATCATAACACCGAACTTTGGATCAGGGTACATTACCACGTTCAGCAACTGCTGCAGTTTTGACGTTGCAGAATGTCCTCACCAATTCCGCACATATTTATGTTTTTTAATATGCAGATTTTCCTCATTAACCCCTTAACCCCAGAAGTATTTTTATTTTTCATTTTCGTTTTTTGCCCCCCTTCTTCCCATAGGCATAATTTTTTAATTTTTGGGTCAAAATGGCCATGTGAGGGCTTGTTTTTTGTGGGACGTGTTGTACTTTTGAACAACACCATTCGTTTTAACATATCATGTACTGGAAAGTGGGAACAAAATTCCAATTGCTGTAAAATTGCAAAAAGTGCAATCCCACAGCTGTTTTCTTTTTAACCATGTTCACTAAATGCTAAAGCTGACCTGCCATTATGATTCTACAGGTCATTAAGAGTTCATAGACACCAAACATGTTTACGTTCTTTTTATCTAAGTGTTGAAAACAAATTCCAAAGTTTGTTAAAAAAAAATTGCGCCATTTTCTGATACCCGTAGCGTCTCCATTTTTTGTGATCTCGGGTTGGGTGAGGGCTTATTTTTGCATGCTGAGCTGAAGTTTTTATTGATACCATTTTGGTGCAGATATGATCTTTTGATGGCCCGTTATTGCATTTAAATGCAATGTTGCGGAGACCAAAAAAGTGATTCTGGCTTTTTGACTCTTTTTTTCTCGCTACGCCGTTTACCAATTGGATAAATTCTTTTTTCATACTGATAGATCGGGTGATTCTGAATGCGGCAATACCAAATATGTGTAATGTATGTTTTATTTTTTTTATTGTTTTATTTTGAATGGGGTGAAAGGGGGAAGATTTGAACTTTTATGTTTTTTTATTTTTTTAATATTTTTAAAAACATTTATTTATACTTTTTGCATGCTTCAGTAGCCTCCATGGGAGACTAGAAGCTGCCATAATCCGATCGGCTCTGCTACATACAGGCGATGATCAGGTCGTCTGTATGTAGCAGAATTGCTCACTTGCTATGAACGCCGACCATCAGACGGCGCTCATAGCAATCTGGCAGTGACAACCATAGAGGTCTGCTGGAGACCTCAGGTTGTCATGCAAAACCATCGGTGACCCATGATCACTTAACGGGGTCACCGATGGGCGGGATTTCCGGTGCGCTTGCTGGAAGCGCAAGTTAAATCCTGCTGTAGAGATTGACAGAGGCATTTAACTAGTTAACAACCGCGGGTGGATATGTAAAAGATGAAACATATATATATTTTTTCTAAAATACAAAGTAAATGTGTCATCTTTAACGTAACTGTTCACGATAACAGTAATTTTGACCAGGGTTGCCCAAAATTTTACATGCCACTGTATATCTTTGCACGAATACACATATTTTTCTCTTTACCATTCATGGTTTCTTATTGATAGGTATACCATTTGCTGACCATATTTGCAAATACTCCAGGATTGTGTTGGGTTAGCTTTTTTATACTTATTGCATTCATTACCATGTATTTATTTGGAGTTATTTTAAGAATAGGAAGGGCACAGCTCTATTGTGGGCTGATGTAATTATATAGGTACTGTCACACTAAGAGATATCGCTAGCAATATCGCTATAACTTGTGACATTATAGCGATATTGCTAGCGATATCGCTATGTGTGATACTTTACCTACAACCCGCTCCCCCGCTGCTTATCGCTGATCGCGCAAGAATAGGCTGGACTGTTTCTCGTCGTCAGCTTCCTGCGGCGCTTCCTGCTGTGACGACGAGCGACGCGTGGACGCGGGCGGGAGGACGCAGGATCGCGTGGTGTGACAGGTAAGTAGCGATCCCCGTCCCCAGCGATGTCGCTGGTGAGATCTGCCTGTGTGGCAGCTCACTAGCGACCACTTAGCGATGCACCAGCGATCCTGACCGCGTCATATCGCTGGTCAGGATCGCTGGTGCATCGCTAAGTGTGACAGTACCTTATGTCAATCTGACTTTTTAAGTGTTTAAGTGTTTTTAAATGACTTTTTTGGCTTTTGCATTTCAATAAGGTATAGTTATTTTGTGGTGTATATGACATGTTGCTTTCTTGTTGATTCATATATTCTATGAGGCTGTGCACATGTCCAATTTTTTCCTCAGACTGAGTGATCTGCTTAAAAAAATAAGAAATGTCTGATTGTGATCTGTGATTTCGGATTAAAATTGGCAATTTAAGTCTATGGGTCTGTAAAAAAAATTCGGGCCTCACAAGGATAACATAATGGACTGACAGAAATTACAAAATGGAGATTTTTTTTTTATCTCCCTCCTCCTACAAAAAACCAATGCCAATCTGATCAACATCTGATCAGAACAACCGTTTTTCTTGGATGTGGAGAAATTGGTGGTGTGAACATACCCTAATAGTGTCTGAGATTAGGGGTAGGGTGGTTTTTAGATTGCATCAAGGGATATATTTATTTTTCTTGTCTCTTATCCTGTTAAATATATTTGGTGTTATATATTTATGTCTTAATGTGAATTCATAAAGATTTGTCCTTCTGGTAACCTATGACCCAGGTTTTTCTCCCCAGTTTCAGCTGCGGTGTTAATCATTATTATCATGTCTATATAAATGTTCTTTAAGATGTACATAGAAGGGTAATTGCCTTAACAGTTATTACAGCCTTTAAAATAAATACTGCCATGAACTGAACTAGTCAGTTTACTCTGTATAAAGGTTTTAGCTTTGTCAGCAGAATCATTTCAGAGTTACATGTTGAAACAAAAGCCAATACCAAGGCGAAATACCATTGTAAATTCCTAAAGCACCTTGATTTTTTCAGCATTTGTTTTAAAGGGGACCTGTCAATGATTTACCCCATTATACAGCATTACAAGGCAGCCCCAGCACGTCTTTAATTAGCAAACAATTTGTTTTGGCAGAAAATACATTTTAATCTTTTTGTGAGTCATTTGCTAATTACTGTCAATTATCATTACTAGGCAATACTTGGTCCCAGAGCAGTCAAACCAATCAGACTACAATCAAAGTAGCATGATCAATGTGCCAAACAGGACTGGCAGTAATTGTTTTAGTGCTAGCTATCATCTTCAATCAGAGGCGTAGCTAGGGTTTCAGCTTAGGTGGGGGGGCGAAAAATCTGAGTGGGCCCCTAACCAGGTAATCCTTTCTACATTTTCCATATAACTTTATTACATTTTTTAGAATCCTTTCTACAGCTTCGTGGTGCACCCTAATTGTGAGTATAGGGGAACATCAGCAGATGATCGCTCTGTGATTGAAAATAAATCTATATACAAACACGAACACTGCTATTACTATATGAAGAACATATCGTGGTAGATACCAGTGCTGCAGACCATATGAGAGATCACAGTACAGCTATTGATGGTGACTTACCGCTGTCATTCCTTGCTATGGAATTGTTCACTTTTCCCATCTTTTCCATCTGGCCCAGACCGACATGACAACTTCTCCAGCCAGGACTCTTCTGCAATGATTACTACAACAACACATCTGACCTCTCACATTTCCTGCACCGTCCATATCTATGCCCAACGTGAGCAAAGTACTCATTCTGCTGATACCCCAATACTGAGCCACTGCTGCCATATGTGTGCTACAGCACCTGCTGTGTGGTACAATAATGGCTCCTATTACCACCCCACATAGTAATGCCACCACTGTGCCCCTTACATAGTAATAATGCCACCTTTGTGCTCTCTAGATGGTAAAATTCCCACCTAAAAATATTAATGCCCCTTGCTAGTGCCCTCCACATTTTGTCCCTAAAAAGAAATAATACTCCATATGCAACATTTATGGTCACAATACTCAGAGTCCCAAAAACAATAATGGCTAAGTACCTACTTAACATTTAATAATGTCCCCAGAGTCTCCCTATGTACTGTAACAATGGCCCAGCATCGCTGATGTCAGCAGGCGGTCATGTGATGATGACTATTTTGGCTTTTCTCAATTCTCTTCTATTGAGAGAAACCAAACCTTTCTAGTCGACAAATGCACATAGTAGATATGAGGTCCATGACCGCCTGGTAACGCCAGTGATATTGATTTCTTCCACATTCCGGGGCCTGCCTCCTTTTTTCATTATAATACTACCTCCCTCCCATGTATGTCAATTATGGTGCCGGAATCCTGCACCCGCGCCCTGCGAGTCACCACAATCTGAACCTCTTTCTCCTTTCTATGGGCACTGCATCCTAGGATCTGCTACGCAGGTAAGTCACTGTGACCTCCGGTGTGCATGCCAATAAGGTGCTCTCCTCACTTCCTCCCTGCACAGTTATCACTAGGAAACATGTGTACATGACGATGACTATGCAGGGAGGAAGTGGGGAGAGCACCTTATCGGCACGCACACCGGAGGTCACTTCAGCGGAAGTCGCCAGCGCCTGCGCAGAATATCCCTGAATGTAGCGCCCATAGAAGGGAGGATGAGTTGTGTATTCCTGAGGGAGTGCAGGGCATAGGCGTGGGATTTCGGGGCAATAACTGACGCTGATGGGAGGGGGTATCACAATGAAGACAGGAGGCAGGGATTTCTTACAGCACCGCATGTCCCGGAGCCTGGAAGAAATCATTAACATAAGAGAATATAATATTTCTCCACAAGTCCACAAGACCATAAATATGAGGCATACATATTTTGATTACCTGTATGCCATATTAATAGGTGATATATGTCCCAGGAAGGGGGACAGATCCCCTTTAAATGTGATGCAGTTCATGGATACTATATGGGAACTTGTTATACTAATACTTGTATATGACCCAGCTAGTAAGTATCAAAAGCCCCCTACCGCCCCATCTTCAGCCCCCCAGACAGCAACTATTACATGTAATAGAGTGCATATAATCTCCTAACAAAACAGTATAATAATCAGCCCACCAGGGCTCTGTTGCCCCTCACCCACCTCAGCTTTCACAATACTCCCATCCTCTAACATTCATTCACCCCCCCGTATCACCCCCCACTTCAGCCTGCACAATACCCCACCCTCTCACATTCAGTCCCCAGTGCCCTGTCCCCTCCTCCACTTCAGCCCCCACAATACCGCTATCCTCTCACATTCACCCCAAGTGCCCTGTCCTCCCTCCCCACAGTACCCCCCATCCTCTCACATTCAGCCCCCAGTGCCCTGTCCTCTCCCCCACAGTACCCCCATCCCCTCTCACATTCAGCCCCCCAGTGCCCTATCCTCTCTCCCCCACAATTCCCCCATCCTCTCACATTCAGCCCCCCAGTGCCCTGTTCCCCTCCTCCACTTCAGCCCCCACAATTCCCCCATCCTTTTGTAGGGGGTGGACTGACCTGTGGACCTGTCTGAGAGGGAAGGAGCATGTGAAGGATGATGTGCACTATACTTTACTGTGTCTATATGGTTAACATCTGGGAATTAGTACAGGATGACGTAATACTGGGTTTTGGCCACAAGATAGAGACAGGGAGCAGTGAGAAAAGGGCTTAACAGCAGCTTAAGGCTAGAAAATCACAGAGTCATGGTGGACGGAGTTACGGGACTGGGGGATTTCTAGAGAGAGGAGACATAAGAGAGGAGAGTCCCAGGGGCAGGGCAGAGAGACACCCACGGGAAGAAAGAAGTGAGAGGAGCAAAGGAGAGGATGGAGAGAGAAGCTCAGGAAGGACAGAGGAGGGCCAGAGATGGGGGGTGGCCCTGAGGAGGCAGCCGCAGGAAGGGACGGCAGCGACTGATGGAAGGTTTGTGTACCAGACTGCTGGGACACCAAAGAGTGAGGTGTACAGCGGGCAGACTTAGCCGGGGGAAGCGCTGTGGACGTGGGCCAGGGAGCAGAAGCTGGTGTGTCTGCTGTGGATGTCAAGAGGACACCGAATAAAGTTTGGACCTGATTGAACGGATTTCTGCCTCCGGTCTGTTCCGTGGCCGAAAGGGACCACCTCCCAGTCGGCACCCATACTACACTTTCACATTCACTCCACAGTGCCCTGTCCCACTCCCCCACTTCAGCCCCCATAATACTCCCATCCTCTCACATTCACCCCCCAGTGCCCTGTCCCCCTCCTCCACTTCAGCCACTCCACAGTGCCCTGTCCCCCTCCCCCATATCAGCCCCACAATACCCCCATCCTCTCACATTCACTCCCCAGTGCCCTGTCCCCCTCCCTCACTTCAGCCCCCACAATACCCCCATCCCCTCACATTCACCCCCAGTGACTATGACATGCCTACATTTAAGGCCGTGTTCACATAGTGTTAACACAGCCCGTTCAACGCATAGTGTTGACAGGCTGCGTTAGCGCTATAGCATAACGCTGCAGGCCGCGTCCGAGGCTCCGTCAGTGAATAACGGCACGTCGAAAACGTATGCAGTTTTACCCCATACGTTGCGATGCGCCACATAATGGGGGTCTATGGCGGCGTTAATGGACTGCCATAACGCAGAGTGACCCCAGCCTTATCAATCTAGTACATTTAAATTCCATCCCCACTTACCAGGTTACTTTGCAGGCAGTGAGGCAGGACCACGACGTGTGCACCAAACTGCAACCTGGAAGAAGCTCCTCAGGTCAGTAATGCCAGCACAGTACACTGCAGGAGCCAGGAGGGAAACTCTGCAACTGGCCACTGTGTTAGCCAGCGTGCAGAATCTCAGTCAGGCAGGGGAGCAGACATTTTCCTGCTCTCCTCCTGTGCTGTGTTCTGCATCATCAAAAAAGTGACAGTCACTCTCGGTGGGCTCCTTCATGTGACGGGGCCCTGGGCGACGGCACCCTCTGCCCCCCCAGTAGCTACGCTACTGTCTTCAATTCATAAGCTAATATTTGTTGTTTACAGGGAACCTATCACCAGAAAAAATGCTATTAACCTGCAGATATGGGGTTAATAGCATTACTAACTTGCCTGGTGTTCACACTTACGTAGGCAGGTGACTGGATGCAACGCACAGGCGAACATAAGGCAGAAGTAACCAGTTAAGTTAGTTATTTCCCTATTATGGTGGGAAATTAAAGTAATTACAGTGAAGGAAATGAGTATTTTATCCGTTGCCGATGTGGTAATGGCAGGTACGCGGGATGCAGTGACGAGACGGATTGAACTTTGGGTAGTAACTTTTATAGATAGATGATAGCAGGACTATCCTAAGCAACCAAACAAAATAACAGCAATTGTCCTCGCAGGGAAGAAATACAAGAAAACACTGATTATGAGAACACGACTACTCCGGCAAAGGCCGGTCACTATAGGGCTGCGGTATGGCCGACTACGGGTCCTTAGTTATTACATGTTACTTAGCCGTCCTGACGTCCCTCGGCGTGTCGTTCAGTGGTGCTCCGGCGTCGCAGCCGCTGGGCCCAGCCGCTGAGGATCTGGCGTAGTCTTTGGGCATTCCAACACCCAGACGAAGCAGGGGCACAACACATGCTGCGTTCGGCGCGCACGGGCGCACCTTCAAAAGTGCGCAGCGCACGCCAAAATCCTACTAGTGCACGGCCAGCGCACGATCTGCGCACCCTATGCTAAAGATAGGGTGTGCAGATCGCAAGCATCCATGTGCGATAGTAGGCGGCGATGACCGGATGGGGCGGGCAGGGAGCCGGCAGGGGGCGGGGCTTAGCGGCGCCGTGCGCTGCGGAGAATAAACACTAGTGTGAAACTAGCCTTACTTAGACCGCAGGACCTGGCAGCACACCTTCCAAAGGCCGCACCAGCTTGGCCATTTTTGCCCGGGGCTTTAAGACAATGTCTTGGTCTTCTAGGTTAACGCAGTGCACCAGGATGGTCCCTCTCCGCACAGTGGTCAGGGAGCGGGCCACCAGTATGCCAGGATGTAGGCGTTCTGAGTAGTACGGCTCCACCTGCATCTCCACGCCCTCAAAAGGTACCGGGGCCTGAATAGGCAGGGCCACCACTGTCTTCCCGGGGGGCAGCACGATCGGGGGAGCAGCTGGCGCGGTGACTTTGCCCAGTGCCTCACCCTCCTGGCAGTCCTGGAGTACTCATGCCTCCCGCACCAACTGCTGGAAGACCCGCCCTTGGGGTGTGCGGGATCCCCACTGTTTCAGGGTCTCTTGCGTGGGGTCATTGAGGAGTAAATTGCCGAACTCCCGCAGTATGTTCATACCCAGTGTCACGGCGCTGTCAGACACAGGGACTGCTGTTCCTGCCTCGGCCACTGGGAGGTGCTGGACTGTCACGTCGCCGTCAGACTCGAGGACGGTTGTTCCTGCCTCGACTATTAGGAGGCGCCGTGGTTCGCCCGTGGGTGGTGGTGACAGAGAAGGTGCTCCTGCGCAGGCATCTGGTGGGTGCAGGCTCCGCTTCTCTGTCAGTCATGAAGGGGTTGGTGCATCACCATCTGGCCTGGTCCTGGGGGCGGTCCAAATGACGTCATCAGACTGTGAGCCTGTGAGGGATAGCCTGATCCTTCAAATACCTTGGGGCCTGTCTTGCAGGCCGCCAGATATAGTCTTGGTTTCCCCAGTGTGCTAGTGTATTATTTGCTATTGCTGACTCTGACCTTAGCCTGGATTTTGACTCTGATACTGCCTGCTGATTTTGTAACTCTGTTGCCCTCCTGGTTTAAGACTTTGACCTTGGCCTGGATTTTGACTCTGATACTGTCTGCTGATTTTGTACCTCTATTGCCCTCCTGGTTTAAGACTCTGACCTTGGCCTGGATTTTGACTCTGCTACTGTCTGCCGATTTTGTACCTCTGCCACCCACCTGGTTAAGACCTGGACTCCTGACTACTCCTTCGGTTCCGTTAATTTATCCCTTTCTGGTGACCGTCCTGCTCTGGTCCACTGCTCTTATACAGACAGCTACCTCCTGGGCTCTGCTGTAATTCCAGATCCCTGTGTAGGGGTAAAGGGTCTCGGGGTTGCTCAGGGTGCTGTCTCAATTGCAGTCCAGACTCGCACCAGACGGTCGTCACATTATATCTGGCCCAAAAATCGCTTTTATATATCCAGCGTATATATAAAAGCATTATCCCTGAACTTTTTTTTTTCTCTCCTCCGTTGCTGCCAGAGCTGATTCTTTGGCTAAAAGCACCTGTTACCTGCTTCATTGCACAGCCTGGAGGAACACTCCCATTCTCCTACACAAGCATGCTGCAGTCTGGAGACTTCAGGGAAAACGCTGGACATCAGAAGTCTTCTGTCACGTCGCTGTCAGACTCAGGGCCTGCTGTTCCGGCTTCAGCCACTAGAAGGCGACGGACTGGCACGTCGCCGCCAGACTCAGGGCCTGCTGTTCCAGCTTCGGCCACTATGAGGCGCCGGTCTGTCACGTCGCCGTCAGACTCGGGGCCTGCTGTTCCGGTCACGGCCACTAGGAGGCGCCGGACCGTCACTTCGCCGTCAGACTCAGGGACGGCTGTTCCTGCCTCAGCCACTGGGAGGTGCTGTGATTCGCTTGTGGGTGTTGGTGGTGACAGAGAAGGGGCTCCTGCGCAGGCATCTGGTGGGCGCAGACTCCACCCCTCTGTCAGTCATCAGCGGGTTACTGCATCACCATCTGGCCTAGTCCTGGGGGCGGTCCTAATGACATCATCAGTCCGGGAACCTGTGAGGGATGACCTGATCCCTCAAATACCTTGGGACTGGTCTTGCAAGCCGCTGGATATATTTTTGGTTCCCCTGCGTGCTACTGTGTGATTTCCTATAGTTAACTCTGACCTCAGCCTAGATTTCTGACCATTCTATTGCCTGCCGTTTTTGGACCTCTGCCTCTCTCCCGATTTTTGACGCCGACCTTGGCTTGGATTCCTGACCTTTCTTCTGCCTGCTGATTTTGTACCTTTGTTGCCCTCCTGGTTTTTTACTGACCTTGGCCCGGACTTCAGACCCTTCTTCTGCCTGCTGAGTTTGTACCTCTGCTGCCCGCCGGCCTCCGACTCCTGTCTCAGGACCACGATTACGGGTTTTAGTTTTAACCCCTTGACGACCGTTCTGCTCTGATCCACTGCTCCCCTAGACAGCTACCCCCTGGGCCTTGCTACAATTCCAGATCCCTGTATAGGGGTTAACGGTCTCGGGGTTACTCGGGGCGCTGTCCTACTGCAGCCCAGATTCACAGACGGTCGTCGCATCTTCACTCCCGGGACGTCAGCCCCTGGGCAGCTCTGGTCATGCCTGCCCAGGTACTGCCGGCAGATGCCGCTAAAGTTTCTTTACCCATCTCTCTGTCATACCTTAAAAAATCTCTGTGTTTGAAGGCTTTTGTGGATTGTGGTTCTGAGGGAAACTTCATGGATTTCATGGTTGCAAGGAATCTTGGTGTACCACTGCTAAAGCTTAATGCCCCTATTAAAGACACTGCAATTAATGGCACATCTATTCTCCAGGGTGGAGTAGAGTTTGTTACTGCAGAAATTGCAATGTCAGTGGGGACACTACATACGGAACGTGTCATTTTTTGTGATTGATAATTAATCAGCCGCAGTTATTTTGGGTATGCCATGGTTGCGTAAACATAATCCGGTCATAGATTGGCACCTTGGTGATGTTGTGCGCTGGAGCCCACAGTGTCAGGACAACTGTATATCGCTATCGATGAACAAAGTTAGAATCAAACCTCCCTTTGTACCTTATGCATTTAGAGATTATGAGGATGTTTTTCCATAGTGGAATCAGAGAAATTACCCCCTCACAGAGGATACGATTGCCCCATAGACTTGATACCAGATTCTCGTCTCCCAAAGGGGAAAATATTTAACCTCTCTGGTCCAGAGTGTCAGGCCATGAAAGACTACATAGCAGACAGTTTACATAAGGGGTTTATTAGACCATCCACCTCACCAGTTGGGACCAGGTTCTTTTTTGTGGAAAAGAAAAATGGTGGTCTCAGACCTTGCATTGATTACCGTGAGTTAAACACAATCACTGTAAAAAGCTAGTATCCATTAAACACTCATCCCTGATCTTTTTAATCAGCTGTTGGGAGCCCGTTGGTTTACTAAGCTTGACCTCCTTTGAGCATATAATCTTGCCCGTATAAGAAAGGGAGATGAGTGGAAGACCGCGTATAACACACCCCTTAGCCACTTTGAGTACCTCGTAATGCCGTTCGGGCTCAGTAACGCACCTGCCATGTTTCAGAATTTTGTGAACGATATCTTCAGAGACATCTGTGGAGTATATGTAGTCGTTTATTTGGATGACATCCTGATCTACTCTGCTGACCTTATGACGCACGTCCAACATATCTGTTCTGTTCTCCAGAGACTTAGAGAACATTCTCTATTCGCCAAACTAGAGAAATGCATTTTTATGGCTGAGGAGGTACCTTTTCTGGGGTACATTTTCTCAGCAAAAGGGTTTCGCATGGATCCTGCCAAGATCCAACCCATTAAGGAATGGGTACAACCCAAGTCTCTTAAAGCGCTGCAGCGATTCTTAGGGTTCACTAACTATTATCGCAAATTTATTAAAGGTTTTTCGGAGATTGCCAAACCACTCATGGATTTGACCCAGAAAGGGGCAGATGTGGTTAATTGGAAACCTGAGGCACTTCAGGCATTTTCTGTTTTAAAAGAATGTTTGCTTCTAACCCGATATTGATTCAGCCTGATCTAGACCGCCCTTTTGTTGTAGAGGTTGATGTCTCTGAGGTTGGAGTAGGAGCAGTGCTAGCGCAAGACACGGCATCCCTCACTCGACTTCGTCCATGTGCCTTCTTTTCCCGAAAATTCTCTTCCACTGAGAGGAAATATGATATAGGGAATCGGGAATTGTTGGCAATAAAATGGGCCTTCAAGGAATGGCGCCACTTCCTCGAAGGTGTGAAGCATAAGATCACCGTGATCACTGATCACAAGAACCTGACCTACTTGGAGTCAGCAAAAAGACTGAATCCTAGACAGGCAAAGTGGGACTTGTTCTTCTCGAGATTTGATTTTGTGATCACTTTTCGACCAGGTACTAAAAATGTAAGGGCTGATGCCCTCTCTCGAAGTTTTTGCCCCTCACAGGCCGAGGACTCTGAACCAGCTCCAATATTCGCCAACGGGATTGTTGTCTCAGCTGTGTTTTTGGATCTCCTGGAAGAGATCCGTAGATCCCCAGAACAAGCCCCTGACACTACGCCTCCCCAAAAATTTTTTGTTCCGGCCACATTCCGCCTGCAAGTTCTGAAGGAATCGCATGATTCTGTCCTAGCAGGGTATCCAGGTATCAATAATACCATCAGACTGGTGACCAGGAATTTCTGATGGCCAACTGTAGTAAAGGATTGTAAGGACTATGTACTGGCTTGTGAAATCTGTGCTTGCGCTAAGTCTCCCCATAATCGTCCTGCCGGCTGGCTCCAGCCCTTGCCTACCACTGAGGGTCCATGAACCCACATCTCCATGGACTTTATTTACTGACCTACCGCCCTCAGAAGGGAAGACGTGTATCTGGGTGGTGGTGGATAGGTTCAGTAAGCAGTGTCATTTTGTTCCTCTGTCTGGACTACCTAATTCCAAAACCCTAAGCAAACTGTTCATCATTCATGTTGTATGACTGCATGGCGCTCCTGCGAATATTGTGTCCGACAGGGATACCCAGTTTGTTAGTTAGTTTCAAAATTTTGGAGGTCGTTCTGAAAACGCATTGAATTGTCCTTCTCCTCTGCCTATCACCCTGAAACCAATGTTCAAACCAAGGGCACCAACCAAGCTCTGGAACAATATCTCCATTGTTATGTGTCTGAGCATCAGTCCGATTGGGTGGAACATCTGCCGTTAGCAGAGTTCGCCCTGAATAATCAGTACCAGGAGTCCATCAAGATTACCCCTTTTTTCTGCAATCTTGGGCTGCACCCACGCTTTGGTTCATTCTTTGCTAAAATGTCAGAGCTCCCTGGCGTAGAAAGATCTATACATCAGTTAAAGACGATTTGGTCAGAAGTGAACACAAACTTGAAAGGGGCTCAGGTTAGACAAGCTTCAGCTGCTAACAGACGGCGATCCAAAGGGCCGCACCTGGGAGTTGGAGACAAAGTCTGGCTTTCTACCAGGAGTATTAGGCTTAAAGTGCTGTCTGCCAAACTGGGTCCCAGGTTCATTGGTCCATACGAAATTATTGAGATGATTAACCCAGTAGCTTTTCGTCTGAAACTCTCTCAGTCATTCAAACTGCCAAATGTTTTCCACAAGTCTCTCCTCAAATTGTACCGCTCCCCAATTCATCCAGTCCCCTCCTCCTCCAGTTTTGGTCGGGGGTGCCTTGGAATACGAACTCCAGGGTATCCTTGCAGGCCGCCAGATATAGTCTTGATTTCCCCAGTGTGCTAGTGTGTTATTTGCTATTGCTGACTCTGACCTTAGCCTGGATTTTGACTCTGATACTGCCTGCTGATTTTGTACCTCTGTTGCCCTCCTGGTTTAAGACTCTGACCTTGGCCTGGATTTTGACTCTGATACTGTCTGCCGATTTTGTACCTCTGCCGCCCACCTGGTTTAGACCTGGACTCCTGACTACTCCTTCGGTTCCGTTAATTTATCCCTTTCTGGCGACCGTCCTGCTTTGGTCCACTGCTCTTATACAGACAGCTGTCTCCTGGGCTCTGCTGTAATTCCAGATCCCTGTATAGGGGTAAAGGGTCTCGGGGTTGCTCGGGGTGCTGTCTCAATTGCAGTCCAGACTCGCACCAGACGGTCGTCACACCCAGGGTGACTGGATGTTTGCCATTGGGTTCCTCTTGGGTCAGGACCACTCCCCGGCGGTCGAGGGATTTGCTACACAATGTCATCTGCATCCAAACCACTCCGGCGACAGGACTGGTAGTTAATTGGCAGCTACCAGTCTTATCATGGACCCCCACTGGGGTCTCGCTGCCTCAGGAAAATGCTGCCGAAAGTAAGTTGCAGGCATGGTCGTTACTTGAGACCCCGTGTCCACTAGGCACCATACAGCACGGCCTTCAACCTCTGCCCACACCACTGGACACTTTGCGACCAGACCTTCGGGACTTCCACCACCCCATGTCGTGGCTTCTGGCTCCGAGCAGTGTCCCCCCAGCCCGGAGCCCTCTAGTTTAATGGCTGCCGGGGTGGGTATCTCCCACGCCGTGGACACTCTCGTGCAAAGTGGCCCAGCTCCCCGCACTCATAACACAGGGGTTGCGAGGGCCGTCTGCCCCAGGAATTGCGAGGCCCTCAGGGCCCTGGATTGGAACTAGGACTCCCAGTCGTGACCTTGGTCCTTCTTTTCACTTCGGCCAACTCGCCCCTGATGTTCTTCAACCTTTGTATCATCTCTTCTATCCATTGGGGCTCCCCGACAACATTCACGGAGGCCTCCACACTCCGGAACTTCCCCGCGGGGACCGTCAGTCCCT
Organism: Dendrobates tinctorius; assembly: GCF_039654945.1. NCBI lineage: Eukaryota > Metazoa > Chordata > Amphibia > Anura > Dendrobatidae > Dendrobates > Dendrobates tinctorius. Next base: position 6,433,400 of record NW_027361921.1, read on the forward strand.
GCTCCTGCTCTCGAGCACGCGCCTGACTCCCCACCTCAGAGAAAGTCATACGTGGGTTCACTCGAACCTGTTCCCGTACTGCCTGCTCTATCAAAGGGTCCCGGAATCCAGTCAATAACAGGTCGCGTAGGGTAAAGTCGATGGGTCCTACCCCTACGCCTTCCTTCCGCTCGATGGCCGTATATAACTCCTGGAGGACATTCATATACTGGGTGATGGTCTCCCCCTCTCCCTGCATACGACTGAACAACCGGGTCCTCAACTCTCCCACATTTGTTGGATCCCCATGGGTCTCTTCCAGAATCCACAAGACCCTAGCAAAGGTGTTGCGGTGTCCCGGGGGCCTCAACATTACTGAATCCCGGGCCTCCCCCCTCTAATGCCATGAGAGCTACCTCGGCTTCCAGGTCAGGGGTCATCGGATGCATTCGGAAGAGCCCTCACATCCGCTCTGTCCAGCTCCACAGCATGGTGTTGGAGCCGGAGAACCTAGGCAGGTTGCCTAGCATAGCCCCCAAAGAGATGCTGGACCGGGGGCCCTCGTTATTTGCTGAGTCAACGGCCCCGCTCTGGCCTGGGGTGCCGTTGTCCGCGCTCGGAGACTGCATCCTGCTGACTACGCCAAATGTGGTAATGGCAGGTACGCGGGATGCAGTGACGAGACACGAGATGGATTGAACTTTGAGTAGTAACTTTTATAGATAGATGATAGCAGGGCTATCCTAAGCAACCAAATAAAATAACAGCAATTGTCCTCGCAGGGACCAAATACAAGAAAACACTGATTATGAGAACACGACTACTCCGGCAAAGGCCGGTCACTATAGGGCCGCGGTATGGCCGACTACCGGTCCTTAGTTATTATGTGTCACTTAGCCATCCTGACGTCCCTTGGCGTGTCATTCGGTGGTGCTCCGGCATCGCAGCCGCTGGGCCCAGCCGCTAAGGATCTGGCATAGTCTTCGGGCGTTCCAACACCCAGACGAAGCAGGGGCACAACAGGCCCTAGAAGAGTTCATTGGCGGAATATCCCCCCAGCGGAGGCAGCAGTATACCGCCTGGGAGTGGGAGAGTGGAGGCCGGAGCCCCCGGACAGGGGAGGGCAGCGGCGGTGCTGAGTGGTTGTTGGTAGGCCACTGGCGCAGCCAGCAGCTGCACTATGGGACCCGCGGAGGGCGACGGCTCGGCCCCTACCACGGATTGGAGTGGGGCGGTGGCGGCTGCGGGCAGCAGTGGACAAGCCGCAGCCGCGGACGGGAGTGAAGCAGCAACGGCCGCAGGTGGCTGCGGGCAGGCCACAGCCGCGGGCTGGAGCGAGGCAGCAACGGCCGTGGGTGGTGGAGAAACGGCGGTCTTCTGTCGGTCGGCTTGGTGCCATCTCCCTGCTGTCCACTAAGAGTCTCCATTCTGTCGCTGTCCTCCTCTCTGGTTACTGCTGGAGGCTCTGGCTCCCGGGCGTCCCCACGGTCTCCTGCTCCTTCTCTCCCGTTCTGCTGACTCACCCTTACTGGCGTTCCCCGCCCCTTTTATATAGGCTCCTCCCCCAACAGCCCTGGAAGTCTCAGCGGTCCGTCCCCTAACTCTGTTCCCCGGAAACAGACCCCCTAGGAACCTAGAAGATGGTCCCCTTGGTTCCGGCCCGGACAGTCGGCAGGGGCCCCTCCTCCTACACTGATTTTGTAAGTTTGCCCACTGACAAAGACATGAGCAAACTATAATTTTAAGGGTAGGTTAATATTAACATTGAGAGATAGAATATCAAAAATAAAATCCAGAGAATCACATTATATAAATTTATTTGCATTTTCCAGTGAGAAATAAGTATTTGATCCCCAACCAACCATTAAGAGTTCTGGCTCCTACAGACCAGTTAGATGCTCCTAATCAATTCGTTACCTACATTAAAGACAGCTGTCTTAAGGCCCCGTCACACACAGCGAGATCGCTAGCGAGATCGCTGATTTTGTGACGCCACAGCGATCTCGCCAGCGACATCGCTGTGTGTGACATGTATCAGCGACCGGCCCCCCTGCCGGGTATCGCTGATCGCGCTCGAATATCCTCGGTCATTTTTTGATCGTTGGTCTCCCGCTGGCCAGCACGCATCGTTGCGTGTGACAGCGAGAGACCAACGATCAGCGACGCTGGGATCTGGTTTCCAATGTAAACAGCGGGTATCTAAGAGCCGCGTGGCTCTTAGATACCCGCTGTTTACCTTGGATACCAGCTTGCTCGCTGGTCCTGATCGCTGGTGGGTCTGTCTATGTGACAGCTCACCAGCGATCAGCTAGCTATGTCCCAGCGATCCCATCCACGTCAGATAGTTGGTGGGATCGCTGGGACATTGATGTGTGTAATGGGGCCTTTACATAGTCACTTTTATAAAAGAATTCTGTCCATAGACTCAATTAATCAGTCAGACTCTAACCTCTACAACATGGGCAAGACCCAAGAGCTTTCTAAGCATGTCAGGGACAGCATCATAGACCTGCACAAAGCTGGAATGGGCTACAAAACCATACATAAGATGCTGGGTGAGAATGAGCCAACGTTTGGTGTAACAGTAAGAAAATGGAAGAAATACAAAATTACTGTCAATCGACATCGCTCTGGGGCACCATGCAAAATCTCACCTCGTGGGGTTTCCTTGATCATGAGGAAAGTGAGAGATCAACCTAAAACTACACCGGGGTACTTGTTAATGATCTCAAGGCAGCTGAGACCACAGTCACCAAGAAAACCACTGGTAACACATTACGCTGTAAAGGTTTGCAATCCTACAGTGCCCGCAAGTTCCTCCTGGCCAAGAAGGCACATGTGCAGGCCCATCTGAAGTTTGCCAGTGAACATCTGGATGATTCTGTGAGTGACTGGGAGAAGGTGCTGTGGTCAAATGAGACAAAAATTGAACTATTTGGCATTAATTCAACTCGCCGTGTTTGGAGGAAGAGAAATGCTGCCTATGACCCAAAGAACACCGCCCCCACTGTCAAGCATGGAGGTGGAAGCATTATGTTTTGGGGGTGTTTCTCTGCTAAGGGCACATGACTACTTCACCGCATCAATAGGAGAATGGATGGAGCCATGTACCATAAAATCCTGAGTGACAACGTCCTTCCCTCCACCAGGACATTAAAAATGGGTTGTGGCTGGGTCTTCCAGCAAGACAATGACCCAAAACATGCTGCCAAGGCAACAATGGAGTGGCTCAAAAACAAGCACATTAAGGTCATGGAGTGGCCTAGCCAGTCTCCAAACCCTTATCCCATAGAAAACTTATGGAGGGAGTTGAAGCTCCGAGTTGCAAAGCAACAGCCTCGAAATCTTTGATTTAGAGATGATCTGCAAAGAGTAGTGGACCAAAATTACTGCTGACATTTGCGCAAAACTCATCATCAACTACAAAAAACAGCTGACTGCTGTGCTTGTCAGCAAATATTAAGTCTTGTTTGCCAGAGGTATCAAATACTTATTTCTCACTGCAAAATGCAAACAAATTTATATAATTTATACAATGTGATTTTCTGGATTTTATTTTTGATATTCTATCTCTCAATGTTAAAATTAACCTACCCTTAAAATTATAGACTGTCCATGTCTTTGCCAGTGGGCAAACTTACAATATCAGCAAGGGATCAAATAATTATTTTCTTCACTGTGTATCAATGTTGATTGATGGAAAAACAGGATGATTACAACATGAAATACACGATATCAGATATACAATCAGTCCTCCTGCTCACTTTAGTTATTATAACAGTCTCTCACGGTATACGTCTTTAACTACTGGCAAGGGTCCCGATGGATATATGCCACAGCACTAGCTCTTATTCTAACAAAGGCACTAGTGGGGGCTATTTCCCCCACTAGGTCTCAATTCCTCCTGACAAAGTCTAACAAGGCTTGTTGGGCCGCCTTGGCTTCAACTGGCCCCCGCCCTGACCATTGTACTAGCCCAGACCAACCTCAGTGCTGAAATCAATGGCCCAGCTCATTTGCGCCTCCTGTTCACCCCCAAGCAGAGTCTCCGCTCGGATCTTTGGTACTTGACCAACTGCAGATGTCTCGTACTAGGTCAGATGAGGGCTGGGACCTTGCTCTTGACTGGCGTAGTCTGAACTCCAGGTCTTGACCGGCGCAGGTCTGGTTTTAGGGCCTCAACAAGCGTAGTCTAGGTTCTGGGACTCGTCTGTTGCCGCCTGAGTTCTGCGGTCAGGCATGCCACAACCCACTGCATTGGACTTTCTTCCATGGCCTGTCACCTTGACACATGTCTTGCCTTTACCTTTACTTGGTGCCAAAAATGCTCCTGTTTTGTGCGCCGGCCTTTTGTATTGGGGAAATGCTTCATCAAGGTCACCTGATCCAGTGTTCCATCTAAACTCTTCCTGAAACTCTCTCTCTCTCCACAGGGTCCCGCCTGGACGGTAGATGACAATCTTCTGCACAAATGCTACATATTGCTGAGGATTCTCATTTCTTATGGCACACCTTCTAACATTCCTACTCCCTTTTAACTCATCAGTCCTCGAGCGAGTAGGATCCTCGAATGGTTGGAGTTTCATTGAAGATGATCCAATTTCTGCTAACAGGTGCATCCCTAGGTCTATTCTGTTTAATCTGCTCCCAAACGAATTCATCCAGTGTGTACCAATTGGGCGGAATGCCAGAGTTAGTGCATTTGGTTCTTCATGGTTCCTCCTGCAAGGGTGTCTCTTGAACCTTCAGAGTTTAAGCCGCTTGGTTATGCTGAGCATCCTCCCTCCCACCCTTTTGAGAGTGGTGGTTTCAGCTCTTGCGGCTTCAAATGCACAGTAGCCCATTCTTCCTCATCACCGGTAGCTCTTTTTGGGATGACATCATGTGAGTTGAAGCGTGGATGGAGCATATTACAATGCAGCATCCAAGTCGGTGCCTCTTCGTCTTCCTCAGACCGAACCTCATAGACTGGGTTATCCGGGTACACTCTTTTCACTACTTGATAGGGCATGGCTTTCTATTGGTATTAGCTTTTTGGGGGGCATTTCACCTGTAGCACACAATCCCCTGGCAGAAGTGGTCCCCCCTGTGTTGGAGACCTGTTTTAATGCTCTAATTCCTGAACCTGTGACGGCCGTCTACGAATCTGGGCTGCAGTAGGGACAGCACCCCGAGAAACCCTGAGACCCTTAACCCCTATACAGGGATCTGGAATTGTAGCAAGGCCCAGGGGGTAGCTGTCTAGATTAGCAGTGGACCAGAGCAGGAGGCCGCCGAGGGGTTAAAACTAAAACCCGTAATCAAGGTCAGGAGGCAGGAGTCGGAGGCCGGAGGGCAGCAGAGGCACGAAATTAGCAGACAGAAGGAGAGTCAAAAGTCCAGGCCAGGGTCAGTAAAACCAGGAGGGCAGCAAGGTACAGAATCAGCAGGCAGAAGGAGAGTCAGGAATCCAAGCGAAGGTCAGCGTCAAAAAATCAGAAGAGAGGCAGAGGTACAAAAATGGCAGGCAATAGAATGGTCAGAAATCCAGGCTGAGTTTTCACTATAGCAAATTACAAAGTAGCACGCAGGGGAACCAAGAATATATCCGACGGCTTGCAAGACCAGTCCCAAGGTATTTGAGGGATCAGGTCCTCCCTCACAGGTTCCTGGACTGATTATGTAATTAGGTCCGCCCCCAGGACCAAGCCAGATGGAGATGCAGTAAGCCCTACATGACTGACAGAGGGGCGGAGCCTGCGCCCACCAGATGCCTGGGCAGGAACCACTTCTCTGTCACCACCCTCACCCTGGAGCGAACCACGGCGCCTCCCAGTGGCTGAGGCAGGAACAGCTGTCCCTGAATCCGACGGAGACGTGACGGTCTGGCGCTGCCTAGTGGCCGAGACAGGAACCGCAGGCCCCGAGTCTGGTGGTGACGTGTCAGTCCGGCGCCTCCTAGTGGCCGAAGCCGGAACAGCAGGCCCTGAGTCTGGCGGCGACGTACCAGTCCGGCGCCTCCTAGTGGCCGAAGCGGGAACAGCAGGCCCTGAGTCTGGCGGCGACGTGACAGAACCTTTCTTCATATCAGACCAAGGCATGGTGATGTGAGAGGAGCTCCCCTTTATACTAATAGCCCATAATGTCCCGGATCTCTTGGCATAGCTCCTAGGCCTAGTTTGACTTTTTACTTTTTGCCCCAGAGGTGGCCACCTCATGAATCCATACCATGCCGATAAGGACAGGGGCTTCCCGTTCTCCTGCTTCTGCACCAAGTACCTGGAAGCTCATGTTGGGGTTGGAGCATAGGCGTTCTTTTTTATCATGGCTTAGATAGGGGTCTCTGTCCTGCAACCAGTTGATCTCACACCACTTCATCGAGTGTACCGGTCTTGGGTCTCCTTGGTGATATGGGCCCTCACCTACTGCATAGTGTTTATGTACTGGGTCACAGTCTCACCCATACTGGCAAAATGTTCAGGCCCCCTTCAGACTCCTCCCAGACTCTACTGCAGCTAAGCCTCCACCCCTCGAACCTTCCACAGTCCCACCGCCCACTCTTGTAAAAACTCCACTTCTGCACCATGTCCTCACCAATCACACATTAACAGTTCCCATTGAACGCCATATCACATACATAGCCATCAACTTTTGTTTTGGTAAAAAGATTTTTTAAGCTTGCCACCACGACAAGGTAGACTCTTTTGGCTGGGCCCTACTCTACCCTTAGCTATTAAACATTTCTTAAAATACCGAATACTCTTTAGGTAAATTTTTATTTATTTTTCTTCAAGTGAATGAGTCATATTTTTTTTTAAAAATTAACAATAATGCCACATGCAAGGGACAAATAGCGACACACCATGGCTGGACCACACATTACAGCCACATAGTGACTGAATAATACCATGCACAAGGCAGAAATACCGCCACACCATGACCGGATAACATATTACCAACACATAGTGGCTGAATAATACCACATAGAAGGGACAAATACCACCACACTGTGATCAGACCACATATTACCTCCACATAGTGACCGAATAATACCACATACAAGGGACAAATACTGTCAAACCATGACCAGATCACATATTGCCACCACATAGTGACTGAATACTACAATACTGATCATTATTTTTTTTAAAAACACAATACTTCAGTATTATTACCATAAGTGCCATTATACACAGGAGGTCAGTACATAGTATAAAGTGTATAGTATCAGTGTACAGGTAAAACAGTGATCACCAGTGACATTATACACAGGCATGCTGTATATATTGTCAATGTACAGGTAATACAGGGATCATCATTGACATTATACACAGGAGCTCTGTATATAGTGTCAATGTAAAGGTAATACAGTGTCTCTCTTCTGCCTCCATGTCTCTACGTACTGCCTCCTTGTCTCCATTCTGCCCCATATGATCTCCTATCCTGCCCCCATGTCTCTCCATACTGCTCCCATGTCTTCATTCTGCCCCATGTCTCTCCATTTTAACCTATGTCGCCTCCATTCTGCTCCATGTGTCTCCATTCTGCCTCATATGTCTCCATTCTGCCCCATGTTGTCTCCATTCTGCCCCATATTGTCTCCATACTGGCCACATGTCTCCATTTTGCCCCATGTCTCCATTCTTCCCCATGTCTTCATTCTTCCCCCATGTCTTTCCATTCTGCCCCATGTTATCTCCAATCCTGCCCCAATTTCTCTCCATACTGCCCCATGTCTCCATTCTCCCCATGCCATTTCCATTCTGCTCCCATGTCATCTCCATTATGCCCCATATGATGTCCTATCCTGCCCTCATGTCTCCTAATACTGCCACCATGGCTCTCCATACTGCCCCATGGCTCTCCATTCTGCCACCATGTCTCTCCATACTGCCCCATGTCTTCATTTTGCCCCATGTCTCTCCATTATTCCTCATGCCTCTCTATTCTGCCCCGTTTCTCTATTCTGTCCCATCGTCTCCAATCTGCACCCATGTCTCTCCATACTGCTCCATGTCTATCCATACTGCCCCCATGTCTCTCCATACTGCCCCATGCTTCTCCGTACTGCTCCCATATCTCCCCACTCTGCCCCATGTCTCCATTCTGCCTCATGCCATCTCCATTCTGCTCCCATGTCTCCATTCTGTCCCATATGATCTCCTATCTTGCCTCATGTCCCTCCATACTGCCCCATGTCTCTCCATATTGCCCCCATGTCTCTCCATACTGCCCCCATGTCTCTCATTTCTGCCACCATGACTCTGCATACTGCTCTAATGTCATCTCCATTCTGCCCCATGTCTATCCATACTGCCCCCATGTCTCTCCATACTGCCCCATGTCTATCCATACTGCCCCCATGTCTCTCCATACTGCCCCATGCTTCTCCGTACTGCTCCCATATCTCCCCACTCTGCCCCATGTCTCCATTCTGCCTCATGCCATCTCCATTCTGCTCCCATGTCTCCATTCTGCCCCATATGATCTCCTATCCTGCCCCATGTCTCTCCATACTGCCCCTGGTCTCTCCATACTGCTCCATGTCTCTATTCTGCTCCCATGTCATCTCCATTCTGTCCCAAGTCTCAATACTGCTCCATACTGCACCCTACAAGCTGCACCAGTAACACTATTCCCTCACATCTCCTTCAGTCCTCCTTCCCTGCTATCACTACCCACCTAACTCAAATATTTAACCGATCTCTTTCTTTCGGTATCTTTCCCTTTTCATTCATACATGCCATCATAACTCCTCAACTTAAGAAGCTATCCCTGTACCAGAACTGCACTGCTAACTAAAGACCAGTCACTAATCTTCCCTTTATCTCCAAACTCCTCAAACACTATCTCTCAACACTCTCTTCTCAACCCTTTACAATCTTGTTTACGCCCATCACACTCTACTGTAACTGCCCTTACTAAAGTCTCTAATGACCTAATAACAGCAAAATCCAGAGTCTACTACTCCCTGCTGCTTCTCCTGGATCTCTGCAGCATTTGACACTGTGGATCACCTGTTCCTCCTCATCATGCTCCGCTCTATCAGCCTCAAGGACATAGTTCTCTCCTAGTGTGGTGCTTGCAGGTACGCAGGATGCAGTGATGAGTCGCGAGACAATTTGGTGCTTTCTAGAATAATGTTTATAAGGCTAGAGGGAACTTTCCTCTGTCACGGCCTGATCAACAAAAGGGGTAACACGGGTTGCCCTCGCAGGGGCTCTATACAAGCAACCACAAACGGGTAGAACACAACTACTTCCGGCAATAGCCGGTCACTATAGGGCCGCGGTATGGCTGACTATGGGTCCTTAATTATATAGTCAACTTAGCCGTCCAGACGTCCCTCGCCATTCGGGATGGTGGTCTTTCGGCGTAGTAGTCGCTGGGCCCAGTTGCTGAGGCGTTGATGAAGTCTTCGCGTGCTCAGACTGGGGCAAGAGGCAGCGATGTGGGGTGGCGAATGACAGGCCACCTGCCCAGCTAACGACTGCGACGGGGAGTCCACGGCCAGCAGAGGCTCGGCCCCTGCTGCGGACCGGAGCGGGACAGTGGTGGCCGCCAACGGCACTGTACTTGCCGTGGCCACTGGTGAGAGCAGGGCGGCTGCGGGTGGCGGGGAACAGGCTGCAGCCGCGGGCTGGAGCGACACGGCAGCGGCCGCGGGCGACCGCGGCAGCGGCCGTGGGTCGAACTGGGGCCGCAGTGGCCGCGGGCTGGAGCGGGGCAGCAAGTCTCGGATGATCACCTTGGCACCATCCCTCTGGAGGCCTCAGTGAGCGTCTTCCCTGGCACTGGTAAGTTGCTCTAGCTTTCAGTCGCTCCCACGGTCTCCTGCTGCCTCTGTCCCGGTCTGCTGACTCATGGTCCCGGGAATTCCCTGCCTCCTTTATACTGGTCCCTCCCCCAGCCCATCAGTCTGTCACAACGGTCCATTCCCGAACTCTGTCCCCCAGGGACAGTTTCCTCCGGAACCCAGATGACGGCTCCCTTGGTTCGGCCCAGACACTTGACTGGTACCGTTCCTACCACACTAGTTCTCCTCCTATCTCTCTAACCGCTCCTTCACAGTATCTTTTGCTGGCTCTTCTTCCTCTACTCTTCCCCTTACTATTCGTGTTTCTCAAGGCTCAATCGTAAGCCCTCTTCTCCTTACACACTGCTTCTATTGGTCAAACCATCAGTAGTTTTGGTTTCCAGTATCGTCACTTTGCTGATGATACAGACACCTGACATCATCCCCACTTTAATACTAAATATCAGGGATCGTCTGTATGCAATCTCTAACATCATGTCCTCGCTCTATCTGAAACTGAATCTCTCCTGAACTGAACTCCTTGTGCTTTGTCCCTCTAGTAACCTACCTATACTCGACTTTTCAATCTCCTTGGGTGGTTCAACCATAACTGTCAAGCAGCAAGCTTGCTGTCTTGGGGTCATATTTGACACAAACTTTCCTTTATTCTCTATATCCAATCACTCACTTGCTCATATACCCCCATACGTTTGAAACTGCAAAATTCTTACTATCACTCTTATTCACTCTAGTCTGGACTACAGCAACACTCTTCTGGTCGGTCTCCCTCTATCCAAACTTCTCTACAGTCCATCCTGAATGCAGCATCCAGGGTCATATTTTTGTCCAGCCACTTCACTGATGCCTCTACCCATTTGCTACAGAGTCCAATATAATCTCACCTCTCTCACCCACAAAACTCTCCATAGTTATGCACTGCCCTATATCTGTTCCATCATTTCTGTCTATCACCCCACCCTTGCCCTCCATTCTGCAATTGATCTAAGACTAACATTCTCCATCATTCGAACCTCGCACCTCCATCTCCAAGACTTCTCTCATGCTGCGCCAGTCTACTGGAATGTACTACCCCAAATGATCTGACTGATATATCCACCATGTTTTTAAGCGTGCTTGAAAAACCCATCTGTTTAACCAAGCCTATCACCTCAAGTGACTATCCTAACTCTCCCTGTTATATGGATGTCAGAAAATAAGGACAACAGCTTAGACCTGCAAGGCAATTATGTAAAAGAATGACTGAGGTTGTCCTGGAACTATTGAAGACCCTGCCTCTGGAACAGCGTAACCAGTGGCCAGAGAAGTTGCGTGATTTAGTGGACCTTTACAATCAAGTCCCTATCAATTCCACTGGTTATTCATCTGCGCACTGTATGAGAGCAAGACCAGGTAAGTTGCCAGTAGATCATATAATGGGAGCCACTAGACCTGAAGATATCTTTAACCCTTCCAATGCCCATAGAATCCAAGCACAACAGAAACAGTATCAGAAAGTACAACAGTGCATTGCGGAACATCTGAACAAAGCAAAGCAGAAGCAATAGCAAGAATATAACAAACACACCCCAGCAAAGCCACTGCTAGCTTGTGACCGCTTTCTAAAGAGCAAAGCGATGATCCATAAATTGGATGATAAATGGGAAGCAGAACCATACAACATGTGTTCCCAAGAACATCAGAATCATAAAGTCTACCAGATCCCAAGAGATGGAGGGAAAACGCACAAAGTGGTTTCTAGTGATAACTTTAAGCTGGCTGCATCTGAACTATGTCAGAAAGACCTGGGCAGACTGGACCTCCTAAACAATGAGAAGAAAGAAGACAAGAAATGCCCACTGTACTTGGTAAGTTCCCTGACAGTTGGTTGAGATTCGGAGAAGCTGTAGTATACCCACCCTGGTCTTTAATCAAGAACTCCCAGGAATGGCGAATGCTCCGGAGGATGCAGTACTCTTGGTAACTCCTGTGGTTAGAAGACGCTGGCTCAGTAAACCCGGTATTGCCCTTGTCTGCCGCTCAGAAAGCAGTACCTGAGGTCAGTTACCTGTTAAATACAGATAGTAACTGGAAAATGCTGTACCTGCCTAGTATATGTAAGTAAGACACCAAACTGTTATCTGATATGTAATTATTTTACTGATCGCAACTTAGTAAGGACCTTCCTGCTCCTTCTATATAGGGTACTAAGGGGTGAACATGAACTGTACCCATGCATCCCTGTAACTATGGATTTGCCCTTTCAAAGGCCAGTCACAGCTACACTCAGGATATATGGACTCTAAGCTGGCTTCTCTTTCAAAACTTTCGTTCAAGTGGGTGTTGTGGCTCCGATGACTGTGAAAGGAGGTGGCAGAGACTTTCAGCTTCTCCCTCCCCCATGCGGTGCGGGTTCTGCATTGATGTATGTGCAATGTTTACTATATGTAAACACATTATTTTGTGATGTCACGTCTGTGCTGTGTTTGACCTGACAATGTTGTATCATTGCAGTGTATGTATTAGTAGTTCAGGGATAGCAAGGAGTTAACTGAGGGGGCTGGGACAGCAGTCTCCAAGCAGACAGGAAGTCCCTGTCTGCAAGGCAGAGCCCGGGCGGTTGTTCCCGTGGCAGGATGTGCTCCCCTGTTTGGAGCTTGCTATATCCCTGGAGGGGACAGAGTTGCAAGGGGATTATTGGGCACAAGGACTGAGTGTGTGTAGGGAAAGGGACCTGATGGACGGACAGACTTGTCAGAATAGAGAAAGGAAGGTTTGCACAGTTTAGACAGGTGTCAGTTACTACAGTGGGGAAACAGCTGAGAAAGTGTAGTGGACGTGCAGTACCTTGGGTTGACCATTAGAGGGCAGGGAGGAGTGTGAGCAATGGACTTGACATCAGCTTAGGGCTTAGGAAACCGTTGGTCATGGGGGGTGGCGTTACAGGGAAACGGGAATGATATAAATTTGACAGGAGGGTTCCAGAAAGTTCCAGTCCCCAGGGGGAGCTCAAGTGACAGGAGGACTATGACAGTTTGTGCACTGTGAAGAAAACCAAACCAGGGGGACTGAGGAGAAAGAAAGTCAGGGGGGTGGTTCTGACACAAGAGTACCGCAGAATAGACGAGACACAGAGGTAAAGCACACCGTATTGAGGGAGAGACGGCTGATCAGTAAAAGTACTGTTGGTTTACTGGCCTAAGGCGGCCACAGTGACGGATCTGACAGGAGCGTCGAAGAGTGAAGAGGGGACGGTGCGTATCTGTACATCCCCGATGTAAAGTACGGTGTGCGGGCAGCGGCCCTGGAAACTGAGGGCCAATAAGTGAAGTGAAGTAAATTGAAGTGCGGTGCACTTCGGAGGCCGTCAGGCAGACGGCAAGAGAATAAACTTGGACCTGTTGTACCCTAAACCTGCCTCATCTTGTGTCTGTACGTCACTGCGCGGTATATTAAGGGACCACCCCCCAGCCCGGCCCACCGACCCTACACTTGGCGTAGTCGGCAGGATCGCCGCCACTAATACGTCATCTTCTGCGGCAGGCCTGCCCTAAAGAATGGAGAAAGACTTGGACTACACTGCTTGGATTATAAACACCTGTGGAATACAAATTACCCACCTGTGGATTACAAATTGGGAGCGCTGTGGCGTATCTGCGTCACCAGCAGAAGATCCGGGGAGGTACCAGGACTGGTGCAAGATGGTGGTGCTGCTTCAGCGCAGAGGAGAGTTCCAGGTGTTTGCTGTTGTTCCCAATGGACTGGGGTCCCCTCCTATGTACCCCTGGAGCCAGCGATATGTACCAGGAGGCCGGCGCTCCCACGTACTGGACCCTGACAAGTGGGTGGAAACAGCGTCGGACTGGAACACCTTGGGCCCACCAGAGAAAATCATTCTTGGGGCCCACTATGTAGCTGCATAGAGTTAAATACCAGACCACCAATTTTGCGGTAAAACACACTAATATCCGGGTATAATATAAGGTTGTACATGTCTTAATTATGTAGCAGGAGTTGGGGTATCCCCCTCATAGAATATAAAGCAGCCCCCTCATAGAATATAATGTAGACCCCTCATAGAATATAATGCAGCCATCTCATAGAATATAATGCAGCCATCTCATAGAATATAATACTGCCCCCCTCATAGGGTATAATGATAGGGTATAATGCACCCCCTCATAGGGTATAATACTGCCCCCCTCATAGGGTATAATACTGCCCCCCTCATAGGGTATAATGATAGGGTATAATGCACCCCCTCATAGGGTATAATGCACCCCCTCATAGGGTATAATACTGCCCCCCTCATAGGGTATAATGATAGGGTATAATGCACCCCCTCATAGGGTATAATGCACCCCCTCATAGGGTATAATACTGCCCCCCTCATAGGGTATTATACTGCCCCCCTCATAGGGTATAATACTGCCCCCCTCATAGGGTATAATACTGCCCCCCTCATAGGGTATAATACTGCCCCCCTCATAGGGTATAATGCACCCCCTCATAGGGTATAATGCACCCCCTCATAGGGTATAATGCACCCCCTCATAGGGTATAATACTGCCCCCCTCATAGGGTATAATACTGCCCCCCTCATAGGGTATAATACTGCCCCCCTCATAGGGAATAATGCACCCCCTCATAGGGTATAATGCACCCCCTCATAGGGTATAATACTGCCCCCATCATAGGGTATAATACTGCCCCCCTCATAGGGAATAATGCACCCCCTCATAGGGAATAATGCACCCCCTCATAGGGTATAATGCTGCCCCCTCATAGGGTATAATACTGCCCCCCTCATAGGGTATAATACACCCCCCTCATAGGGAATAATGCACCCCGTCATAGGGAATAATGCTGCCCTCCTCATAGGGTATAATGCTGCCTCCTCATAGGGTATAATGCTGCCTCCTCATAGGGTATAATGCTGCCTCCTCATAGGGTATAATGCTGCCCCCTCATAGGGTATAATACTGCCCCCCTCATAGGGTATAATACTGCCCCCCTCATAGGGTATAATGCTGCCTCCTCATAGGGTATAATACTGCCCCCCTCATAGGGAATAATGCACCCCCTCATAGGGTATAATGCTATATAGATATATAGAGTTAGATAGATATAGATAGAAAGATAGATGTAGAAATAGATAGATATAGAGATAGATAGTAGATAATGGATAGAAAGTAGATAATGGATAGATATAGATAGAAAGATTCATAGAAATAGAGATAGATATAAAGATAGATATAGAAAGAAATATAGATAGATCGATAGGTAGATAGATATAGAGATAGATAGAAAATAGATAATGGATAGATAGATAGATAGCTATAGATAGAAAGATATAGAGATATATAGATAGAGATAGATAATAGAGATAGATAATAGACAGAGATATACAGATATAATAATAATAATAATAATATAGACATATATAGATAGATATAGAGATAAATATATACTGTATAGATAGATGGCTATAAATAAAAATAGATATAGAGATATATATAGAGATAGATAGATATAGAGATAATAGATATAGAGATAGATAGATATAGAGACAGATAGATATAGAAAGATAGATATAGAGATATATATAGAGATAATAGCTAGATATAGAGATATGTATAGAGATAGATAGATATAGAGTTAGAAAGATAGATAGATATAGAGAGATATAGAGATAGATAGAGATAGCTAGATAGATAGATGGATAGATAGATATAGATAATAGAGATAATAGATAGATATAATAGATAGATATAGAGATAGATATACAGATAGATATAGAGATAGATGGATAGATCAATAGATAGATAGATAAAGAGAGAGATAGAGATAGATAGATAATGAGATATAGAGATAGATATAGAGATATGGTGTTAGATAGAAAGATAGATATAGAGATAGATAGATAGATATAGAGATAGATATGGATATAGAGATAGATATGGATATAGAGATAACAGATAGATATAGAGATAGATAGATAGATAGATAGATATAGAGATAATATATAGATAGCTATAGAGAGAGAGATATAGAGATAGATATAGAGAGAAACAGATATAGAGATAGATATAGAGATAGATAGGTAGATAGATATAGAGATAATAGATAGATATAGAGATAGATAGATATAGATATAAAGATAGATAGAGATAGAGAGAGCGGTAGATATAGAGAGAGATAGATATAGAGAGAGATAGATACAGAGATCAATAAATAGATAGAGAGATAGATATGGATATAGATAATAGATAGAGATAGATAGATAAAGATAGATAATAAATATAGAGATAACAGATAGATATAGAGATAGAGTAAGACAGAAAGATATAGAGATAGGTAGATATAGATAATAGAGATAGCTAGATAGATAGACATAATAGATAGATATAGATATAGAGATAGATAGAAAGACAGATATAGAGATAGATGTAGAGATAGAAAGATAGATATAGAGATAGAGCGATAGATAGAGATAGATATAGATAATAGATAGAGATAAATAGATAGATAGAGAAAGATAGATATAGAGATAGAAAGATAGACAGATATACAGAGAGATAGATATAGAGATAGAGATAAATAGATAGATAGATATAGAGAGAGATATAGAGAGAAATAGATATAGAGATAATAGATATATATAGAGATAGATAGATATAGATATAGAGAGAGATAGATACAGAATAAAGATATAGAGATAAATAGATAGAGAAAGATAGATAGATAGATATATAGATATAGAGATAGAAAGATAGATATAGAGATAGAGCGATAGATAGATATACAGAGAGATAGATATAGAGATAGATAGAGATATATAGATAGATAGCTATAGAGAGAGATATAGAGATAGATATAGAGAGAAATAGATATAGATATAGAGATAGATAGAGATAGATATATAGATATAGATATAAAGATAGATATAGAGATAGAGCGATAGATAGCGAGAGAAATAGATATAGAGATAGATAGATACAGAGAAAAGATATAGAGATAGATAACGGATAGATAAATAGATAGATAGGTATAGAGATAGATAGATAGATAGATAGATATTAGATAGAGATATATATAGATAAAGATAGATAGATATAGATGGTAGCTAGATAGATAATAAATATAGAGATAATAGATATAGAGATAGATAGAGTAAGATAGATAGATAGAGAGATAGATAGATAGATAGATATAGAGATAGATGTAGAGATAGAAAGATAGATATAAAGATAGAGCGATAGATAGAGATAAATATAGAAATAGATACAGTAGATATAGATAATAGATATAGATATAGAGATAGATAGATATAGATAATAGATAGAGATAGAAAGATAGATAGATATAAGAGAGATAGAGAGAGATATATAGAGATATAGAGATAGATAGATAGAGAGAGAGAGACAGATAGAGAGAGCGAGAGAGATATAAAAAACAAAACAAAACACAATACTCACCTCTCCTCCTCGCTCCCACGCTGATCAGGAGTCCCCAGTGTCAGGAGCTGCCCCCTCTGCCAGACACACAGCGGGTGCGCGATGTAGTGACATCATCGCGCACTGGCTGTGAGCCAGGAGCAGAGAGGACTGAGGGCGGCGCCGGCCCTGATTTACAGCTGTAGTCTGCAGAGCAGCTTACTGGGCTGGGGGCGGGCCTCTGGGGGTGTGGAGACCTGAAATGATATTCACTGCTTCGCAGTGAATATTCATTTCTCTTTAGCAGCGGGGACAGGGGCTCCTGCCTCCTGACACCCGCTGCTGCTCCGCTGGCAGGGGCCCCCATAGCAGCTGCATGGTGTGCGACACACCACTGGCTGGGGGCCCCTGGAGCAGCGGGGGCCCTAGGCAACTGCTGGCCCTGTATTCCAGCAGGTGCCAGGGCCCACCAGATGCCAGGGCCCACCGGAGAATCCACCGGTTCTCCGGTGGGCCAGTCCGACGCTGGGTGGAAAGGTCTGCCATCGCCCCACCCAGCAGAGGGAGTGGCACAGGGAAAAAGTTTGGCTGCGGCTGTCTGGCACCATTCGAGTGCTGCCCATTGAACGATATGAGATGCTGTGGATGTCGGGGCATCGGGCGCCTAGAGTGGCAGTGGCGCCGGGAGGTCGAGTCATGCCAGGAAACGTTCCCCTCAGGGCCACGGGCAGGCAGCTGGTTGTTGAGTGAAGGAGCAGAGCCTGTGCGGAACCACCGGGAGCGGCCACCTAAGATACCAGCGGAGAGCCTCCCTGTGGAGCCCCTGAGCCTGGAGGCCAGCCCCGCCGGAAGGCGGGATGAAGAGCGGAGACTGCAGGAGGAGCCGCGTGATGAGGAGACGGAGGCCACGGTGCCGGGGAAGGTGAGAGTTCCCCCAGCCCCGACAGTGGCTCTGCAAGCGGCCCCTACCATTCGGCAGCAGCGCACGGCATCCTGTGTCCCCGAGAGCCCGGCCAAGGAGGGCCATACCATATACGCAGAATTAAGCAGGGCCTCCGCTCCTGGTCCCGAACCACTCCACCCGGTGGCGCCATGCCCGGTGGCGCCGGTGTGGAGTCTGACCGTAGGCGACACTGTTGCATCCCCTCTGCCGCTAGCGACCGCATCTTCAAAGGCGGCCGCTGCCCCGGCTCCGGATGGAATTTCAGGTGCGGCCTACCCTGCGGCCACGGCTGCCATGCCGGCACTGGAATCGACTGCGGCCTGTGTGACAGGCCCTGTGGCCCAATCTCCTAAGAACACGGCCGCTCCCAGCCGCCACCCGGCCCCAGCGGCTGCTGGGCCACTGACATCATCGACCGCCTCTGCCCCGCTCTCTTCTTCGGCGAAGCCCCGCCCACCGGACTCCAGAGCCTGTGCTGTACCCTCCGTCTGGGTCGCAGAGGTTATCAAGAAAAAGAAGGCCCGGGAGCAGGAGATATGGAACCTGCTTCATGCAAAGGGAGAGGCTGGTATGGCGGCTATGAGATCTTTGGGGCGGATCGTGTATACGAGCATTGCCAAAGGGTATGGGTTTATACGCGATCTAGCTACCGGCCAGAAGGTCTATATTAATGTGGCCTCTATTCGCCACGGCCGGGCTCTACATGAGGGGGATTTGGTGTCGTACTACAAAGAGTACTGTCCCCGCGGCTACTACGCGGTAGCTTTGATTGCTGAGCCAGAAGAACACGAGCCCCCGTAAAGAGGACTGTTGCGGACACTCCCTACATCCCGGGAGCTCCACGGCTGTGGGGCCCCTTGCTGCCGGCCACTAGGAAGTGGTTTGAACTTTCGAAATTTCGTTGCACCGTTGTGCAAAACACAACGACAGTTTGTGTCTGAGTTTAAAAAAAAAAAAAAGAGTTTAATATAGAAGTTTGGGTTTTTCTTTTTGGTATTAAGCCTGGCAAAGCGGGGATGTCAAGAAGAGAGAGTGTCCATGTCCAAGGAAGGGGGGAGGAGAACATGTGATGTTTTTATTGTTGTATGTTGATTTTTGAAGCAATAGAAAAGAAAAAAAATATGAAAATGGGGTATTTGTGATATTATATAGTTGTTTTGTTGTATAATATGCACAAGAAAAATGCAACAGGTCCGGGTAAGGGAAGGTCTGTGTGACCAAAGGGAAGTGTGAGATCTGAAAGGGGTCTATGTGTGGAGAAGGTCTGGGACACCGAGACGCCGACCTTGACATGTAACTGAAAGAAAGGTAAAAGATATGGAAGATGTGAGAAAGACAGCCGTCCTAGGTCAGGTCCCTGACACCACGGACACCCCTGAAGGAGAAAGATGGACGCCGGCAATGATCTGGTATGTGTGAGGCCTCGATCATGGCGTGCCGGACAGTGGAAGGTGACAGAAGGGGAGAGTAGGGGAAGGTACACGCCATAGAGAGAATATGGGTGTAACTAGCCCAATTTGAAAGACGTTGTCATGTGGTGTGCGCGCTGGTGAGTAGCAGTAGGCTGCTCAGAGCATGGTGCTCCCAGTATGGTTCGGCCCCCATGGGTAGTGGGTTTGGCCCAACAACTGGTCCGACAACAGAGTGTAGGTGAAGCTTCAGAACGACGAAGGCATGGATTACGATTGTCGAGGATGACAATAGACAAAGGAAGGGAGAGTGTAGGGAAGGTGACCTGATGGACGGACAGACTTGTCAGAATAGAGAAAGGAAGGTTTGCACAGTTTAGACAGGTGTCAGTTACTACAGTGGGGAAACAGCTGAGAAAGTGTAGTGGACGTGCAGTACCTTGGGTTGACCATTAGAGGGCAGGGAGGAGTGTGAGTAAAGGACTTGACAACAGCTTAGGGCTTAGGAAACCTTTGGTCATGGGGGGCGGCGTTACAGGGAAACGGGAATTATATAAATTTGACAGGAGGGTTCCAGAAAGTTCCAGTCCCCAGGGGGAGCTCAAGTGACAGGAGGACTACGACAGTTTGTGCACTGTGAGGAAAACCAAACCAGGGGGACTGAGGAGAGAGAAAGTCAGGGGGGGTGGTCCTGACACAAGGGTACCGCAGAATAGATGAAACACTGAGGTAAAGCACACCGTATTGAGGGAGAGACGACTGATCAGTAAAAGTACTGTTGGTTTACGGGCCTAAGGCGGCCACAGTGATGGATCTGACAGGAGCGTCGAAGAGTGAAGAGGGGACGGTGCGTATATGTACGTCCCCGGTGTAAAGTACGGTGTGCAGGAAGCGGCCCTGGAAACGGAGGGCCGATAAGTGAAGTGAAGTAAATTGAAGTGCGGTGTACTTCGGAGGCCGTCAGGCGGACGGCAAGAGAATAAACTTGGACCTGTTGTACCCGAAACCTGCCTCATCTTGTGTCTGTACGTCACTGCGCGGTATATCGAGGGACCACCCCCCAGCCCGGCCCACCGACCCTACACGTATACCCCACCACAGAGTTTTAGCTCCAGAGAGCCTGGTCTGCTGCAGCTGTTGCTGGAGATAGGGACAGCTCAGGAATTGTACCTTCTTTTCTTCATCACCTTTATTAAAAAAACAGTTGCCACTGTTGGGCCCTACAGCGTGTGACATGTGGTGCATTCGTTCCAGCATGGAGAGGAGCCAGATGTCTGAGGTAACCCACTGTGACTTGGGGCTGGGACCAGAACTGCTTATTCATGTGCAAGGGGCCGGGGAGTGGACTGACTGTGTCTTAGTGACCTCGCCCATGACTACCACCCCGTGCCACCTGGTTACAACTGCCTTATTGCATATCTTACATTTACCATAGATGTGAATTAACATGTTCAAAGTTTGTAACTTATGCTCTGTTTATGTTACAAGTTAGACTTGTGGATGAGCTAAATTTAAGGAAAGAGTGTGGTGCCCTGCAAAGTCAGTTGTCACAAATGTCTGTGAACTCTGATGGTGTGAGAAGCCAGCTCTTCCGCCATTTTTACACAAATATATGCAATTATCGTAAAGGCTATTGTGAAGTCTGATGGGTAGCAGACCCCGCAGGAGAACTACCGAGCCTAGTAGAAGCAACCCTGCACCTCTGATGGTGCTGGAGATTAAGGCGGCCAGCCAGTGCCTTTGCTGTGGTTGCTGTTAGGACTACAGCAAAATCTGTGCAGCCGCATGGGACATAGTATCCTGCGCAGTTCGAGAAGTGCCCAACTGACAAACAACGTCAGTAAGGATAAGAGGAGGGATGTCTTGTAATGAGCTTTAGTTGCCAGATGTGGGAAGAGAGCTGATATACTTTCCTGTAAGCCTGAGGTGCCGTGGATGCCAAGGTCCAGGCTGAGGGGAGAGGTTTTAGAGCACGTACAGTGCTATATGCAGCAGGAGTGATGAGAGCTACTACACATTGCCAGAAAAGAGATAGGTTCATCAAACCATCAGGGGCTGTTGTCTCAGTCTTCTGAAAAACTGGAGAGTAGTGATGAGAGAGTGAGCTCGTCAGTAGTGTAGCTACTGGGGGGGGGGCAGAGGAGGCCCTACACTCTGAGGAGGCCCACTCGGAGCTACGCTACTGTAACTGTATCGGCGTTCACAGCGCGCTTATATAGTTACGTTCTCTGGCGGAGCAGGGAGTTTGATTCTCCCTACTCTGCTACCAGGAGGCTATGGGGCCCCTGAGCAGGTGGTAGGGCCCAGTGCTAGCAGTGGGTCCCCAGCCTGTCATCGCAAGTTCAACTACATTGGCTGGATGCCAATATAGTTGACCGCATTGATGGGAGTGGGAGCGTTGCACTCCCTCTCCCATCATTCCCATCTCAGCATCTGATGTCCTTGACAGACACTGGCAGGGGGTCGTGATGAAGTCACTACTCAGTGCCCACTGTCTGGAGATGTGCGGTAGCTCGGAGCAGCGGAGGAGCCAGGGGAACTGGGGCCATCATACTATATATGGGGAGAACTGGGGCCATCCTACTATATATATGAGGAAACTGGGGCCATCCTACTATACATAAGGGGGAACTGGGGCCATCCTACTATCCTACCATATATATGGGGGAATTGGGACCATCCTACTATATATATGGGGATCTGGGGTCATCGTACTATATATATGGGGATCTGTGGCAATCGTACTATATATGGGGAAACTGGAGCCATCCTACTATATAGGGGAACTGGGGCCATCCTACTTTATATATGGGGAAACTGGGGCCATCCTACTATATGGGGTTAACTGGGGCCATCATACTACATATATAGGGAAAACTGGGGCCATCATACTATATATATGGGGAGAACTAAGACCATTGTGCTATATATATGGGGGGAACTGGAGCCATCGTACTATGTATATGAGGGAAACTGGGGTCATTGTGCTATTCAGTAGGGAAAAAAAGTATTTAGTCAACCACTAATTGTGAAAGTTCTCCCACTGTTTGAACTTGTTATCAGTATAAAAGACACCTGTCCATAACCTCAGACAGTCACACTCCAAACTCCACTATGGTGAAGACCAAAGAGCTGTCGAAGAACACCAGATACAAAATTGTAGCCCTGTATCAGGCTGGGAAGACTGAATCTGCAGTAGGCAAGCAGATTGGTGTGATGAAATCAACTGTGGGAGCAATAATATGAAAATAGAAGACTTACAAGACCACTGATAATCTCCCTCTATCTGGGGCTCCAAACAAGAGCTCACCCCTTGGGGTCAAAATGATCACAAGAACGGTGAGCAAAAATCCCACAACCACATGGGAGGACCTAGTGAATGACCTGCATAGAGCTGGGACCATTGTAACAAAGACTACATCAGTAACATACTACGCCGCCAGGGACTCAGATCCTGCAGTGCCAGACGTGTCCCCTTGCTTAAACCAGTACATGTCTGGGCCCGTCTGAAGTTTGCTAGAGAGCATTTTGATTATCCAGAAGAGTATTCGGAGAATGTCATATGGTCTGATGAAACCAAAGTAGAACTGTTTGGTAGAAACAAAACTCGTTGTGTTTGGAGGATACAAAATGCTGAGTTGCATCCAAAGAACACCATACCTACTGTGAAGCATAGAGGTGGCAACATCATTTTTTGGGACTGTTTCTCTGCAAAGGGACCAGGACGTATGGTCCGTATACATGAAAGAATGAATGGGGCCATGTATCATGAGATTTTCAGTGCAACCCTCCTTCAATCAGCAAGGACATTGAAGATAAAATGTGGATGGGTCTTTCAACATGATAATGATCTCAAGCACATCACCAGGGCAATGAAGGAGTGGCTTCGTAAGAAGCATATGAAGGTCCTGGAGTGGCCTAGCCAGTGTCCAGATCTCAACCCCATAGAAAACTTTTGGAGGGATTTGAAAATCCATGTTGCCCAGCGAAAGGCTCAAAACATCACTGCTCTAGAGGAGATCTGCATGGAGGAATGGGCCAACATACCACCAACAGTGTGTGCCATCCTTGTGAAGACTTACAGAAAACATTTGACCTCTGTCATTGCCAACAAAGGATATACAGTATAACAAAATATTGACATGAACGTTTGTTATTGACTAAATACTTATTTTCCACCATAATTTGCAAAATAAATCTTGCCAAATCAGACTCTCATAGTTGTTGTCTACCTATGATGTCAATTACAGGCCTCTCTTATCTTTTTAAGAGGGAGAACTTGCACAATTGGTGGCTGACTAAATACTTTTTTTCCCCACTGTATATGTGGGGCAGTGGGGACCATCATACTGTATATAGAGGCAGTGGGGACATCATACTATATATAGGGGGCAGTGGGGACATCATATTGTATATAGGGGCTATGTAGCCATGTTATTATATATAGGGAGCTCTGGGGTCTTCGATGAAGGGTTTTGGGGGCTATCATGTTGTGCATTGGGGGCTGTAGGACCATCAAACTTTATAAACAGAGCTGTGTAGGCACTCAGAAGACATTATTTGTTATAAATGAGGACATTATTAGTTTTGATAGGGGGAATCAAGTTCCATTTTTTTTGGGGGGGAGATACATTGTTAACTTTAAGTGAACATTCAAGGGTATTTGTTGCTGGAAGCAGGCACTTGGGATATTATATCTTTCGAAGGAGCATAAGGGCCTTTGCACAGTAGTAACGTTAATACTTTCTATGGGACAATTTTTTTGGAGGGAAGGTGTAATTATAGTAATGACACAATTTTTTAAATATTGGGATCAGTGTTTCATGCCGCAGTTGCATGCAGAGTGGGGAGTTATTGTAGATTGGGAATAGATGGAGATGTCGCTGGAAATGTGAAAAGTCAAATGTGTTTTTGTTGTAATCTGTGCAGACGAATCATGGTTTGAGAAGGTGTCATGTTAGTCTGGGCCAGATTGAAAAGACGGGAAAAGTGAATGACCCGAATCAGAAAAAATGTCAGCTGTAAGTTACTATATATAACTGTACTATAAACACGTGCATTTTCTGTGAGATTGGTATCTACCAATATGCGGTAACTTTACGATAGGAATCGAGGGCGGATATATCACATGTGCAAATGGTGCAGCTGCATTGGAGCCCAGAGGTGGAGGGGGGCCCCTGCAGGGCGGCTAACACTGAGGGCAATCTGACCTGTTTATCTGGCCCCAAGGCTCCAGGGGGCCCCAGGCCAGATTGCCTTCATGTGCGGCGGGCAGGGAGTGATCCCTGCAGCTTCGCTGCCCAGGCGAGAAAATGGCAGCGGAGTGGAGCGGCAGGGATCCGTCCTGTGCTTCCTGCCCAAGCTCCCCGTCTGACACAACAGAGCAGCTGGATTTCGTCATCATTCAGCACGCTTCTGTTTCGGACTGAAAGCTGCCGGCGATGAGGATGCTGCAGGGAACGTTCGGAGAGGTGAGTGATGCTGTGTGTGTGTGTGTGGTGAGCGGTGTCCTCCTTGGTCATCTCCCATGAAGTCCACTTTGGCTCATACAACGATGGATGGTGCAATCTGACACTGATGTTCCTTGAAATGGAAGTTCACCTTTAATCTGTTTCTAAGTTTTTCTGGGCTCTTTTGTTACCGTTCATATTATCCATCTCTTTGATTTGTCATCAATTTTCCTCCTGCGGCCACGTCCAGGGAGGTTGGCTACAGTCCCATGGAGCTTAAATTTCGTAATAATACGTGCAACTGTAGTCACAGGAACATCAAGCTGCTTGGAGATGGTTTTATAACTTTTACCTTTAACATGTTTGTCTATAATTTTCGTTCTAATCTCCTGAGTAGTGTTGAGCGATACCAGCCGATACTGAAAAATATCGTATCGGAATGGATCGGCCGATCTAAAAAAAGTATCGGGTATCGCCGATTCCGATCCCGGAAGTCCCATTCAAGTCAATGGGACAGAAATATCGGAATTGAAAAAACCCCTCTCTTGCCTTGTACAGCCTGTTCAGGAGGGGAGAAGAGTGTGGGCGGTGCGTGGGCAGACACTGTGCGTGTCTGTGTGTGCGGGCGGGGTCTGTATGGGCCTCTCGGTGGTCTGTACGGGCCTCTCGGGGGCCTGTGCCGGCCTGTTGGGGGCCTGTGCGGCTGTCAGTGGTCTGTATGGGCCTCTCGGGGGCCTGTGCCGGCCTGCCGGGGGCCTGTGTCGGCTGCCGGTGGTCTGTATGGGCCTCTCGGGGGCCTGTGCCGGCCTGCCGGGGGCCTGTGCCAGCTGCCGGTAGTCTGTATAGGCTTCTCGGGGGCCTGTGCCGGCTGTTGGTGGTCTGTACGGGCCTGCCGGGGGTCTACAAGTCCGATGGGACTACAAGTCCCATCGGGCGATGCCTGCTACACTGACAGTGATTGACACATTAGCCAATGATGGGACAGTAGTAGTCCCATCATCCGGCTAATGTGTTGAATGTACAAAAAAACAAAAAAAAAAAACATACTACATACATACTACATACATACATACTACATACATACTACATACATACTACATACATACATACATACATACTACATATACAGTGCAGACCAAAATTTTGGACACACCTTCTCATTCAACGAGTTTTCTTTATTTTCATGACTATGAAAATTGTAGATTCACTCTGAAGGCATCAAAACTATGAATTAACACATGTGGAATTATATAATTAACAAAAACATGTGAAACAACAGAAAATATGTCTTATATTCTAGGTTCTTCAAAGTAACCACCTTTTGCTTTGATTACTGCTTTGCACACTCTTGGCATTCTCTTGATGAGCTTCAAGAGGTAGTCACTGGAAATGGTCTTCCAACAGTCTTGAAGGATCTCCCAGAGATGCTTAGCACTTGTTGGCCCTTTTGCCTTCACTCTACAGTCCAGCTCACCCCAAACCATCTTGATTGGGTTCAGGTCTGGTGACTGTGGAGGCCAGGTCATCTGGCGTGGCACCCCATCACTCTCCTTCTTGGTCAAATAGCCCTTACACAGCCTGGAGGTGTGTTTGGGGTCATTGTCCTGTTGAAAAATAAATGATGGTCCAACTAAACGCAAACCGGATGGAATAGCATGCCGCTGCAAGATGCTGTGGTAGCCATGCTGGTTCAGTATGCCTTCAATTTTGAATAAATCCCCAACAGTGTCACCAGCAAAGCACCCCACACCATCACACCTCCTCCTCCATGCTTCACGGTGGGAACCAGGCATGTAGAGTCCATCCATTCACCTTTTCTGCGTCGCACAAAGACACGGTGGTTGGAACCAAAGATCTCAAATTTGGACTCATCAGACCAAAGCACAGATTTCCACTGTTCTAATGTCCATTCCTTGTGTTTTTTAGCCCGAACAAGTCTCTTTTGCTTGTTGCCTATCCTTAGCAGTGGTTTCCTAGCAGCTATTTTACCATGAAGGCCTGCTGCACAAAGTCTCCTCTTAACAGTTGTTGATGCGACCGCTCTCTACGGGGCTCAGTAATTCAGTGTCGGGAGGTAGGTATCCTTCCGCACTGTATTCCTCCGCCACTGTAAAAAAATAGTCCCTGGTCTCACTTTATGGCAAATGCTGCGTGGGAACTTTTTCACACAGCAATGCCAAAAGTGAGACTAGGGACTATTTTTTTTACAGTGGCGGAGGAATACAGTGCAGAAGGATACCTACCTCCCGACACTGGATTCCTTGAGCCCCTAGAGAGCGGTCGCATCAGCTAATGCTGATGCTCTCCACGGGAGATCGGCGTGGGACACGCGTGGATTTCTCCGGATCAGGGAGTATATGGCTTGTTTGTTATTTTCATATTTTTCCTTAGATGACACTGGCTTCGAGGAACAATGTGACAAGCATTGGTGAGTATGTACTCTGTGTTATATGTACTGTATGTCTATGTATGTATTGTATGAATGTATGAATGTATTGTATGTAGTATGTATGTATTGTATGAATGTATGTATGTTGTATGTATGCAGTATGTAGTATGTATGCATGTTGTATGTATGTAGCATGTTGTATGTATGTAGTATGTATGTAGTATATATGTATGTTGCATGAATGTAGTATATATGTAGCATGTCTGTAGTATGTATGTATGTTGCATAAATGTAGTATATACTGTATGTAGCATGTATGTAGTATGTATGTATGTTGCATGAATGTAGTATATATGTAGCATGTATGTAGTATGTATGTATGAATGTAGTATATATGTGGCATGTATGTAGTATGTATGTATGTTGTATGAATGTAGTATATATGTAGCATGTATGTAGTATGTATGTAGTATGTATGTACTATGTATGTATGTTGTATGCAGTATGTATGTTGCATGAATGTAGTATATATGAAGCATGTATGTAGTATGTAGTATGTATGTATGTTGTATGAATGTAGTATATATGTAGCATGTATGTAGTATATATGTATGTTGTATGAATGTAGTATATATGAAGCATGTATGTAGTATGTACGTATGTTGTATGTAGTATATATGTAGTATGTAGTATATATGTATGTTGTATGAATGTAGAATATATGTAGCATGTATGTAGTATATATGTATGTTGTATATATGTAGCATGTATGTATGTATGTTGTATGAATGTTGCATATATGTAGTATGTATGTAGCATGTATGTAGTATGTATGTAGTATATATGTATGTTGTATGAATGTAGTATGTATGTAGTATGTATGTATGTTGTATGAATGTTGCATATATGTAGTATGTATGTAGCATGTATGTAGTATGTATGTAGCATATATGTATGTTGTATGAATGTAGTATGTATGTAGTATGTATGTAGTATGTATATATGTAGTATGTATGTAGCATGTATGTAGTATATATGTATGATGTATGTATATAGTATGTATGTAGTATATATGTATGTTGTATGTATGTAGTATGTATGTATGTAATATGTATGTAGTATGTATGTATGTAGCATGTATGTAGTATATATGTATGTAGTATGTATGTATGTAGTTTTTTGGTTTTTTTTTACATTCAACACATTAGCTGGATGATGGGACTACTACTGTCCCATTATTGGCTAATGTGTCAATCACTGTCAGTGTAGCAGGCATCGCCCGATGGGACTTGTAGTCCCATCGGACAATGCCTGCACACACACAAGACCCCCGGCAGGCCCGCACAGACCACCGGCAGCCGGCACAAGCCCCCCGGCAGGCGCATACAAACCCCCGGCAGCCCGCACAAACCCCCAGCAGGCCCGCACAGACCACCGGCAGCCGGCACAGGCACCCAGCAGTCCGCACAGACCCCCGAGAGGCCCGTACAGACCACCGGCAGTCGGCACAGACCCCCCACAGTCGGCACAGACCGCGCATCATGATGCGCACAGACCGTGCATCATGATGACGTCATTTCAGCAGCCAATCACAGCCATGCCAATAGTTAACATGCCTAACAGGATGTGCCCACACTTCTGAGGATTCCCATTGGCTGAATCAAATCGAGCAGGCTGATAGCTTTATGGGAACTTCCGATTCCGGTATCCGATACGAAAAAAGTATCGGAAGTCAGTATCGGAATTCCGATACAGCTAATATCGGCCGATACCCGGTACTTGCGGTATCGGAAAGCTCAACACTACTCCTGAGACAACTTTTTCCTTCGCTTTCTCTGGTCCATGTTGAGTGTGATACACACCATGTCACCAAACAGCATGGTGAGTATCTGTAGCCCTCTATATAGGCCCACACACTGATTCCAAGATTGTGGACACCTGTGATGCTAATTAGTGGACACACCTTGATTTAACATGTCCCTTTTGTCACATTATTTTCAGGGGTAGCATCATTAAGGTCCAGGCCTATTTCATGAGTTTTATTTATTTTATTTTTTTTAATTCTGTGGAAGCATGGTTGAAAAGCAGTGCCTGACTTTCATTTGTTCCTTTTTATAGATTTTTGATTTATTATTACTTTTGTCAGATTCAAGTTATTTCTGTGACCATTGTGGGTTTTTCTGTCTTTAAACAAGGGGTACCGACAATTTTGACCGCGTGTGTATTCGCTGTGTAGTGATGATGGTAGCGAACATTGTGTAGTTGTATTGTTTTGGTCTTTTATATTAGTAATTTTGATAATATTGGTGTTTGTACACTGTGTTTTTGGTTAGCAACAGTGGTATACTGTAATTATACAGTATATGTATAGATGTTATTTTAAATGGCTGAAGAGGGGTCGTTTAGGGAGACATGCACTTTGGGGCTTAAGCCCTTGATCTTTTAGGACCTTAGCAACGCCCCTGCCGTACTGTGTGTTTACATGTCCGTGTTTCTGGAGTTGTATGTTTGCAAGTAAACTCTGTTATGGTACTATATCTAAGCAGTTAGCTTGGTTCTGGGTCTGTATCGATTTAGTAATCTAGATTCTGGTACAATAAGTATGCAGTAAGCTTGGTTCTGTTCCCGTATCTATGTAGTAGACAAAGTAAGCTCTGTTCAGCTCCCTTATCTCTGTAGTAAGCTGAGTTCTGCTCCCATATCTCTGTAGTAAGTTTGGTTCTGCTCCCATAGCTCTGTAGTAAGCTCGGTTCTGCTACCATATCTCTGGAGTAAGCTCAATTCTGTTCCCGTATCTCTGTAGTAAGCTGGGTTCTGCTCCCATATCTCTGTAGTAAGTTCAGTTCTGCTCCCATATCTCTGTTGGAAGCTTGGTTCTGCTACCATAGCTCTGTAGTAAGCTCAGTTCTGCTCCCATATTTCTCTAGTAAGCCATGTTCTACTTCCATAGCTCTGTATCAAGCTTGGTTTTGCTTCCATATGTCTGTAGTAAGTTAATTTCAGTTCCCTTAACTATGTAGTTATCTTGGTTCCGTTCTCGTAGTCAGCTCACTTCTGCTGCAGTATCTTTGTAGGCAGTAAGCTTGGTTCTACTTCCATATCTATGCAGCAAGCTCTGTTCTATTCCCATATCTATGTACTAGCCTGTTTTTAAAGCCTGTTATCTCTGCATGTTTTAATGCAGTGGCCAGAGATAAGCAGGGAGATTGTGGAACACTGCAACTTGAAGGCCACTGTCTTGTGATTGCTCCCCAGACTGAAAAGTGCCAGCCAGCCCCTGAGTGTCTGCATCGTTTTCTCAACAGGGATATAGCATACGTAATTTAAATTGGGCAAGGAGTGTGGTAAGGGATGGGGAAGTGGACGTGATGCTGATGGAGAGTGCAGAAGTCAAGGCAGTGGGCAAGGTGAATCTGTGACTGCCACAGAAGCACAACAAACACACACATTATGTTAATCTAGCTTCCTGTCCCACTTTGTAGGGGGCCATGGAACACCAGTCATGAAGCCAGACAAGTGAGAAAAGGTTGTTGGATGGATAGCAGATAATGCTAATGTGACACCCCAGAGTCCGGTTGTCACAGTGACATTGCCTCCCTCTAAGAGGTGAAGTCATGCTTGGAGGCAGAAAGGGGACCCCCATGCCAGGTAACATAGATTAAATCACAATTCCTGCTGCAGGTCAGAAAAAGGAGCTGCCTTACAAATTCTGGCCAGCAGAGGGGGTTGGTGAGTCAGCCAGAAGTGAGCTGAGGGAGTTGTCATGGAAATGAGAGCAGCTGTGAGCTGAGAGAAAATGAAAAGACAGTTAAAACCTGAGGTAACAAGATCTTTCTGGAAGCTCCAGTCAGTTCAAGACAGGGAGTTGATCGGTGAGGAGTTGATGAGGGGAAGCTGATCTGTGAAGAGGGAAAGGGACAAGAGCAGAGACAGAGAGGCTCTGGGGAAGCTAAAAACTGCGTATAGCAGACTCCAGAGCGAAGCGCTAATAGAGAGAAAAGGGAAGTCAGAGTCCTTGGTGGTCAGGAGCTGTATGTCCTGATCGCCGTATCTGAAAGTACAGGGGACTGTAAGTTCCTGTGCGACATTGAACCCCTGAGGGCACGGCAGCAGATAAAGAGCCCAGGACTGACGGTGAAAAGGACGGTACCCGTGGAATAGGCTCACGCTGACAGCCGTACAGGTTAGAGAAACCATCACGAAATAGAGCGTCACAGCTTAGTTACAAACAGCAGAGACCCGCACACAAAGCGCAGAAGGAAGGTCCCAAACCCCCACCTGACAGGGTGGATCCCATGAATGCCTCCAGGTGAGCCGGACTCAATCCATCACCTGTATGTGGTACTCCGGATTGCATCCAATTGCCAGTAAAAGGTAATCAAAATGCACCTCTCTGTGTCCTTCTCTCATTTCTCTGCACCCCAACGTTCACCACCTTCTTAACTATTAATCAACCATCTATGCCCTGGGACTATTGCTCTACCTGTGGAGAGCTATTGTCACCTCAGCTGCGACACACCAACAGTCTCAGGGGAACAACACCGCAGCGCTGGTCACCTCTGACCAGAATACCACAGGTGGCGTCACGTATTTATTCATCTATAAACTTTATCTTCATTTTTACCACACTTCAACATCACACAACTTTCCCCTATTTTATTTACTGAACGTCCCAGGGCCACGGACCGACCGGGTCACCGCCGCCGTGACACCGTCCCCCATTGAAGTCGACGGGCCCAGTACCGAGTACCCCACGGCCCTGCGCTGGGCGCTCCACTTACAGTCATTTTACCAGCACCACCCTGTTTACAACACAGTCCAGTATTAGTAGTCATGATTGTGGACCATATAATCCTCACCCTGATCCTCCTTCCTCGCACCATGCCCACTGCTCGGAGAGATGTGATCCCACACTTGGACACTCCAAAGAGCTGTTCACATTTATAGATTCTGGCCTTTCGCCCTGCCCATTCCAACCGGCACATGAGGAGATTGCATTTAGAAATACTCAAATATTTGAGCAGCCGTACTCACAAGAAGCCAACAGCTGGAAAATGCAATTACTCTTGCAAGAACTGGATGATGATGAGACACAATTGCCAGCAAGTGGTGTTACATTGACAAGTCAGGAGGAGGACCAGGATGTGGAAGTGGCAGACGAGGTGGTGGACAATGAAGTCACTGACTCAATCTGGGCAGGTGACATGCAGAGCAAGGACAGCAGCACACAGAGAGAGGGATCCTCAGCACCACACCAGGCAGGAAGAGGCATTGGGGTGCCAAGAGACACAAGGCAAGCAACTGATTTTAAAAGCACCAACATGGGTGAGGTTGCGAAACCAATGTTTAGGTCTTCACAAATCTGGCACTATTTAAAGACAGTCCAGTTAACCCAAAAAAGGTCATTTGCAATATCTGCCATGCCATCATCAGCAGGGTCAGCACAACTACCAGCCTGACCACTACCAGCATGCTCAGGCACATACAAGCAAAGCACCAGACTACTTGGGCCAAATGCCAGGGTTCAGAAGCAGTGTCTGCGGGTGACACCACTGCCTCTTCCCCTGTTCTACGAGCACACCAATCCCCTGTCAGTGACGTAGGTGAAGATACAGTATACAATTAGTACAATGTGTGCAGCTTACTGTACATGTATTTAATGTAATTAATAAAATATTATTTTTCTGAAAAAAATGGTGTGATCGCCCTTGTAATTTTCGTAACCAGCAGAGGGAAAACCAATGGCTGGGGCAGATGTTTATAGTCTTGGAAGTGGGTAATACCCATGGAGCTTCCCAGGCTATTAATATCAGCTCACAACTGTTTATTTAGCCTCTACTATCTTTTAAAATGGGGGATCATAAAAAAATAAGGTGCGGTCCCCTTATAATTAATAACCAGCAAGGGCTATGCAGACAACTGGGGGCTGATATTAATAGCCTAGGAAGGGGCCATGGATACTTCCCTCCAGGCTAAAAACATCAGCTCTCAGCTGCCCCAGAAAAGGCGCATCTCTAGGATGTGACAATTCTGGCACTTAGCCTCGCTCTTCCCACTTGACTTGTAGCAATGTCAAATAGGGTGATAGTTGGGGGAGGTTGATGTCACCTTTGTATTGTCAGGTGACATCAAGGGTAGTAATGGAGAGGCATCAATAAGACGACCCATTACTAACCCCATAGTTACATTGTATGAAAACACAAACACCTAGAAAAAAGTCCTTTAATTGAAAGAATGACACAGACTCCTTTAATAATCTTAATTAATCCATACTTAAAACCTCATCCATTCCCCCAATGCCCTCGTCATCTGCAAAAGAGTTAAAAAACAAACAACAATATTCCTCAGAGATGATGACAATCCATTTGTCCCACAATAGGTCTAGTTCTGCTACAACTGCTACACCATACAGCCTGCCATCCAGCATAAACACTGAGCAGTGTCTGCTTCTGTTGCCCAATATCTCGTTGTGAACTCATAGGACCTGTCTGATGTCACTTCGAGCATGAGAAAGTTCTCACGCTCCCAGTGCCTTCAGAATGATCATGGGAGTTCACAGCCAATGAACTCACTTCACCTATCTGACGTTAGCATGAGTGCTGCTAGAAATGTTCCCACAGCGCTCGTGCTAATGTCTAATCGGCACCGGAGATGTCAGTATACATGTGGCAACCGTGTGCTGCATCAGTACCACACAGACAGGTACCAGGGAAGAAGCGCTACAGTAAGCGCTGTTCACCGGTGCCAGGTGCTGAAGACGACTCGCATCATTCTTCCCTGCTCGGTGATCAGCACGAGCAGGGGAGAATGATGAAAGCTATATTCAAGTGAGAACAATAACAGCAGGTGGTGGTTTTTGGGACTATTATTCCCATCAGCCTACATCTGCTGCCGCTAATAACAGTGAGAGCGAGAGCGGCTGATGGAAGTATTCATCAGTTGCCACCTGCGCTATGAATAAATAAATGAAAAAAATGGCGATGATTTCCCTGTATTTTTGATAACCAGCCAGGCAAAACTCAGTTGGGGGCTGCAACCCTCAGCTGTCAGCTTCAGCGAGGCTGGTTATCAAGAATAGAGTGGTCCCTACACCTTATTTTTAATTATTTAAATAAATAATTAAAAAAAAAAAAACATTGTGAGGTCCCCCTCATTTTTGACAACCAGCCTTGCTAAAGCAGACAGCTGGAGACTAGTAAGGAGCCATGGATATAGGCCCACCAGCCTAAAAATAGAAACCCACAGCTGCCCACAAAAAGTGCATCTATTAGCAGCAATCGCAGCATCAGTTACTGGAGGTAACCTCGATGTCCTGACAATACAAAGGTAACATCAACTCCACAAATAAAAACCCCACTTGCCACAACTACAGGGCAAGTGGGAAGAGCCAAGTAAAGTGCCAGAATTGGCACATCTAAAAGATGTGCCTTTTCTGGATGGCTGCGGGCTGCTATTTTTAGGCTGGGGGCAAAATCCATGGCCCCTTACCAGCCTGAGAATGTCAGCCCCAGCTGTCTGCTTTAGCAAGACTGGTTTATTGACTCATCCCAGAGAAGTTTGAAAGCAGTGTTGCTTCACAATGGAAATCTCAAACCATCAATCCCTATTGCTCACTCATGTCTTCTAAAGGAAAGTTATGAAAATCTATCAATTGTTTTGGATGCTATACAATATAAGCATCATCAATGGGATATCTGTGGAGATTTGAAAGTGATTGGTCTGCTAATGGGAATGCAAGGAGGTTTCACAAAATATTGTTGCTTCTTGTGTTTATGTGACAGTAGAAATAGAGTAGAGCATTATGTTCATCGTGATTGGGGACAGAGAAACATGTATGTTGAGACAATTTTCAGCATAATCCTTTAGTTGCTCCAACAAAAATCTTTCTTCTCCACAAAACTTTGTGAAAGCCATGGCAAAGACAAATTCACAAAGGTTCCAGTACATTTCACATAAATTCTCCAGCATATCACCAGCAAAACTGAAGGAAGGGGTATTTTTTGGTCCTCAGATCAGAGAGAGCTTATGAGAGATGATGTGTTTGAAGGAACTATAAATTATAAGGAATTGAGATCTTGGAAAAATTTCAAGTGGATCTATGAAAACTTCTTAGGAAAAAAAAATCTCCAGAATATGTTAAAGGTGTTGAGGAACTGCTAAATGCATACCAGTGTCTTGGATGTCGCATGTCTCTGAAAATGCACTCCTTGCATTCACATTTAGATTTCTTCCCTCAAAATCTTGGGGCTGTAAGCAATGATTAAAAGACTAACGAGTAGATCTAATTTGATGCAGGTGTTGGTTTGGGAATGAAAATTTACAAGGTGATTCCATATTTTTTTTCCCTCAGAATTGAGTGACTCCATAATTTTCCTCTATGGTTGGTTTAAAAAGGTAACCAATACTGACTACCACATTTTTTGTTCTTCATTTCTTTTAGTGTTTCTTAAAGCCAGAAAGTTGTCATTTGAAATGACTTTAGTTTTGTGCCATGTCTGTGATCTGCTTTTTTTCTGCAAAATTAAACAACTGAATGAACATCCTCCAAGGCCGGTGATTACATAATTTTTGCCAGGGGTTATAATAATGATGCTGCTCCATGGAAACTATACGTGCTACAGAAAAACTATATACATTTTTGAAATCAGGACAAAAAGATGATTCAGAAAAGGACAAAGTCACCTGCGATGATTACAAAAAATATTTTTTGTAGACCTATGAATTTAAATAATTAAAAAATACGGCGTGGGGACCCCTCTTTTCTTGTTGAAGCTGACAGCTGAGAGTTGCAGCCCCTAACTGTGAGTTTTGCCTGTCTGGTTATCACAAATACAGGGGAACCCACGGCGTTTTTTTCTTTAATTATTTATTGACAGGGCAGGAGCAGCTGATGAATACTCCCATCTGCTGCTCCTGCTCTCACTGTTTTTAGTGGCAGCAGGTGTCAGCTGATGGGAGCTGTAGTCCCATCAGCTGACACCAGTGACCGGAGGTAAACTTTCTACCTCCGATCACAGCTGAGTGCTCATGCTGTCTTTTGACAGCGTGGGAACCTTCGGCTCTCTGACTGGCAGCAATGATTTCACTGCCGATCAGAAGCGATACACAGACTTATGGGCTGTATATGTTCGGCAATTACATCGACGAATATTGGAAATTCGGCGATCGTGAGCTGAACGGAATATTGAAATATTCGCTCATCTCTAGTCACTACTACTCAACTTATCACCACAGTACAGGCTGTGAAAATAATTTTCTCTTCCAGCAGTTCTGCGTCTTTTGCCACAAAGCACCCACTGTATGTGGCCCTGCTGAGCCCTCAGTCCAAACATCTGCTCTAGCTGCAAGCTAGGCCCTGTATGAGTCACTACCGGTAAGTCCTTTCGGGTTCTGCTATACATAGCCCCTCCCTCTCTGGGCTAGTCGCAACACTTAAGTCTATCTTACCCTACTCACTGTCTGTTGCTGGTCAGAACACTACAATGCATCACAACACAGTTCACATTACGCATCACCCTCACAATAACACAAGAAATTATACACATTACACTGTACATTGTAAATAGCACTGATGCTTTCAAGGGGGAACAGGCAGGGGCATAACTACCATGGTCACAGAGGACTGGGCCTGGTGATGCCAACAATTGCTTCAGCAGGATGTGCATTCTTGGAATCACATTCAGCTGGTGTATTGGAGTGCATAGACCTGTCGGGTCCATGCGTTGCAATACATGCTATTGGCCAATCAGAGGCCAGCCTCTGACATTGGCGTACACGTGTCTGGGGCGCATGGCAGTGACGTCATGCCCTCCGTTGCTTGTAGGCTGAAGTTAGCTGCCGACTTCAGAAGAGGACACCTTGATGCTGGGGAGTGGAGGGGAGGTGAATATAATGTTTAATTTTTTCTATACAGGATGGGACCAGGACGAGGAACATATATATCAGGATGAGAGACATATATACTGGGATGGGGCCCAGGATAAGGGACATATATACCAGAATTGGGGATATATACTGTACCAGAATGGGGCCAGGATGAGGAATATATATGCCAGGTTGAGGGGCATATATACCAGTAAGGAGGGCACATACTGTATATCATGATGAGGGACATATATATCAGGATAGGGGGGCCAATTCAAATCTTGCACTTGGGGCCATCAGACTCTAGTTACGTCACTGTAAACAGGGCAATATGTCCATCTCCTTACACATGAGCCCCAATGGGGACAGTGCCAATAATGTCTGTAAAGTGCTGTGGAATTAATAGCTCTCTATAAATGAGTAAAATAAATAAAAATAAATAAATAAACATACACCGCAGGTCAATTTACACTGAGTAAAAAACAAACAGTAGGCATGAGATTCCTATAAATCTTCACTTTGCTGACACTGTACGATGCTGCCTCTTGGACATAGTAAAAATTTGCAGCCTCAAAAACTCACCAAAACTCATTGCGGGCACAGAGCCTTCAAGTCACTAACCTCAAAAATCACTACAACTGTACTTCAGATTAGAGGCTTTGAGTTGAAGCACAAAATTAACTGCCATTACCAAATTCACTTTACATTCAAAATGGATTCGATTTCATGTAAACTCATGACCACTGTATGTCTAAAGACACTGATGACCTGTGGGTTTTCTCTTATGTTGTTTACTCCCTTGAGAAGGGGGCAGGGAGGAGCACAAGGCGCCTGACTCAATAAGAGGAACACAAAGTTGAACTCATATTTGCAGATTCTCTTCTTTTTGGAGCAGTGATGGAATAGTTTCATAAAGATTAACTTTCTTGCTGAATCAGACTTGTAGATACTTTGAAACTTTTATTTGCATTCCTCAGTAAAAAAAAAAATCCTGCTTACTCTGCGTTCCACTTTCCTATCATGCTGTCAGGTGATTGACTAAATGGCTGTTACCTGAATGTTTGCTAATCTTAAAGTACACTTAACACCATAATAAAATGCTTGCAACGAGCAGCAGTTTTCCTTTCTGACTGCATTACTTTGCTAAAAGAATTTAGAAAGTTTTCATTCAGTTCACTTTTGGAAATATTAGTGAGAATGCACATAGCTCCATTTTAATTTCACTTTTCTCTTTTCCATATCATTAGCATATTGGCTCTCCGGAGTTTTCACAGATTTGGTACAGCCTCCCCTGCTCCTCTGAGGCTGTTCCATGTTGCCACTGTGTTGCATTTTTTTTTAAACACTGTAATGTTTCTGAAATGTGTGAACGCTGCCTTATGCATCATGCACTTCATTTGGGTGGGCCCCTAAACTACAATAAGGATCGTGGAGCAGTGAGTGTAGCTGCAATGACTCATTGCTTCTTGCACCCCTGGCCATTTTTCTTATAAACCCACCTGCTGCACTTTATATTGACACCTTCCAATTTTTAGATGCCAACTGGTGTAAGGACACAATTTAATATCTAGTCATACAATTCCTTCTGAATCCCTATGTTTTCAATCAAGTAAAATAATAAAATCTATATACATCTCCGGTGCCAGGTCCGTTCCAGCAGATTCGGTACTAACTCTCCTGAGGCTCTCATAACATTTTTATGTTATGTGATCCCTGCGGCCAATCAGCACTGGCTTCACTCTCCTCTCCCCGCCTTCGGACAATCAAATCATAGGGAGAACATAAAAGGGCAGCTGCAGTTATCACTTCCTCTGGATGTCAAGTATGTCTATAGTTGAGGAGAGTGAAGCCAGCAATGATTGGCCGCAAGGATTGCGTGACATAACAATGTCACGGGATCCCTGGGACAGCCAGTTCCGACACCACAGGAATGGCGCTGGCACCAGAGATGAGTATAGGTGTTATTATTTTATAATGGGGAAACATAAGAATTCTGCAGGGATATTCTGAATATTGGACAACTCCTTTAAGATGAAGAAGGAGCAGATAATATAAAGAGGAATTTCTTTGATATGGAGTCTGGTTAATTTAGGGGATTTGTTATTGCTTGCACACAGCTTGTTTACAAGTGACGATAAGTCACCAAGAATGATGATCTTTTGGGCTTCTCAAAGATCATTTCACCTGATGAATGAGCATTTTACTCATTCATCTGGTGATTGTCAGCCTATTGACACTGAAAGCTTATTGTAAAATGAGTTTTCTTAAGAAACCTCCATCAACGATAATCTTTCATTGTAAATGCCGCTTGAGCAAAGAAAAACAGAGAAAAAATTAGAGGGCCACACCTAGGGAAATTTGAGTACTCAAAATAATCTAAAAAAGTAAATTATTTGTTTGCTTTCCAGGTATATGAAATATTAGAATAAAAAAACACAAACAATCGAGAACTAATAAGGGGATTTTTACATAATAAAATTTATACTAATTAATTAATTAATCACTTACCGTATCTTCTTGAATTTATTGGTGTGCTAATTAGTTCTGGATTGTTTGTGTTCTTTTTTTCTACTTAATGCAGTTTTAGGCCTACTTCACACATCCACATAAAACACAAGTGCGAAAAAAACAGTGTCATCAGTTTTTTCCTTCAGTGTATCATCCATGTGTCTGTTTTTACCATCAGTCATCAGTGTTTTTCCGGTATGGATAAAGAATTAAATAAATTACAAAGCATCTCCTATACTTTTCAATGTTTAGGCTATGTGCACACAGATTTTTTTGGCTCTGCGGATTTTGTAGTGAAAACCGCAGTTTATCTGCGGTTTTTCTGCGCGGTTTATCTGCGTTTTTGCCCTGCGGTTTTACACCTCATGATGGATGAGGTGTGAAACCGCAGCGTTTCTGCACTAAAGAATTGACATGCTGTGGATTGTAAACCGCAGCAAAACCGCGCGGAAAAATCCGCAGCATGTGCACTGCGTTTTCCAGTTTACCATTGAAAACAATGGTACTGTACAACACACCTAAATCTGCTGCGGACCCGCAGCTGCAGAAACGCTGCGGATCCGCAGCAGAATCCGCACCGTGTGCACATAGCCTAACACATACAGCACATGGACAGCACACGGACAGCATACGGGTGCCATTCATGTGCTGCATGTGTTTTTCAGGCACCCCTAGACTTGTATTGGGCCTTCTCATTTGTGCTGCCGGAAAAAAAGTGGACATGTCTCTGTGTGTTTTACAAAAACACACGGTTATAATGGGTACATGTGGTATTCATGAAAAAAAACGGATACTACACGTATTGGAAACACGAACATATGAAGGAGGCCTAAGACATGCCACTAAAACAGCACAGATACAATAGAGAAAAACGTGTTTAGTCAGTCACCAATTGTGCAAGTTCTCCCACTTAAAAAGATGAGAGAGGCCTGTAATTGACATCATAGGTAGAACACAACTATGGGAGTCAAAATGAGAAAACAAATCCAGAAAATCACCTTGTCTGATTTGGCAAGATTTATTTTGCAAATTATGGTGGAAAATAAGTATTTGGTCACCTAAAAATACGCAAGATTTCTGGTTCTTACAGACCTGTAAGTTCTTCTTTAAGAGGCTCCTCTGTCTTCCACTCATTACCTGTAGTAATGGCACCTGTATG
The DNA here is from genome assembly GCF_039654945.1 of Dendrobates tinctorius. Lineage (NCBI taxonomy): Eukaryota > Metazoa > Chordata > Amphibia > Anura > Dendrobatidae > Dendrobates > Dendrobates tinctorius. Next base: position 6,474,309 of record NW_027361921.1, read on the forward strand.
AACTTGTTATCAGTATAAAAGACACATGTCCACAACTTCAAAACAGTCACACTCCAAACTCCACTATGGTGAAGACCAAAGAGCTGTCGAAGGACAGAAGGACACTGCCATTGTATAGTTATTGCAATAACCCTTAAGGCCTAGGTATATTCTATATATTGTGAGTAAAACTAACCAATTAGGGTGATATAATAAGGAATTGCCCAATTACCTTGCTCAATATAGCCAGATGGGACAGTAGAAACCCTGGATGTCTGGACGTGCCCACCCCGACTCGCATTTCGGCAAAAAGCCTTTGTCAAGTGGCAGCATATTAGAGGAAGGAACAGGTTTAAAAAGGGGACACAAACCAATAGAATTGTGGTATCTACTGGAAGTGATGCACGCGTCCCCATGCTAACCAGGATGACCAGGGACGGCCACATGTCGAGTGACATCAGGACCACACTGTATATAGAAAAAACAGCCAACAGCACACAGATGTATGGGATGCACACTCCAGGGCCCATCAGGACCAGCAGTATATACAAACAAGAGAGAGGAACAGCATCCAAATCCAGGTGAAAAAATCTTCAGTCTTTATTCTGCCATCATTAAATACAACGTTTCGAACCCATCAAGGTCTTTATTAAGTACACATCATGACAATAAGTGCGGCCATATATAGTGTGGACAAACCAATCACCATCATGGCAGCACCTCATAATATAAAATCACACAAAAAATGATCACACAAAACATCAAATGCATACAAAAAGCTATACAATATGGCGATTGGATCGTTATCCTTTTGACTTCTGTTTATAAACATTGGTGCTTATGTTTTTAAAAAAGAATTTTGTTTCAATATAGTTGCACAATATATTATGTGTGATGTATGTATTTTTGTATGCATTTGATGTTTTGTATGATCATTTTTTGTGTGATTTTATATTATGAGGTGCTGCCATGATGGTGATTGGTTTGTCCACACTTTATATGGCCGCACTTATTGTCATGATGTGTACTTGATAAAGACCTTGATGGGGTCGAAACGTTGTATTTAATGATGGCAGAATAAAGACTGAAGATTTTTTCACCTGGATTTGGATGCTGTTCCTCTCTCTTGTTTGTATATCAGGGCCACACTGGTCATGTGTTCCGAAATTAGTCAACACACAAGATGCCGAGGGCCGGCAGACGTGCAGGGGCCATGGCACGCATTTGTACAGGTATAACCGCGATGTACAAAACACTGATTTGTGTATGATAAACAAGTGACACGCACAGATGTAAATAATATACCGTATATACTCGCGTATAAGCCGAGATTTTCAGCACATTTTTTGGGGCTGAAAGTCCCCCTCTCTCTCAGCTTATACGTGAGTCATATATGCCAGGAGTTCGGCGGGGGAGGGGGAGCGGGGGTATCAGATCATACTGACCCCCCCGACGCATCTTGCAGCCCCCCCTGCTTGTCCCACGGTCTCCCTTCCTTCCTTCAGCGGTCACTTGGTCCCGCTCATTAAAGTCATGAATATGCTACAGAGACCGCGCCAGAAGGGGGTAAGTATAGCGATATTCACCTGTTCCCGCTCCATTGCTGCTCTCCACTGTCTGCTGAGTCCTCTGTTAGTGAGATTCAGGAAGCAAAGGGGGCGGTGACGTGGTTAGTGCGCGCCTCACCCTCTGCTGCCTGAAAGTCACTGACAGATGATGCGGGAGACAGCGACAAGCAGCGTTGGAACGGGGACAGGTGAATATCTCAGGTGCTGGGTCCTGAACCAGTGGTGACACTGGCACCTGTCCTCCAGCGACGGAGAGGTGAGTATGTCTTTTCTTTATTTGCAGCAACAGCAGCATATGGGGTATAATCTATGGAGGAGCATATGGGTGCAGCATATGGGGGTATAATCTATGGAGCAGCATATGGGGGCAGTATATGGGGGCATAATATATGGAGCATCTTATGGGGGCAGAATATGGGGGACTAATATATGGAGCATCTTATGGGGCAGCATATGGGGGCATAATCTATGGAGCAGCACATGGGGGCTGCATATGGGGGCCTAATCTGTGGAGAAGCATATGGGGGTAGCATATGGGGGTATAATCTAAGGAGCATCTTATGGGGCAGCATATTGGGGCATAATCTATGGAGCAGCATATGGGGGCATAATATATGAAGCATCTTATGGGGCAGCATATGGGAGCATAATCTATGGAGCAGCATATGGAGGCAGGATATGGGGCTATAATCTATGAAGCATCTTATGGGGGCAGCATATGGGGGCATAATCTATGGAGCAGCATATGGGGGTATAATCTATGAAGCATCTTATGGGGGCAGCATATGGGGGTATAATCTGTGAAGCATCTTATGGGGGCAGCATATGGGGGCATAATCTATGGAGCAGCATGTGGGGGCATAATATATGGAGCATCTTATGGGGCAACATATGGGGGCATAATCTATGGAGCAGCAAATAGGGGCATAATATATGGAGCATCTTATGGGGCAGCATATGGGGGCATATTCTATGGAGCAGCATATGGGGGTATAATCTATGGAGCATATTATGGGGCAGCATATGGGGCCATAATCTATGGAGCAGCATATGGGGCCTATTCTATGGAGCATCTTATGGGGCAGCAAATGGGGGCATAATCTATAGAGTATCTTATGGAGCATCTTATGGGGGCATAATCTATGGAGCATCTTATGGGGCAGCATATGGGGACATAATCTATGGAGCATCTTATGGGGACAAAAAGGCAGCAACACTTACCAGACCATAAAGCAAGATGTCAGCAACACGGGTGCAAAATACCAGATCAACAGCCACTCTCCACCTAACCATTCCTGGAGGGGTTGACTGCCCAGTATACAATTGCACAATAAAGGCCCACATAGGGTGTAGTTCACACAAAGGTACTGCACAGTGTCTGGTTCACAGTCTATTAGTCATGCCCCTACTATTCAATTAGGCGGGCTGGCCAGCACACTCTTTGATGCATAGCCTTGTGAACTCCCCTCAGGATGTCTTAATTGATGGATTCAAAGTGTCAGGATTTAGGGACACGGGGGCATTCCTGACTATCGCTGACCCCCATGTGGTTTGACCTGAGGCAATTCACCAGGGTCTGGGAATTCCCATTATCCTGGCGGGGGGTGCCCGCAAATATATACAGCGAGCTTCTGTGCGTTTGGATTATGGTTGTGGAGAAAAACTGTGTTGGATTGGAGTTATGGGAGGACTTCCTGCAGATATCCTCCTTGGGAACGACATAGGGGAGTTACAGTGCCAATTTGTGGAAGCAGTCACCCGACTACAGGCCCTTCAAGCACTACGTCATCCGGACCTCACCGGGGAGCAACCACCACGAACCACATCAGAGTAGGTAAGCAATACATTTGCTGCTACTACATTGGGAGAGCCTGGGGACAGAGAGGAGTTTAGGAGACAAATAGAGGGTGACACTACCTTGGCAGCTCTTAGGCAAAAGGCAGAAACTGGGCACATGGGAGTTAATGGGGATGACTTCACTCGAGAAAACGGACTGTATTATCATGTAACAAAGGTCAGTGACAAGAGCAACGCTGACGCAATGAACAGGCAACTCATTATCCCTCAGAAGTACAGGGCACAGCTAGTCCAACTGGCCCATGACAGCCCCTTGGCTGGACATCAAGGGAGGAAAAGGACTGAAAAGAAACTCACCCAAAGTTTTTACTGGCCTGGCATCTCACAGTCAGTAGCCCATTATTGCCGCACCTGCGATGTGTGCCAGCGAATGCGGCATCAAGGAGCTCGACATAAGGTACCCCTGCAATCCCTGCCCATAATTGAAGAATCATTTCAACATGTAGCTGTCGACATCTTAGGTCCTCTGGCCCACCCCAGCCGGTCGGGGAAAAAATATATCCTGACAGTGGTGGACTATGCCACTCAGTATCTTGAAGCTGTGCCCCTGTCCAGTATTACAGCAGTAAAGGTAGTTGAGGCCCTTGTTACCATCTTTATCTGGGTAGGACTTCCTAGTGAAATATTATCGTATCAAGGCACTCAGTTCATGTCAGATCTGGTTCAGTCCCTATGGCATACCTGTGGTGTTCGAGCCATTCGCACCACCCCATACCACCCGCAGACCAACGGACTATGTGAAAGCTTTAATGGAACCCTAAAAAATATGCTGAGGGCTTTTGCTGACGTTGAAAAAGACTGGGAAAAATACCTGCCACATCTCCTCTTCACCTATCGGGAGGTTCCCCAAGAGTCCACAGGGTTCTCTCCCTTCAAACTACTGTTTAGCCGGAAGGTCCATGGCCTCTCACTCTTCTGAAAGAACATTTGGAGGGAGACATCTCAGATACCGGAATGCCCATTGTTGCCTATGTTCTAGAGCTCAGAGACCATCTTGCCCAGCTAGCTACCTTGGCTACAGAACATCAGCGAATGGCCCAGTCCAGACAAAAAACCTGGTATGACCGTAATGTCAGGACCCGGGAATTTATGGAAGGACAACAAGTGCTCATGATTACTGCTTCCCCTGCCAACAAGCTTCAAGCAGTGTGGGAAGGCCCTTATCATGTCAAAAAAATTAATGACACTAACTACATTATTGCCATAGAATCTATTGGTCGACGACAGAAAACCGTCCACATTAAGATGCTGAAAGAATACCATGACCAATCTCTACCTGTTCTAGCCGTCTGCCAACCTCCTAGTGATACCGTCGACTACGAGTGTCTCCCCGATCTTCTCCAGGTCGCCCAAGCGGGAGGATCACTGGAACAAGTGCCCTTGGGCTCCCATTTATCGGATATACAAAAGGACGATATTTTCGCCATACTAAGGCCGAGAGCTGCTGCTTTCTCCTCAAAGCCGTGGAAGACTACTCTCACTAGCCACCATGTGGAAACCCCTGGACAACACCTCATTCAGCAGGCTGCCTACTGGGTTCCAGACCAGAGGCTGTTCAAGGCATGATAAAGGACGAACTCGAGGAAATGAAATGACTGGGAGTTGCTCAGCCATCTCACAGTTCTTGGGCCTCTCCTGTCGTCCTGGTCCCCAAGAAGGATGCTACAACGCGATTCTGTGTTGATTACAGACGATTAAATAATGCCACCAAGAGTGATGTTTACCCCATGCCCAGGATTGATGATCTATTGGATCGTCTGGCCAGTGCCCAATTTGTGACCATGTTAAACTTGAGCAAGGGGTACTGGCAGATACCCCTAATGGAGGACGCTCGGGAGCGCTCGGCCTTCATTACTCCATTTGGGCTTTTTGAGTTCCTGGGAATGCCCTTTGGGATGAAAACTGCCCACGCTACTTTCCAGAGACTGGTAGATCGACTGTTAGAACAATGTCAGGACTTTGCCTGTGCTTACTTGGATGACATTGCCATTTTTAGCACAACCTGGGAGGAACATCTTAAACACTTGGGCATAGTGCTAGACTGTATCCTTACTGCAGGGCTGACCATTCGCCCTGATAAGTGCCAAATAGGGATGGCTGAGATGCAGTACCTCAGGCATAGAGTAGGGGGTGGGACCCTAAGGCCTGAGCCTGCCAAGGTGGAAGCCATTAGCATCTGGTCTAGACCCCCAGACTAAAAAGCAGGTACTTGCATTTTTAGGAACTGCTGGTTACTATAGAAAATTCGTTTCTAATTTCAGCACTTTGGCCAAGCCCCTAACCAACTTGACCGGCAAGAACAATACTAAGAATGTGACGTGGACGACTGCATGCGAGGATGCCTTTTGAGCGTTAAAGACCGCCCTCATCACTGCTCCTGTCTTGGCTGCCCCTGATTATAAGTGCTGGTTCTTCGTGTAGAAGATGCATCCACCTTTGGTCCACTTAGTCAAGTGATTGCCGCCAGAGAAGAACATTCTGTTTCTTTTGCCAATCGGAAACTACTGGATCGGGAAGTTGCCTATGACGCTATTGAAAAAGAGTGTCTTGCCATCGTATGGGCACTAAAAAAATTGCAGCCATACTTGTATGGCAGAGACTTTCCAATTGTTTCTGACCACAACCCCCTCATATGGCTGAACCGCGTATCGGGGGACAATGGAAGATTGCTGCGGTGGAGCTGTCCTTACAACCCTACAGCTTCTCCATCCAATACAAGCGGGGAAGTCATCACCAGAACACCAATGGACTGTCTCGACAAGAAGAACCATAGGCTCCCCAGGCCGACCTACCCCTGCCACTGTACAAGGAACTATAAACGATTGAGCAATGTGGACTAAAGTGAGCAGGCCAGAGATCTGTGTAGACCTCATGGCGTGCTCACTTATTCTGAGGGGGGAGGTTGTGATGGTGTGATATGTTATGTGGGCAACATTTTGTGTCTATTTATATTTTAAGGATTTCCATAGTGTTCTCTTGTTGCCCTGTATCATTCCGTGTATTCCCCATATTGTCTAGAGTCTCAATTACCTTTGAAAAGTCTGATAATTGAATTAGCTCACTTACTGTCTGCAGCCTGACTGTATCTATGCCTCTCGAAGAACCCCCTGTAGTGCCTTAATCGCCAAGGCACCTTTGTCAGGTCTGGGAGGCCTGAAAACCGTCCCAACCTGTCTGACTACCCCTGGACATAAGGAGGGGGCTGAGTGTTGTGGGTTCATTTTCCCCTTCACCGTCGATGTCTGATGAACTCCCTCTTCTGGTGAAGGAAGGTAGTGAGGCTGATTACCAAACACCTGATCTGGTAGATGATGACTGGGTAACAGGAAATTCTGACTGGATATAAGGCAGCCGACGCCCTTCTGAGTCGCTGGTGATTTCTCTGCTGGATTCTTGGAGACCAGTCTGATTCCTGCTTCCCAGAGATAAGTTTTTGCTCTGCTATTGAACTTAATAGTTTTGTTTTGTTTACCTTGTTTTTTGGAGTTCAGCCATCCCCGGTCGGGGGTGTGCTGAGTTCCATTTTTGTCTCTGATCAGTTTGTCTCTTTGCTCTCTCTTCAGAATTTACCTGAGTGCTGATATAGTCTTTTTGAAGTCCTAGCGACTTCAGGGCCTGTTTTTCCTATCAGACGGTTGGGACATTTTTTGTTAGGGTTTTTACGGATTGCAGACAGCAGCTTTTCTATCCTGTCCTTTTTAGTTAGCTTGGGCCCCATCGTTTGCTCAACCTATCTTTCTATCTGTGTTAGTGTTTTCATCTTGCTTCACCGTCATTATATGTTGGGGGCTGCCTATTGCTTTGGGGTCTGCTCTGGGGCAGTTTAGATTTCCCCTTTCTTTCTTTAGGCCTATTTAGTTCTCCGGCTGTGATTGAGGGATCTAGGGCATCGTAGGAACCCCCCACGGCTACTGTTAGTTGCTGTGGATAGGATCAGGGGTCTGCAATCCGATAGCTGCCAACCTCTCTGGTTTTCTGGACTTAGCTTGTATCTTTGTTTTTTCCTCCTTCGGTGACTCATTCATAACAGCTGAGGAGGACAGGAGCTGTTCAAGTCAGACCCTGTGTGGTGATGATCGCGTGAAGACAGAACATCAGAGAGGAGGGGAAGCATATGGACCCATTTTATCCTCTGTCTGCTGTATTATTGGACTCTCATCTCCTTGGACATTCATCCTGTTACTGAACTGCATTCATGTTCTAGACTATTTTATCCTCAGTGTGGTGGATTGTTTATGGACCTTTTATTTTTGCGTATAATAAAGGTCTTGGGATTGGTCACACTTCCCTAGCTCTGTTGATTGTGTGGTATCGGAGAAGGACCCCATGACAGTTCATTTTAAAAAATTTCTGTGTCTGACCATGTACGGAGCATACCACATCTCCTGGGCAGGGGAGGAAGCAAAAGACAATACTAACATTACAGCAGGGTGTTACAGAGGATTCATTTTGTGAGGTAAAATATTTCACTGACTGTTTTTAACCAATATTTTACCTCACAAAATGTATCCTCTGCAATCTCCTGCTGTAATGTCAGTATTGTCTTTTGTGTTTAAATCACATGTCTCCTTTGTTCATTCCAACTTGAATATAATAACACAGAATAACCATAGAGGCAGGACACTGATATTTTTAGAATCTACATCGCTAAAGCTATTCACAGCTGCATTTTTGGGCTTCGGCGCCCACCAGAAATCGAGAAAAGGGTATATGCTTCCTAGTACCACATAGATATACAATGTTTGCTATCAAAAGAAAGGTAATTTCATAATAAGAAAAAATTATACTTCTGTCAACACTCTGGGAGCCTCACAGCCAGAGTTTTGACACTTATAAGTTTGTTAGTAACTTTCGAAAGAGGGTACTTTCTCTAACGCTGCCCACCCAGTCAAGTCAGCGAAGGAAAGCTATAAAGTTAAGATGCTGACTCAGTGGGGTGTCATTTGCCCAGGGTGCCAGCTAGAAAGCTATGCTGATAGACCATTTTCCCTTGGGGAAGGCACCCCTCCCCCTCCTCCACACGGTGTGCCATGGACTCTTACGTGTAAGTTCTTATTTTAGTCTACTTTATTTTGTAATTGTCTGTATATACTGTATCTTGTCTCTTTTTGTAACATGTTTTATATTTTTGTAAACACTGCCTATCCTTTCTGGAGAAAAAAACACAGAAAACTGAGCCGGGGTATAAGTTGAAAACATGCATGATGTAAAGGCATGTTCACACTGGCCATAGAAACAAGCAAATCCAAAGAAAAGACAATGTGTGCATATAAAGATATGAAAATAAATAAGTGAAAAAGCAAGTGCATTAAATAATTAACATAGGGTAGTTAGTAAACACTGTTTTTGATTAAAAAAAGCATAAAACTGTCCCACCATGACAAGGTATACCTAATTGAGCCACTACAATCTCTAATGTTAAAACCTACCTAGTGTGAACAGTGGCAAAGAGTCACCGGGTCCCAACAGGACACCCAGCTTTGGAAAGACTATATAGGAACTACCCAGCTCAGTGAAAAGGGGGCCACACCCTATTTGTACTGAATACAAAAATACTGAAGAAAAAAAACAGAAAACTGATCTGGAGTATAACTTGAAAACATGCATGATGTAAAGGCATGTTCACACTGGCCATAGAAACAAGCCAATCCAAAGAAAAGACAATGAGTGCTTATACCCTAATGGAAATAAATAAGTAAAAAAGCAAGTGCATTAAATAATTAACATGGGGTACTAATAAACACTGCTTATCTTTTCTGGAAAATGAGTAGGGAGAAGACATAATAATGTGGAGGCCGGAAAGTGTATGACTAAACGGCCATAAATTATGATCAATAATATATATTGTATATCATGATCCACATATTAGGACTATCCAATGTAAAGGACACTGCACATTCAATAGAAACTACCCAAGGAGACTCTGGGATCTCTCATGCGTCTATACCCACATCATATGGGTTTAACTATCCAGTTGAGCTCGATGGGCTGGGTATTACCCATCTTTGGCATATTTACACTCCTTATGTGTATTTTTTGTGTATTTTTTGTGTATTATTTTTTGTGTATTTTTTGTATTTTGTATTTTTCATTTCTGTATTCATCTTTTGAATTATTCATATATTATCCCATTTGTACACATATGGATATTTTGCTTTTGTTCATATCCTGCATTTTGCCACTCATTCCTGCATCGTGCCACGGGTGTGCGTCACTCATGTGCATGCATGTTTGCACGCGTGCACGTATGTGAGTGTTTATGCACTCGTGTGTATGTGTGTGCACATATCCATGGGGTATTTGTCTATGTGTATCTGCAATATACGGTGCACTATATGTGTCGCATGCATTGTCTGGGTTGCATTTATACACATAGAGATTTAGGCAATTTTGCGCATTTTTATGATAGGTTCTATGCTGGTGAGACTTTATACTTTTGATTGTTTTCTCTTTATATATATTTCGTATGTGTTTTTTGTTGTCATGTTACCTATTGCTTTATTTCTGTATTCTATGCCATGGGCTTTGCTGATATACCCCTTTATGCACCGATACTGTGCAGTATATCGGTGGCATGATGCATTTATGTATGCACAATCTGTTTCCACCCTCCCCTTATATATTTTTGTTTGCCCATCTGTTTGCCCTTTTTACATATGGCGGCTCCTGCCCGACGCTGTCTGTGCGCATGCGCAGTGTCCATCGCACGTCCGCCTCGGCTCCCTGCCTGACGTGCTGGATCACGTGGGCCCGCGTGTTTCCGGTGACGTCACGGCATGGATCCGGTCGGCGCGGGGCGGGCCCCTTGTGCGCGCAGATGGCCTCTGGCTAGGCGCGCGCTATTTAAACCCTGGTGGTCGCACCTTCCCTAACGCCCCCTGAGGAAGGAGTCCTTTGGCTCCGAAACGCGCGTCGGGGACTGGACCGACCCCACTGCCACCACTGCTTCCAGGTATAACAATATTACCTTTTGCTTTTGTTCCTGATGCTTTACATAGCATCAGTTATGGATGTTATGTGTCCTTCACGGGCAGGGTAGTGTGCCATCTAATAGGATATTTTCCTTTGGCTATGTGGTGATGCCTTTGTACACTCCTTGCCATAACAATATTTGCCATTCTTTCCCTGTCCGATTATTGTCATTTTGTTTACTTTAACACGTTAACTCCTGGTGCGATGCTTGCAGTGTGGCTGGTCCCCCTTTTTTGACCATTATGCTGTTTTTTCCTGTTTTCCCTACCATACACCGTATGTCCTTATATAACATTTTACATTATTTAATAAAATTTGGATTTTATGAATTTTTGACTGCTTTTTCTCCTTGGGTAGTTTCTATTGAATGTGCAGTGTCCTCTACATTGGATAGTCCTAATATGTGGATCATGATATACAATATATTATTGATCATAATTTATGGCCGTTTAGTCATACACTTTCCGGCCTCCACATTATTATGTCTTCTCCCTACTCATTTTATCATATTCTCACTGTGTTATGCACAGGTATTTTGGTTGCGGACGGGATGGACTATCGAGCAAGAGACAAAGTCTGGCTCGATCAAGTGGACCAGGTGTTTGGTTCTGGGGGGAGCAGCACCCCACAGATGGTTGATTCAAGTTGGGATGTTAAACTTCAACATATGAAAACATTACTTCTCAAACGTTCTAGACTATGGTGGAACAGGTTATTCCTAGAGAAATATATAGCAAACCAGATGATTCCCAGAGGTTTGAGAGTTAAAGTCATCCCCACATTCTCCATCGAGGATGACACTTTCATCACGAAATGGGAAGAAGCATCTAATTTGTGTTCTCAAACCTTCCTGCAACTTTTGGTGAATCTTTACTCTGGTAATATAGAGACTCTTGATAAATCCATTGATTTATGTCAAGAGGAGATCCGTAAGGGCTGTTCTCCTGATAAAATTCAATCGTTTGAAACTGATTTAGAGAAATCTATGGACATGGTGGTTAAAAAAATCCAGCAAAACCAATTGAACAAATTCAGCAGGGACGTCAAAGATTATCAGATGAAAAAAGTCTACTTATGGAGAAATGGCAATAATTCCAAATTGCAACGCTCTGTTTCTAATACTTCAGTCACCTCTGTAAGTGGGCAATCTGATGTATCTCAAGCTTCGGCCTCATCCTATGATATTGGTGGGTCCCGCAAATTACGAGACCACTCGTTTCATCCTTACAAAAGACATTTTAGGAATCAACCTGAGCCATATCAGAAGGATAATAAGGTGATTAATCTTAGTCAACATGTCCTCACAAGGGTTGATCTGTCGTTATTGGAAAGGGGCTTTACTTTTTCACCCACCTCTGACTTTGATACTTTCACAGCTGTGAAGGATCTCAACCTGTTTGACAGGTCGTTGCTCTTCAAGAGATATTTCTTTAATAATGATCTCCAGTGTCTTTTTCCCACAGAAGAGGAGCAGGAGGCAATAAGAACTTTGGAGGTGCTGGCGGCTGAACATGATGGTGAGGGAGGTAAGATTCCCCCGTCCATTTGTCCTAGATCAGTCAAATTCCCTCCATTTACATCATGCCCTAGCATAGATCTTTTTGTGCATGTGGTGACGGATGAGTTTAGGAAGATTCCTAAATATGGTCGGTGTGACAATCTGACCAAGGAAGAAAGGGTGAGGTTAAGGTATCTTAAAAATCTTCCAGATGTAGTGCTGAAGCCAGCCGACAAAGGTGGCAATGTGGTGATTCGGCCAATAACAATGTATGAGAGAGAGGCATTCCGGCAATTAAATAATCCGGTATGCTATAAAAAATTAACTTACAATCCTCTCTCAGCTTTTTCTGCCAAATTGGACTTGATTATCAACAGGGCCATCATCAATGGCATTGTCACCAAAGAACTGGCTTCGGCACTTACTGTAAAAGAACCTATTATATCCACTCTATACCTCTTACCCAAAATCCATAAGGACATCAGATCACCACCGGGCAGACCTATTATATCTGGTCGTGGGAATTTCCTTGAGCATATCAACAAATGGATTGACCATCATCTTCAGCCGCTAGTATCCAATCTGCCCTCCTTCCTCAAGGACACTGGGGATCTCTTGCGGAAGATCGATGGACTCTGCTTGGAGAGTGATTCTCTTCTTGCTTCGGTTGATGTTGAGTCCCTATATACTAACATCAAGCATATCGATGGCCTACGTGCCGTACGATTTTATTTATCCACCTCTACCATCTCTATGGGACTTAGGGACCTCATCCTGGAGCTTTTAGAGTTCACTCTCACACACAACTTTTTTGTGTTTAAGGGGTCCTTCTTCTTGCAGCTCCAGGGGACTGCCATGGGTGCGGCCTTCGCGCCGTCCTATGCAAATCTCTTCCTGGGGCTGTGGGAGAGGGATCTCTTTCTGTCTGATAAACAGGGGTTGATTGAGCGTGTCCCGTTCTGGGCACGCTACATCGACGATATCTTCTTTATCTTTCAGGGCAGCTCCATCGACCTTCTGCAATTTACGTCTAATTTGAATGACAACGATCTGAACATCAGGTTGACATTGACGTGGGATCCCGTAAAAATTAATTTTCTGGATGTCTCTGTCAAAAAGGATTCACAAGGAATCATTCAAACTGATATTTATCGTAAGGAGACATCCACCAATTCTCTACTCCATGCCTCATCCTGTCACCCCCATCATCTTATTAAAGCTATCCCTGTGGGACAGTTCCTACGTCTCCGCCGTATCTGTTCCACTAATATCGATTTTGAGAATCGGGCCAATGAATTAAGATCTCGATTCTTAGCACGTGGTTACAGTAAACGGAGTATAAAAAAGGCCTATCAACGTGCCAGATGTTCAACTCGTAATGAGCTACTCTACAGGGACCGTAATAAATCTAAGGGTAGTGAGGTTGTGAGATTTGTTACCTCTTTCCATCCCCAACATGGAATGATGCGGGATGCATTGAGATGGGCTTGGCCTATTCTCATGGTGGACCCTATCCTGAACAAACTTCTCCCAGAGTATCCATCCATTTCTTATAGAAGGGCTAGGAATTTACGTGACCAATTGGTGGCTAGTCATTATGTTGATCATCCAGCACACACTTTTTTGGATGATCATCCAATTAGACATGGCTGTTTCCCTTGTGGCAGGTGTATAGCCTGCCCTAACATTGAACGTAGCACTTCATTTACTAATTTTGATGGTACCAGGACGTTTTCCATCAAGCAACGTATATCATGTACCACTCGGTACGTGATATACTATGCTACATGTCCGTGTAGGCTCATTTATGTGGGCATGACCACGCGACAATTGAAGGTACGCACTAGGGAACATGTCTTGGGTATTTCGGCAGCTGCCACTTGCACCGACGATTCAAGCCTGAAGACGTTACCCAGGCATTTCAAGGAATTTCACCGGTGCAATGCCACACTCTTAAGAATAAGGGGCATTGATGCCCTTAACATCAATATAAGGGGTGGCAAATTATCTAATAGGCTGGCTAGGTCTGAAACCAGATGGATCTGGACGCTAGGCACCATCCATCCACGTGGTCTAAATGAAAACATTTCATATGCCCCATACTTGTAACTCATCCAATTTATCCCATTTTGAGCTTTTTGGTCTTGTGTTTTTACTTACGTGTTTTTATCTTTTATCTATTTTCTAGTGGTTTGATTTGATGTATTGTCCTTGGAATTAGGAAGGGTCTGAGGTCCTTTCGAACCATGGAAGTTGTCTGATGTATTCATCCATGATGAAGACTCTGGGATCGCTCATGCGTCTATACCCACATCATATGGGTTTAACTATCCAGTTGAGCTCGATGGGCTGGGTATTACCCATCTTTGGCATATTTACACTCCTTGTGTATTTTTTGTGTATTATTTTTTGTGTATTTTTTGTATTTTGTATTTTTCATTTCTGTATTCATCTTTTGAATTATTCATATATTATCCCATTTGTACACATATGGATATTTTGCTTTTGTTCATATCCTGCATTTTGCCACTCATTCCTGCATCGTGCCACGGGTGTGCGTCACTCATGTGCATGCATGTTTGCACGTGTGCACGTATGTGAGTGTTTATGCACTCGTGTGTATGTGTGTGCACATATCCATGGGGTATTTGTCTATGTGTATCTGCAATATACGGTGCACTATAAGTGTCGCATGCATTGTCTGGGTTGCATTTATACACATAGAGATTTAGGCAATTTTGCGCATTTTTATGATAGGTTCTATGCTGGTGAGACTTTATACTTTTGATTGTTTTCTATTTATATATATTTCGTATGTGTTTTTTGTTGTCATGTTACCTATTGCTTTATTTCTGTATTCTATGCCATGGGCTTTGCTGATATACCCCTTTATGCACCGATACTGTGCAGTATATCGGTGGCATGATGCATTTATGTATGCACAATCTGTTTCCACCCTCCCCTTATATATTTTTGTTTGCCCATCTGTTTGCCCTTTTTACATATGGCGGCTCCTGCCCGACGCTGTCTGTGCGCATGCACGGTGTCCGTCGCGCGTCCGCCTCGGCTCCCTGCCTGACGTACTGGATCACGTGGGCCCGCGTGTTTCCGGTGACGTCACGGCATGGATCCGGTCGGCACGGGGCGGGCCCCTTGTGCGCGCAGACGGCCTCTGGCTAGGCGCGCGCTATTTTAACCCTGGTGGTCGCACCTTCCCTAACGCCCCCTGAGGAAGGAGTCCTTTGGTTCCGAAACGCGCGTCGGGGACTGGACCGACCCCACTGCCACCACTGCTTCCAGGTATAACAATATTACCTTTTGCTTTTGTTCCTGATGCTTTACATAGCATCAGTTATGGATGTTATGTGTCCTTCACGGGCAGGGTAGTGTGCCATCTAATAGGATATTTTCCTTTGGCTATGTGGTGATGCCTTTGTACACTCCTTGCCATAACAATATTTGCCATTCTTTCCCTGTCCGATTATTGTCATTTTGTTTACTTTAACACGTTAACTCCTGGTGCGATGCTTGCAGTGTGGCTGGTCCCCCTTTTTTGACCATTATGCTGTTTATTCCTGTTTTCCCTACCATACACCGTATGTCCTTATATAACATTTTACATTATTTAATAAAATTTGGATTTTATGGATTTTTGACTGCTTTTTCTCCTTGGGTAGTTTTTATCTTTTCTGGAGTAAATCTATAAATTTACTAGTTTTGGTTCTTGCTCTATAGCGTACCACCACG
Source organism: Dendrobates tinctorius (assembly GCF_039654945.1). Lineage (NCBI taxonomy): Eukaryota > Metazoa > Chordata > Amphibia > Anura > Dendrobatidae > Dendrobates > Dendrobates tinctorius. The sequence continues at coordinate 6,489,930 of NW_027361921.1, forward strand.
ACCTCAGCGCTAATTACGCTACCATGTGGGTTGGCTCCTGATCCGATATTTATTTTTATGTAAAAGGAGGAGCTGGTGGCAGAACAGTGTTCAGGGGATTTGGGAGACTCTGGCAGTGATGAAACTGAGGATTTGTGTGTGTATTATCCACCCTGGGTCAGGGGTCATGCATACCGCCTTCACTGGAGAGTTCCCAATAGCCAGTACACGGCAAGGCAGCCTTTCGTATCCTAGGTGTAGTTCTCTGACTGACCTGAGGGTAAAGGGGGCACCAGAGAGCTGCAAGTTCCAAAACCAGAACTAAAGGTGGAAACAAAATTTGTGGACGGTTATAGGACGTACGACCACTAACAAATAGTACATTTGTGAAAATTGGTTGAATATAATAAATCACTGACAGCTGGGGGGCAACCTCACACCCCCAGTTCATGACAGATATCATCAAGAGTAAATACGCACACATACCACCCAGCAAGTATAGAGCAATAGATTTTTTTATAATAAATATGTATGTGTCTTATACCCAAATACATGTGTCAAAAATACAACATATAATAATATTTACCCTGAAAATGCATAAACATAGTCGTGTGCATATATGCAATTCAGCTACAAATCCATGTGAGACAAAGGAACAACACTGCCCACATGGGTCATGGCATATATACCATATGTATGGCCATGTAATTATATAGATCATCACGGCATTAATGAAAGGTAATTAATTAGCCATCATATGGTATAATGCCTCATGAAATGAACAATAATAACCATACAAACACATAGTGATGATAATACATGGTACATAGTGTGGCAGAGTATTTAAATCATCCCCTGCATCACAGTCATCCTTAGGCATATCGTTATCCATAGCATCAAAACATCAATATGGACAGAGGCAACTAAACAAGACAAAAGTAAATTAAAAAATAATAAAAAAATAAATAAATTGCATATCCTACAGCAAAAATTAAAGAAATGAGACATAGCTAATATTTTCTCTTAACCCTTTCAGGTATAGTCCGTCTAATGTTGAAATCCATCTGGCTTGTAGCTGAGCCAATCTATGGCTCACTTTCCCCCATTAATGCCAACATTAATTTGATCTATGCCCCTCACCCTAAGGCCTGTTTCACACTTCAGTTTTTTGTGTCAATTAAAATCCGCCAAAAAGGCGGAAAAGCGGATCCGTTCCTAACTGATGTGAACGGATGCCACCGGATCTGTTTTTTGACGGATCCGCCGAATGAAGAATTTTAAAGGAACCGCTGGCCGGGAAGGGGAGAGAGAGAGAGAGAGAGAGAGAGGTTTTTTTCCACCGCCAGAAAGGATTTCAGGGTCAAATTTCCGGCTGACTTCCTTTCTCCGGGCATGCGCACTGTAAAATGCGGATCCTACAGCAAAAAAAAGTTGCAGGGTCTGTCCAGGCATGCCAGCGGACGCAAACATTCTGGCGGATCCTCAAAAAAATGGATCCAACGGATGGCCATCCGTCAAGATCCGCCGGTAATGCAACACAATGGGGAAAAAAACGGATCCGCCAAAAAAAATGGCGGATTCATTATTTTCAAAAACTGGCGGATTTTGACTGATGGTCAAAAATGGAAGTGTGAAACAGGCCTATGTAGGGTGCAGTCACATCTTTGTATAGTCCTGAGTGTGGACATATCATCATGATTGGCCACAAAATCAATTCCAATAGCGTATTCCCTAACACTCACCTTGGTTGTTCTTGTTCACTCTGATAATGACTCTGTAGCAGATAGTTTCACAGATTTTTAGTGCGTCAAATCGTAACACTGGGACTCTCAGGCAAAGATTTAGATATAAGAGGATCGGTTTGTAAAATTGGCCACCTTGAAGCAACCTTTCATACGTGAAAAATATGCATAGCAATTTCTAATAAATATCACTTTGTTCGTGGACCTACTTTCCCTCTGTTTATATAGAAATGAGTGGTGTGTGGAAAGCTTTACCCTGTGATAGGCCCTCTTTATCATCCATCTGTTGTGCCCTCTTTCATAAAATCTGCTACAGAGGTCACTCGTCTGATTTTCAAAGTCCAGGTCACTGGAACAAATTCTACCATGGAGAAGAAACTGCCCAACGGACACTATTCTTATCATGGATTTAGGATGAGAGGAGGAGGCGTGTAAGCGCATGTTAGTAGATGTACTCTTCCTAAAGATATTAGTCTGTAAAGCATCATTCTCATCTCTCTTCAAAGTAACAATTAGAAAGCCAACTGTATTCTCATTACACTGGTATATGATGTGAATATTCTTGTCATTCCTATTGAGCATTCCCATAAACTCTTGCAGAGACTCAATAGATAAACTGGAGTTGCTTGAGTTCACATTGACACACAATGTCTTTGTTTTTAAGGGGTCCTTCTACCTGCAGCTCCAGGGAACAGCTATGGGGGCATCCTTTGCCTTGACATACGCCAGCCTGTTCCTGGGTCTGTGGGAGAGGGACCACTGCCTGTCAGATCAGCAGTTGTCGATGGACCGATTTCCCTTCTGGAAGCTGTATTTTGCTGATATACTGCTGATCTGGCAGGGATGGATTGATCGTCACCACAGCCACTGGGTCTCCCAGAGTGCAGCGGGACCTGGAGTGGCTGCTGCTACAGTCTATGGAGCTTTGTTCTTTGAATCTTTGTGAGAACACCAAGGACTACGTCGGACCTGCACGGGAATTTTGAGTTTTGCAATAAGTTGGTGAACGAGAGACAGAGTCTTGCCTTTATTTCTCTCTGTGTTTTTTTCAGGTTTCCATTAGTGGACTATAGCAGACTCGGGGACTACGGCAAATTCCCAGGACTACGGGGACCTGTATGGCTTTTTTTTAAAAATAAATTAGGGAACCAGGGAAAGTGTCGGGCAGCGTGTTTTCAAATAAAGTGGGTTTTTTTGTGTGTGTGGTTTTATTTTGTATTACTGCATCAGCAATCGGGGTGACTGACACCAGACACCTGACACCTCTCTATTACTAACCTGACACCTCTCTATTACTAACCTTTTAGCTGATTTTTGACAAATCACAGCTGAAATCAACCCCAAAACCATTACCCTAATTGCCAATGCACCAGGGCAATCGGGAAGAGGCGCACAAAGTGCTAGAATTGGTGCATCTTATGTGATGCACCACTTATGGGGAAGTTGTGGGCTTGTATTTTTAGGCTGGGAAGGGCCGAATATCCATGGACCTTCCCAGCATGATATCAGCTTTCTGCTTTGCCTTTGCTGGTTATCAAAAATAAATGGGACCACACTTAGTTTTTTTTAATTATGCATATATTATGTTTAAGCTAAACAACCTTTAGTGCCACATGAAAGGCACTAAAGGGTGCAATTTGTTATATGTGGGGAACTTGTGAGATTATATATCTACAGAATTTCTATCTATTCTATCATATTTCTAATGTCTTTCTATTATCTTTCTTTCTTCCTTGCTTTATTAGGTTTGTAAATTAGCTTTAAGTTATATAGAGTATTACAATATGTAAAAGATGATGTTAAAAGCAGATTGCATTCACATGTCATACGGATGCTAGGTGAGAAAAAAGCTCACTCTGACATTACACTCACATGACATATGGAGTGGCATACGCAGGACTTTCGCATGACACTTGTTCAACTTTTCAGGATGAAGATAAGAGTGTTTTTTATATGCAGATGTGAACGAGGCCTTAGGTTGTGTTTTCACTAGCCCACTCTCAGCCATAAATGACCAAGGATCAGCTGCATAGAAGCTGATTGATAGTAATTTATTAGGCAACTTAGGCAGAGAATACTGCTGAGAACAATGATATTTCAGAAAGCTTTAAAATCATTTCACTTCACAGTTGAGCACTTTGCTCTTTTGCTGGGTTAGTGTTAGGCTGTTTAGAAAGACCAATTAGGAAATGGGTATTTCTAAGAATGTTGTTCCCAATAATTGGCCAGTAAAAATCCCGATTTTGGCTTAATGAACAATTGATCAAGTATACCAAGATGGGGGCTTTCCAGCTATACCCTTACAGAGCTTACCTGACTAATAGAAAGTAGTTACAGCAAGAACACTAGGTCTGAGATTGAGCAGGGGACTTGTCACTTGCAAGAATGTTTGTTAAACTATTCTTTTTTCCTTTCGTGCCACTTGCTTCTCTTTTCACTTTATTTTGATGCTTGCCATTTTCAGTTCCTGTTTTCCCATAGATATTGTGTTCTACATTTTTTTCCTTTCAATTCCTTACAAATCAGCAAATTGTCAGTGTTTTTGTTAAACACTTTCACAGCAACATCACTTACCATATGACTCCATAATGCAAGAATCCTTTACTTATTTTTAAATGAATTATATGTAGTAAATTTTGGGTATGCAAAACACTTCAGCAAATGGAATACAACTGTATTTCTAGGGCCATCTATAGGTTACAACCCTGTAAAGCAAAGTCTAATCATTTAAACATTGCACCCCTGCACCTTCTTTCTCCTTCCTGACAAGTCAAATTTTTAAATTCTAACCAGTGTCACTGTATGTGGTAGTGACTCTAGAACACTTCTACATATCACAGACTGCTTTTTTTTTTTTTTTTTCAAGACACATTGTACTTCACATTAGTGGTAAATTTAGGTAGGTATGATTTGTGTTAATTTATGAAAAAAAATTAAATTTGATGAAAATGTTGAAAAATTTGTAACTTTTGAACTTTGAATTTTTATGTCCTTAAAACAGATGATCATATTGCTAAAATAATTAATAAATAACATTTAACACATGTTTACTTCACATCAGCATCATTTATGAAGCATCATTTTTTTGGGGGAAGATATAAAGGTTAAAAATTTATCAACAATTTCTTATTTTTCCAGCAAACCTGACAAAGCCAGTTTCTTTAGTGACATCATATTTAAAGTGATTTTGTGAGGCCTATGTGGCAGAAAATATACAAAAATGACATCATTTTAAAAACTGCACCCTTCAAGTGCTCAAAACCACATTCAAGAAGTTTATTAAAATATTTTCCCCAAAATAAGTTGCATTAGCCCTAAATTTTTCATTTTCACAAGGGTAGCAGGAGAAAATGGACCCCAAAATATATTGCTCTATTTCTCCTGAGAAAACAGTTATTCTATATTTGGTGGAAAACTACCGTTTGGGTGAATGACAGGGCTCAGAAAAGGAGCATCATTCCTCTTTTGGATAGCAGAATTTCCTGGAATAGATAGTGGATGCCAGGTCACGTTTACAAAGCCCCTCATGTGCCTAAACAGTGGAAAACCCCCACAAATGACATTTTGGATACTACATCCCTCAAGGAATTTATTTTGAGCAGTAGTGAGCACCTTGGACCCCAGTTGCCGTAGCCTCAAATTTTTCATTTTCAAATGGGTAATAGGAAAAATGGACCCAAAAATTTATTGAGCAACTTCTTAAGAGTACATAGATACCCCATATGTGGTGAAAACCTACTGCTTTGGCACATGGCAGGACTTGGAAGGAAAAGAGCAACATTTGCATTCTTGAGCTGGACTAGATAGCCAACGCCATGTTGTAATTGAAGTGCCCCTAACATTCCAACAGGGCCGGTTTTAGGCAAAGTGGGGCCCTAGGCAAAGTTTAAAATGGGGCCCCAAATGCTAACACATTGCACATCACACAGAAGCATTTTGGTTGTATTTACATGCACTGAGTTCTGGACGCTAAATGTTGTGAATTCTCTTGCTCGGAGTTCTGAGCCGAAGTTCCCTCTGCTCCCTCTGGTGGTTGCTGAGAGTGGTGGAGCTGGTTAGGTGGATGGAAGTTCCCCACCTGACAACAATAGTTGGAAACCTGGGATTACTGGCTGGGAGCATATAATTGAGCTGTTTGCTCTTGGAGGTTGCTGGTGATTTCCTCAGTGTGCAGTTGGAGCTCTTTTGTCCCCTGCCTGATCTGCATGGTTGAGCTAAGTGATTCTGTCATGATCCATGCTGGATTAGGACTGATAAAAAGCACAGGTAACCTTTTTTTTTCTAAGCTGTGCTTAGGGTTGGTTTTTTGCCCCCAGTGGCCATTAGGATTATTGAACTGTGGTGTTGTTTGTTCTAAGTTTTCCCCATTGGTGGTGAGCGTCATTGCACCCTAGTTTCTTTAGTTAAGTGCACATGATTATAATGCAGGTGTGATTGCTGGCTCTGCTATAAAAGAGTCACAGGTGTTGCAATCAGTGTTGGTGAAAGTGTTCATTTCAACCATCCTTGGTGGAGGAAGGAGCTGGAGAGCGTTCCATGCAGCATTGTCTTAGCCCTGGTGTGGAAGGAGTCATAGGGGATTTCCTTGTAGCTCTGACAGAGCTTGGTGGCAGTGATTCAGGAGGAGAGCTGCATTCTGGTGGTGGACTCTGTTGTCAGGAGCAAGTGCAACAGAGTAAAGTTAAGTGGTGTTTCCCCATTTGTGTTTTTCCTTAGTGTGTATTAGTTCAGCAGTGGGGCCAGTGCCTGAGCCACCCAGCTCCCTAGCAAGGGATAGGTGTAGGGTGTGCTAGGGCGACAGGTTCCTGATCGGCGCCCGGTGCGGAACCGGCATAGGGAACGTTAGGAGCGTTAGGGACATTGACTCAGGGGAGTGCAGGAGGTCTCCACATCCCCTTTCCCTATCGCAGGGCCCACCATTGTAACTGTTGTCCCTCCCCCTTGTCTTGTTTTAGTTACCGGCCTGCTGGTCATGTCACACAGGACAGTATCATGTGACATTATCACCAACGGCAACTTTTTTTTTCTGCTGAGCCATGGACCCAGCTCAGACCTTTGCCCAAATGCTGCAGACCCTTACTAATGAGATTAGGGGGCTGTGCAGAGGGTTGGTGCGGCAGCTGCGGCTGTTGTGGGCTCTGGGGGCTTGGTTCAGGAACAGGCTCAGCCAGAACCCAAGATATCCCTCCCTGACAGATTTTCTGGAGGGAGAGGTCAATTCGTGGTGTTTCAACAAGCCTGTAAATTGTATTTCAGGCTGCGCCCTCGTTCATCAGGGAGTGAAGAGCAACGGGTGGGAATCATTATGTCCCTTCTTAAAGGGGATCCCCAATCCTGGGCCTTCTCCCTACCGGATGATTCTCCATCATTGGTGTCCGTGGACGAGATTTTTGTGGCTTTGGCGCTTGTGTATGGGGATCCTGATGGTGTCTCCCTGGCGAAGTCTCGACTCCGTAGGTGTAAGCAGGGAGCCCGGGTTGCTGAGGAGTACTGCTCAGAGTTTAGGAGATGGGCCACTAACACTCAGTGGAATGACCCTGCACTTAGGAGTCAATTTGTGCAGGGTTTGTGTTATGAATGGGTCACCGAGGAGAAAAAAGCAAAGCAAGCTAAGTCACAGAAAACCAGAGAGGTTGGTAACTATGCAGATTGCAGATCCCTGATCCTACCACACAACTAGCAGCAGCCGTGGAGCGTACCTACAATGTTCCTAGATGCTTCATCACAGCCGGAGGACTAAATAAGCCTGAAGCATGAAAAGGGGAAAACTAACTGCCCCAGAGCAGACCCCAAAAGAATAGATAGCCCCCACACATGTATTGACAGTGAAACAAGATGAAAGCACAAACACAGGCAGGAAAATAGGCTGAGCAAATGATGGGGCCCAAACTAACTAGAAAGATAAGGAAAGGAAAGACACTGTCTGCAACCTGCCAAAAACCCTACAAAAATAATGTCCAACACTTCTGATAGCAAAATTAACCCTGAAGTCACTAGACTTCTCCCACTATATCAGCACTCTGAAATATTCTGAGACAGAGCAAAAAGAGGCCAAACTACTAAGGGACAAAAAGCAAATTGGCAAAATACTGATAAATAAGAGTGGAAATTCAGCACAGCCCCCAGCCGGGACTGGCTGACCACACAAAAAACTGAATAGGCCAACAAAATCAAGTGTGAACATTAGCAGAAAAACTTAGCTTTAGATGACTGGAACAGAGCTGAAAACCATGAGCTGACAAGCCAGAAAGAATCACCAGCAACTGAATAGGGCGTCGGCTGTCTTAAATCCAATCTGAGACTCCTGAGGTCCAATCGTCATCCTCATTATCAGGTGGCAGATCTCCACCGATCAAATCAGCCTCACTACCTCCTGTTACCACCAGAGGGAGTCTGGAAGGAGAACTCACAACTGGTGAACCAGAGAATGAACTCACAACAGTACCCCCCTTGAGGAGAGGTCACTGAACCCTCATCCACGCCACCAGGCCGATCAGGATGGGCCCGGTGAAAAGCACAAACCAATCTATTGGCATGAATATCAGAGGCAGAGACCCAAGAATTATCCTCCTGACCATAACCCTTCCATTTGACCAAATACTGGAGTCTCTGTCTAACCAAACCAGAATCCAATATTTTCTCTACTTCATATTGCACGGTTTTAGGAAGTTTTGCCCCCAGAAGTTTGCCCCCAGCAGTTCGCCCCCAGCGGTTCGCCCCCAGGAACACTTCGCCCCCGCACATTTCGCCCCCGCACATTTCGCCCCCAGCAGTTCGCCCCCGGATGTTTCGCCCCCGGATGTTTTGCCCCCGGATGTTTCGCCCCCAGCAGTTCGCCCCCGGATGTTTCGCCCCTGGATGTTTCGCCCCCAGCAGTTCGCCCCCGGATGTTTCGCCCCCGGATGTTTCGCCCCCAGCAGTTCGCCCCCGGATGTTTTGCCCCCAGCAGTTCACCCTCAGCAGTTTGCCCCCGGATGTTTCGCCCCCAGCATTTCTCCCTCGATGTTTCGCCCCCAGCAGTTCGCCACCGGATGTTTCACCCCCGGATGTTTCGCCCCCAGCAGTTCGCCCCCGGATGTTTCGCCCCCGCACATTTCGCCCCCAGCAGTTCGCCCCCGGATGTTTCGCCCCCAGCAGTTCGTCCCCGGATGTTTCGCCCCCAGCAGTTCGCCCCCGGATGTTTCGCCCCCAGTGTCAGAACAAAAAGAAGAGCATTTTCTTCTTTTCGTTCCACTGCAGGTTAGCGGAATGCGGCATTACAGAAGCGAACGGGCGGCCTGTAGTGTATATGTAGCGGAAGTGTGAAAGCACCCTAATGCTGCCACTGTTTTAGAACTCCAAAGCACGTGCTTTACTGGCACTTTTCAGAGCGCTTTTGTGAGCGCTCTCGGTAATGACCCATAAGATACAGGCTATTGATGAACGCTAAGTGCTCAAAAATAGCTCCTGTAATAAAATAAAAAGAGCTGGCCGAAACAACACCTCGCTTTTCTAGCCATTGACTTATCTACTATATAATTCTCTAAGGGTCACTTTCGTCTTCCTGTCTGTAACGTTTTATTCGTATATTCATTGGTCGCGGCGTCTGTCTGTCATGTAAATCCAAGTCGCTGATTGCTCGTGGGCGTTTTGCCACGACCAATCAGCGACGGTCACAGTCTGCCATAAAAATGGCCGCTGCTTCACTGCCCTGCACTCACCGCTGACCGCTCACACAGGGTTAATGCCAGCGTTAACGGATCGCGGTGTACCGCACTCCGTTAACGCTGCTATTAACCCTGTGTGACCAACTTTTCTCTATTGATGGTGCCTATGGTGTAATGTTAAAAAATAATAATAAAAAAAAAAAGTTATTCTCACCCCCTCCAACGTCACGCTGTCCTCCGCGCCTCTCTCCGATGCATGCCGTGCCTTCCGGTCCGAACGATGCTATGCGTCCAGGACCTGCGATGATGTCATGGTCATGTGACCGCGACGTCATCGCAGGTCCTACGCTCAGACCGGAAGCCACCGCCAGCACTGCAGAGAGGCGCGAGGACTTCAGGGCCCGTGGCTGAGGTGAGTATATCTTTATTATGTTTTTTTAAACACAAATATAGTGCCCACATTCCTAGACTACGTGGACAGTGCAATATACTACGTGACCAGTGCAATATACTATGTTGGCTGGCCAATATACTACGTGCGCTGGGCAATTTACTACGTGAACTGTGCAATTTATTACATGAACTGTGCAATTTACTACGTGCGCTGTGCAATTTACTACGTGGACTGTGCAATTTACTACGTGCGCTGTGCAATTTACTACGTGGACTGTGCAATTTACTACGTGCGCTGTCCAAAATACTATGTCAATACAAAAAATGGTGGGGGGAACAAGAGGCGCAATAGTGCCCTATCACTAGTGACACTTGAAGTATGAGCGGTATAATACAGTTCCACTCACCTATTCCAGTTGTGTAACCCACAACTGGCTTGAGAGCATATCACAGGATCAGCTGCTGCAGGACCTCCACCAACCACTCGCACGTGGAAAAACCTTCAGAAAGTTGTGGGAAGCAGGGTGTGTTGCAGTCCGCGCTGCCGAGATTAACAATATATATCCCTGAGGAAGGTGCCAGGAAGGGCGCCGAAACGCGTAGGAGGAAATAAAGGAGTACACTGCTACAACATCTTGCATCCCAGGTGATTTGTTAATCTCGGCAGCGCGGACTGCAACACACCCTGCTTCCCACAACTTTCCAAAATACTACGTCAGCTGCCCTATATACTACGTGGCATGTGCAATGTACTACGTGGACTGTCCAATATACTACATAACCTGTGCAACATACCAGGTGGCTGTGCCTTCTACAATACCCAATACGTTAGAATCGGGCCACCATCTAGTATATTCAAAATTGGCAATCTTCTTTGTGATTTTCCAGTGCTTAGCACTTGGGAAAGTGGCTACTGTGAAAGCGGTCTTAGGGCTAAAACACAAGGCCGAAATTCCCTGCCTAATTTGGGGCCGAAACATCTGGGGGCAAAAAGCAGGGGGCGAACTGCTGGGAGCGAAACATCCGGGGGCGAAACATCCAGGGGCGAACTGCTGGGGGCGAACTGCTGGGTGCGAAACATCCGGGGGCGAAACATCCGGGGGCGAACTGCTGGGGGCGAACTGCTGGGGGCGAAACATCCGGGGGTGAACTGCTGGGGGCGAAACATCCGGGGGCGAACTGCTGGGGGTGAACTGCTGGGGGCGAAACATCCGGGGGCAAAATATCCGGGGGCGAAACATCCGAGGGCGAACTGCTGGGGGTGAAACATCCAGGGGCGAAACATCCGGGGGCGAAATATGCGGGGGCGAAATGTGCGGGGGCGAAACAGGGCGAAATATCCGGGGGCGAAACATCCGGGGGCGAAATATCCGGGGGCGAACCATCCGGGGGCGAAACATCCGGGGGCGAAACATCCGGGGGCGAAACATCCGGGGGCGAAACATCCGGGGGCGAACTGCTGGGGGCGAAACATCCGGGGGCGAACTGCTGGGGGCGAAATGTGCGGGGGCGAAATGTGCGGGGGCGAAACAACCTGGGGGCGAAATGCTGGGGGCGAAATGTTCGGGGGCGAAGTGTACCTGGGGGCGAACTGCTGGGGGCGAACTGCTGGGGGCGAACTGCTGGGGGCGAAATGCTGGGGGCGAAACTTCCAACTCCCATATTGCACATTGCCTTCAACCAACACAGGGTCAGGAGGTGCTGCCATAGGAACCACTGGCTCAACATACCTCTTCAACAGAGATTTGTGAAATACGTTATGGATCTTGAACGTAACTGGAAGAGTCAATCGAAACAAAACAGGATTAAGAATTTCCAAAATCTTATAAGGACCAATAAATCTTGGCTTAAATTTAGGAGATGCAACCTTCATAGGAATATTCTTAGACGACAACCAAACCATATCACCCACTTTAAACCGGGGACCAATGGTCCTATGCCGGTTGGAAAATCGCTGGGCCTTTTCCTGAGAGAATGACAACTTATCCACCACTTGGTCCCATACAGTATCTGCTGCATTCTCTTAACCACAGTGTCCATACCTGGGCAGGACGAAGATTCCACTTGCCCTGAAGAGAATCGAGGATGAAACCCAAAATTACAGAAAAAGGGTGACATCAAAGGGGCAGAACTAGCTCTATTGTTCAGTGCGAATTCGGCCAAGGGCAAAAATGAGACCCAATCATCCTGATCAGCAGATATAAAACATCTCAAATAAGACTCCAAGGTCTGGTTTGTTCTCTCAGTCTGTCCATTGGTCTGGGGATGAAATGCGGAGAAGAAGGATAACTGATTTCCCAGATTGGAACAAAAGGCTTTGCAGAATCTGAAAACAAACTGGACTCCTCTGTCGGACACAATGTTCTCTGGAATCCCATGTAACCGAACCACCTGTTGTAAAAACAAGGGCACAACTCAGCCGAAGATGGCAACTTTGGGAGTGGTACAAGATGGACCATCTTCGAAAATTTATCACAAATCACCCAGATAACAGTCATTCTCTGAGAGACAGGAAGATCAGAAATAAAATCCATTGAGATATGGGTCCATGGCCTCTTGGGCACCGGCAAGGGCATCAGCAACCCACTAGAACGAGAACAGGGTTTAGACCGAGAACAAGTCCCACAGGACTGTACAAAATTTCTGACGTCACGAGATAAGGCAGGCCACCAAAAGGACCGACTCACCAAATCTCTAGTACCAAAAATACCTGGATGACCGGCCAATGCGGAGCAATGAATTTCAGACATCACTCTCTTTCTAAACTGGTCAGGAACATACAATTTTCCCATAGGGCAACGCTCAGGTTTATCCTCCTGAAATTCCTCCAGGGTGCGCCTCAAATCGGGCAAAATGGCAGAAAGAACTACCCCTTCACCTAGGATGGTGGTAGGCTCGGTCACACTAAGAGAATCGGCAAAGAAACTCTGCCTTAACATTCTTAGTGCCCGGAAGAAAAGAGACCACAAAATTAAAACGCGTGAAAAACAAGGCCCATCTAGCCTGTCTAGGATTCAAGCGTTTGGCCGACTCCAGATAAATCAAATTCTTGTGATCGGTGAGGACCACAACTTGATGTCTAGCTCCCTCCAACCAATGTCTCCACTCCTCAAATGCCCACTTCATGGCCAACAATTCCCGATTCCCCACGTCATAGTTGCGTTCAGATGGGGAGAACTTTCGAGAAAAGAAGGCACAGGGATTCATCTTAGAAGTCACAGGGTCTTTTTGGGACAAAACAGCTCCAGCACCAATCTCAGAAGCATCTACCTCCACCTGAAATGGAAGTGAGACATCAGGTTGCCGTAAAACTGGAGCTGAAGTAAATCTCTGTTTAAGCTCCTGAAATGCTGAGATAGCCTCAGGAGACCAATTCAGCACATCAGCGCCCTTCTTGGTCAGATCAGTCAGTGTTTTGACAATACCAGAAAAATTACCTATAAATTTACGATAGAAATTAGCAAAACCCAAAAACTTCTGGAGGGCCTTCAACAAAGTAGGCTGAACCCAATCATAAATGGCCTGTACCTTGGCCTGGTCCATTTCAATAGTCGATGGAGATAAGATAAATCCCAAAAATGAAATCCTCTGTACACCAAAAAGGCATTTCGATCCCTTAACAAACAGGGAATTCTCCCTCAAAATCCGGAACACAGTCCGGACGTGTTCCACATGAGAATCCCAATCACTAGAAAAGATCAAAATATCATCCAGATAGATGATCAAAACTTATCCACAAAGTCACGGAAAATATCATTCATAAAGGACTGGAAGACAGAAGGGGCATTAGTGAGCCTAAAAGGCATCACCAGGTACTCAAAATGTCCCTCCGGAGTGTTAAATGCCATCTTCCATTCATCCCCGTGCTTGATGCGAATAAGATTATTACTCCCCCCTGAGGTCAAGCTTAGTAAACCAGCAGGCACTCTTAACTCTGGAGAATAAATCAGACATCAGAGGTAACAGGTACTGATATTTAACCGTCATCTTGTTAAGGGAATGATAATCAATACACGGTCTTAATGAACCATCTTTTTTGGCCACAAAAAAAAAACCAGCACCTAAAGGTGACGAGTAGAGTTGAGCGAAACGGGTCGAAAAATTTCAAAAGTCGCCGACTTTTGGCAAAGTCGGGTTTCATGAAACGAAACCCGACCCTAGGATGAGGTCGGCCACGAGGTCGGCGACTTACGCGCCAAAGTCGCGTTTCAAAAGTTTGTTTTGCGCTCTTTTTCAGCCAATCAGGATCCACGGACACTGTGGGCAACGTGATGACATAGGCAGGGGTCACCACCATCTTTCAGAAGGGCATGCAAGTGATTGGCTTGCTTTGGTGGGCGTCACAGGGGGTATAAAAGGGCGTGCACGCCGACCGCCATCTTACTTCTGCCGATCTCAGTATAGGGAGAGGTTGCTGCTGATTCTGTAGGGAGAGCGTTAGGCAGGGAAGAAGACAAAAAAACTGCTTCTGCTGCTAGCGATTTGGCCTGCACAACACACCAGTCACTGTGTGTGCAGTGCAAGGGGAGGCTATATAGTGGTGTATCAGTGGTGTTGGTTGTTGGGCTGCCTTCTAAGGCTTCCTGACATTCCTGCATTGCTGTTTACCCACTGCTCCGCAAACTGCTTTTTTAAAAGCAATCCCAATTTTTTTTTTTTGTCCTGAGAAGAAAAAAAAACTGCTTCTGCTGCTAGCAATTTGGCCTGCACAACACACCAGTCACTGTGTGTGCAGTGCAAGGGGAGGCTATATTGTGGTGTATCAGTGGTGTTGGTTGTTGGGCTGCCTTTTAAGGCTTCCTGACAGGCTGGCATTGCTGTTTACCCACTGCTCCGCAAACTGCTTTTTTAAAAGCAATCCAATCTCCCTTATCCTCTAGTCCCTTTTGTCACTGCTGTGCCATCGAGCCTGTGACATAGCGCTCAGATATCAGTGGGCCTCACACAATCCAAAACTGTCCACAAGTGTCTGCAGAAATTCAAAATCTCCCTTATCCTCTCGTCACTTTTGTCACAGCTGTGCCATCGAGCCTGTGACATAGCGCTCAGATATCAGTGGGCCTCACACAATCCAAAACTGTCCACAAGTGTCTGCAGAAATTCAAAATCTCCCTTATCCTCTCGTCACTTTTGTCACAGCTGTGCCATCGAGCCTGTCACATAGCGCTCAGATATCAGTGGGCCTCACACAATCCAAAACTGTCCACAAGTGTCTGCAGAAATTCAAAATCTCCCTTATCCTCTCGTCACTTTTGTCACAGCTGTGCCATCGAGCCTGTGACATAGCGCTCAGATATCAGTGGGCCTCACACAATCCAAAACTGTCCACAAGTGTCTGCAGAAATTCAAAATCTCCCTTATCCTCTCGTCACTTTTGTCACAGCTGTGCCATCGAGCCTGTCACATAGCGCTCAGATATCAGTGGGCCTCACACAATCCAAAACTGTCCACAAGTGTCTGCAGAAATTCAAAATCTCCCTTATCCTCTCGTCACTTTTGTCACAGCTGTGCCATCGAGCCTGTCACATAGCGCTCAGATATCAGTGGGCCTCACACAATCCAAAACTGTCCACAAGTGTCTGCAGAAATTCAAAATCTACCTTATCCTCTCGTCACTTTTGTCACAGCTGTGCCATCGAGCCTGTCACATAGCGCTCAGATATCAGTGGGCCTCACACAATCCAAAACTGTCCACAAGTGTCTGCAGAAATTCAAAATCTCCCTTATCCTCTCGTCACTTTTGTCACAGCTGTGCCATCGAGCCTGTGACATAGCGCTCAGATATCAGTGGGCCTCACACAATCCAAAACTGTCCACAAGTGTCTGCAGAAATTCAAAATCTCCCCTGTCCTATAGACACCTTGTACCTTGTTTTACATTACTATATAGTTTGTTGGATTTTGTCTACATTTCTACCAAAAATGAGGAAGGCTGGTGGAAGAGGCCGTGGAATTGGGCGGGGGTTGGCAGCTGGTAATGATGGTGTTGGTGGTGGATCTGATGGTAGTGGCAAGAGCAAAATAGGACCGAATGCAGGAGGTGTTGAGCCTGCGTCATCGTCTGGCTACATAAGGCCTCGAACGCTTAGTTTTCTAGGAGTTGGCAAACCGCTTTTAAAGCCAGAGCATCAGGAAAAAGTTTTGTCTTACATTGCTGACTCAACATCCAGCTCTATCGCCTCCTCTTCTTCAGTTGTAAAAAGTAAAAGCACTGAGTCGTCATTGGAGGCTCATGTTCATGAACCACACCTTTCCTTGTGTCCTTCACCCCAACCAAGATTGAAGGATGACGCAGGCCATACTACTGATTACTCCATGGAGCTGTTTTCACATACCATGCCTGGATTATCAAGTGAAATGGTGAATTACCCAGGCCAAGATGAATCTGACATGGAGTGCACTGATGCACAGCCGCTGATGGATGATTCTGCTGGTACATTCACTCAGAGCACTACATTGTCCTCGCAGTGTACAGAGCCAGATTCTGACCCTGATGAGACTCAGGTGCCCCTTCCCGCACACTATACCACCATACACGGTGACACAGAGGAAGGTGCACATGACATAGAAGAGGAGGTGATGGATGACCCAGTTGTTGACCCAGATTGGCATCCATTGGGGGAAGAGGGTGCTGCTTCCAATAGCTCAGATGAGGAGCATCCACAGCAGACATCGACATCGCAACAGCTGTTATCTGGCAGGCCCGGAGCACTCCAAAGACAGGTTCCAAACATCAAAAGAGTTGCTGGACAGCTTGTCCAGAGGGTCAAAAGATCACAGCGTGCTAGGCCGCAAAATGTCTGCCAAAGTAGGAAGAGTGCAGTGTGGCACTTTTTTGAACAAAATCCTCATGATCAGGCCAAGGTTATCTGTAAGAAGTGCGCAAAGACCTTTAGCCGAGGGAAAAATCTGAAAAATTTGAATACCAGTTGCATGCTTAGACATTTAACCAGCATGCACTTGCAAGCGTGGACACAACACCAAACCTCAAGTGCCACATGTGCAACTGATCACAACGAAGGTAGTCAGCAACGCTACATTGTTTCCCCCACTGTAAGCCCACCGGTTAGCACAGCAGCAAATGTTGAGGTGTCGTTGCAAGGCCACAGCAGTCAGGGAATCCCACTGTTATATCAATGAAAGACTGATTCTAGGCCATCAGAAAGAACACCAACTCCATCACCATCATCAACCCTCTCTCAGTCCGCCCTGTCCACCGCTACTTCCACCATATGCAGCTCTCAAGTCCAGCTCACCCTCCCAGACACTATGAGTAGGTCAAGAAAGTACTCAGTCTCTCATCCGCGTACACTGGGTTTGAACGCCCACATTGCCAAACTAATCTCGTTTGAGATGATGCCCTTTCGGTTGGTGGAAAGCACAGCTTTCCGCGAACTCATGGCCTATGCAGTACCACGCTATGACCTACCCAGTCGCCACTTCTTCTCTCGCAAAGCCATCCCAGCCCTCCACCATCATGTGAAAGACCGCATTGTCCATGCACTCAAGCAGTCAGTGAGCGGAAAGGTGCACCTCACAACTGATGCATGGTCCAGTCGGCATGGCCAGGGCCGTTACGTGTCCATCACTGCGCACTGGGTTAATGTGGTGGATGCAGGGTCCACAGGGGACAGCGGTGGTGGGACAGTGCTGCCTAGCCCACGGTATAGGAAACAGTTGGCTGTAGGCGTTCGACCCTCCTCCTCCTCCTCCTCCTCCTCCAGAAGCGAAAGCTCGTCCACAGAGCGCAGTCGTACGAGAACTCCATCTGCAGCTGCCACTGTTGCACACGATGTGTCCCCCTATCGAGCAGCTAGTGGAAAGCGTCAGCAGGCTGTGTTGCAGATGATGTGTTTGGGCGACAGACACACCGCCGAGGTGCTGGCCGAGTACTTGAAGCGACAAACTGAGTCATGGCTGGGCAGTGTACATCTTGAGGCAGGCAAGGTAGTTAGTGATAACGGCCGTAATTTTGTGGCAGCCATAGCCCTTTCAAAACTCAGCCACATACCTTGCTTGGCTCACACCTTGAACCTGGTGGTGCAGTGCTTCCTCAAAAATTATCCGGAGTTAACAGCCCTGCTCCAGAAGGTGCGAAGACTGTGCGCGCACATCCGCCGGTCGCCTGTACACTCCGTTCGTATGCAGAAGCTGCAGCGATTGCTCCACCTTCCCAACCACCGCCTCATTATCGACATTGCAACAAGGTGGAACTCCACCCTGCACATGGTGGAGCGGCTGTGCGAGCAGAGGCAGGCCATAATGCATTTGTGGGAGGATACACGGCCAGGCACTTTGAGAGCAGACATGGAGTTGACAGGTGTGCAGTGGTCGAAGCTGAAAGACCTCTGTAAAGTCCTTCAGTGTTTTGAGGAATGCACACGGCTGGTAAGCGCAGACGACGCCATCCTAAGCATGAGCATCCCACTTATGCGTCTGCTCATGCAAACTTTGACGCACCTTAAGGAGCAGGCGTCTGCAGCCAATGTTGATGAGGAGGAAGAGGAGGAGGGAATCCTTGATGACATTCAGCCATTGTCTGCTCAGGGACCTCTCCTGGACGAGGTGGAGGAAGAAGAGGAGGAGGAGGAGGATGATGGGGATGATTACTTAGGGGAGGAGGATGCATCTCGTGGGGCAAGTGAAAATGTTGGCGTGGCAAGGTCTGGTACAGGGTTTGTGCGTGACTGGAGGGATGTGGATTTGCCAGAAAGTGCTCCTCCACCCAGCACTCGCAGTGCATCATTGACACCGGGAACATTGGCCCACATGTCAGATTATGCCTTGCGGATCCTAAAAAGGGACCCCCGCATTGCCAAAATGATGAACGATGACGACTACTGGTTGGCCAGCATCCTGGATCCACGCTATAAAGGCAAATTACAAAACATCATGCCACAGGAGAACCTTGACCTAATATTGGCTAATAAACAAGCAACTCTGGTAAATCGGTTGCTTGAGGCATTCCCAGCACACAGCAGCGGTGATGGTTCTCACACGAGCCGTACGGGCCGGGGGCAGCTTGGCAGAGGTGTTCGTGGTGCACACAGCAGAAGTGGCGTTGGAGACAGGGGTTTCATGACAATGTTGTGGACTGATTTTTCAAATACCGCTCACACAACTGGTAATACTGCATCGATGGAAAGTGACAGGAGACAGCAGTTGTCAACTATGGTTACAAACTACTTTTCCTCCCATATCGATGTTCTACCACACAGGTCATTCCCCTTTGACTATTGGGCCGCTAAACTGGACACCTGGCCTGAATTGGCCCAATATGCCTTACAGGAGCTCGCTTGCCCAGCTGCAAGTGTGCTATCGGAAAGAGTCTTCAGTGCAGCTGGATCAATCCTGACAGAAAAAAGGACCCGTCTGTCAACCCAAAATGTGGATGATCTAACCTTCATTAAAATGAACCACGCATGGGTTTCCAAGGATTTTGTCCCACCTTCCCCTGATGACATATAGGGTGACAGAAAAATGGCTTGCTTTGGTCCACCTCTTCCTGGGACTTCACCTATTTCGCCTTTTGCATCAGCTGAATGTCCAACATCAACATATGCCACTTTCTAAAACTCCCTAACTGTGCTGCCTCCCCCCCATGGCCGGGGTCACCACCTAGCGCACGACACCGTGCGAGTGCCGTTGCCCTGGACAGGTGGGTAGGCCGACTCTTGGGCGCGGGCACTGGCACAGGGTCCCTCATAGTGCAATCAAGTGTCTCTGACGGTGGTGGTGCACACCCGCCGTCAGACACACCGCTGTACTATGAGGGGCCCAGTGCCAGTACCGACGCCCACGAGTGGGCCCCCCTTGCTTGGGCAGGGCCCCAGCATTTGCAATCTTTACCTCTCCCTGCTCCTCCGCTGTGTAATCTGGGCCGTCAAATCCATACTGTGCCTGACACCGTCTGAGCCTGCCTCCTGAGACATATATTTTGAATGTGTACGCTATCCATACATGTTATCTGGGGAAACGGTACCCTTTCTAACCTTTGTGCAATCACGTGCAATCCATACTGGGCCTAACACCGTCTGAGCCTGCCTCCTGAGACATATATTTTGAATGTGTACGCTATCCATACATGTTATCTGGGGAAACGGTACCCTTTATAACCTTTGTGCAATCACGTGCAATCCATACTGGGCCTAACACCGTCTGAGCCTGCCTCCTGAGACATATATTTTGAATGTGTACGCTATCCATACATGTTATCTGGGGAAACGGTACCCTTTCTAACCTTTGTGCAATCACGTGCAATCCATACTGGGCCTAACACCGTCTGAGCCTGCCTCCTGAGACATATATTTTGAATGTGTACGCTATCCATACATGTTATCTGGGGAAATGGTACCCTTTCTAACCTTTGTGCAATCACGTGCAATCCATACTGGGCCTAACACCGTCTGAGCCTGCCTCCTGAGACATATATTTTGAATGTGTACGCTATCCATACATGTTATCCGGGGATACGGTACCCTTTCTAACCTTTGTGCAATCACGTGCAATCCATACTGGGCCTAACACCGTCTGAGCCTGCCTCCTGAGACATATATTTTGAATGTGTACGCTATCCATACATGTTATCTGGGGATACGGTACCCTTTCTAACCTTTGTGCAATCACGTGCAATCCATACTGGGCCTAACACCGTCTGAGCCTGCCTCCTGAGACATATATTTTGAATGTGTACGCTATCCATACATGTTATCCGGGGATACGGTACCCTTTTTAACCTTTGTGCAATCACGTGCAATCCATACTGGGCCTAACACCATCTGAGCCTGCCTCCTGAGACATATATTTTGAATGTGTACGCTATCCATACATGTTATCCGGGGATACGGTACCCTTTCTAACCTTTGTGCAATCACGTGCAATCCATACTGGGCCTAACACCGTCTGAGCCTGCCTCCTGAGACATATATTTTGAATGTGTACGCTATCCATACATGTTATCTGGGGATACGGTACCCTTTCTAACCTTTGTGCGATCACGTGCAATCCATACTGGGCCTAACACCGTCTGAGCCTGCCTCCTGAGACATATATTTTGAATGTGTACGCTATCCATACATGTTATCTGGGGATACGGTACCCTTTCTAACCTTTGTGCAATCACGTGCAATCCATACTGGGCCTAACACCGTCTGAGCCTGCCTCCTGAGACATATATTTTGAATGTGTACGCTATCCATACATGTTATCCGGGGAAACGGTACCCTTTCTAACCTTTGTGCAATCACGTGCAATCCATACTGGGCCTAACACCATCTGAGCCTGCCTCCTGAGACATATATTTTGAATGTGTACGCTATCCATACATGTTATCCGGGGATACGGTACCCTTTCTAACCTTTGTGCAATCACGTGCAATCCATACTGGGCCTAACACCGTCTGAGCCTGCCTCCTGAGACATATATTTTGAATGTGTACGCTATCCATACATGTTATCCGGGGAAACGGTACCCTTTCTAACCTTTGTGCAATCACGTGCAATCCATACTGGGCCTAACACCGTCTGAGCCTGCCTCCTGAGACATATATTTTGAATGTGTACGCTATCCATACATGTTATCCGGGGATACGGTACCCTTTCTAACCTTTGTGCAATCACGTGCAATCCATACTGGGCCTAACACCGTCTGAGCCTGCCTCCTGAGACATATATTTTGAATGTGTACGCTATCCATACATGTTATCCGGGGATACGGTACCCTTTCTAACCTTTGTGCAATCACGTGCAATCCATACTGGACCTAACACCGTCTGAGCCTGCCTCCTGAGACATATATTTTGAATGTGTACGCTATCCATACATGTTATCCGGGGATACGGTACCCTTTCTAACCTTTGTGCAATCACGTGCAATCCATATTGGGCCTAACACCGTCTGAGCCTGCCTCCTGAGACATATATTTTGAATGTGTACGCTATCCATACATGTTATCTGGGGATACGGTACCCTTTCTAACCTTTGTGCCATCACGTGCAATCCATACTGGGCCTAACACCGTCTGAGAATGATAGATGGGGCCCACCATACACTGGAACATTCCAAAGGTGGACATCAGACACTGGAGCAGCATTTACAGGGCCCATTATACACTAGAGCATTAGAAATGGGGCCCATTATGTTTGGAGCATTATTTGGGCCCATAAGGCAGTAGAGCTTCATCCATGGGGACCAACATATACTGTAGCATTATGTGGAGCTCATCATATACTGTATCAAACATTATATGGGACCAATGATTCTGTATGGAGAAATAGATGGGCCTCGTCATGAGATGTAAAAAGTGAGGTATTTTTCATTGTACTATACCGCTATTTCTCTGCCGTATCGGAGCATGATGAGTTGTGGTATGTGTTAAAGGGGCGCTCTTTTGCCCAGGGCACATGAAAACCTGGAGCCAGCCCTCCCCCCCCACAGTCTGTAGCCAAATAACCCCCATTTTTCAGTGCGTAACTTGTATTATGAAGTTAATTAAGGTTGACAAGCTTAAGTAAGAAGAATTGATGCTTTTGGCATTCAAATGGGCACTATTGGTGTGTTTCCTGTCCTCCTCTCACTGCCGACTTTTATTCCCCATTGACTTACATTGGGTTTCGTGTTTCGGGACGACCCCGACTTTTCCCTATAATCGGACGATCTTGCTCGACCCGACTTTTGGAAAAGTCGGGTTTCACGAAACGAAACGCGACCCTAAAAAACCAAAAGTCGCTCAACTCTAGTGACGAGGATGGTCTAATATGACCCTTCTCCAATCCAATGACTCCTTTAATATAGGATCGCATAGCATCATGTTCGCGTACTGATAAGTTGAAAAGCCGACCCTTGGGAAATTTACACCCAGGCATCAACTCAATTGCACAGTCATAACTCCTATGAGGAGGCAAAGACGCAGACTTGCTCTCACTAAATACATCAGAAAAATCGGCTAGATAATCAGGAATATCATGAGACTGAGGAGAGGTGGAGAAAATAGGAGTGTCCCTAAGAACACACTGACAACCCCAACTCACCACAGACACAGATTTCCAATCCAAAACTGGATTATGAGTTTGCAACCAAGGAAAACCCAGAACAATAGTATCATGCAAACTATGCAGCACCCAAAATTTACAATTTTCTTGGTGGTCTGGGGCAACTCGCATTGTCACCTGGGTCCAAAACTGAGGTTTATTCTCCGCCAAAGGAGTAGCATCAATACCCCTCAAAGGAATAGGCGTCCGCAGAGGCATCATGGAAAAACCACAACGTTTAGCAAAGTCCAAATCCATCAGATTCAATGCTGCTCCTGAATCCACAAAAGCCTTCGTGGAAAACGTGGATAAGGAGCAGATCAGAGTAATTGCCAAAAGAAACTTAGGTTGTACACTGCCCACAGCAAATGTGTGTGCAAAACGTCTCTCTCGTTTAGGGCAGACAGAAATAGTATGAGAGACATCTCCACAGAAAAAACACAGCTTATTACGCCTTCTAAACTCCTGACATTGCGCCCTAGACAAAACCCCATCACATTGCATAGGTTCAGATGTTTGTTCAAAAGGTGGCAGCACCTCCCGTGTAGTTTTACGTTCACGTAAACGCCGATCAACTTGAATGGCTAATGACATAGAATCATCCAGACCAGAGGGAACAGGAAATCCCACCATAACATCTTTTATGGTCTCTGATAAACCCTGTAGTAAGGACCGCCCACTTTTGGAATTTTTGACAGTATAACTCTGAAGAATCCTGACCCTGGTTTAATGCCAACAGGGTTCTCTCAGCTTGATCAACAGCATTAGGTTCATCATACAACAACCCCAAGGCTTGAAAAAATGCATCCACAATAGTCAGAATAGGATTTTCAGGTGTCAGAGAAAAAGCCCAATCCTGGGGATCGCCGCGCAGCAAGGAGATGACAATTTTAACCTGCTGCACAGAGCTCCCCGATGAGTTAGGCTTCAAGGCCAGAAATAATTTACAATTATTCTTAAAATTCAGAAATTTAGACCGATCCTCAGAAAACACATCAGGAGTAGGGATCTTAGGTTCAGCAGCATGTGACTGAATGAGGTAGGTGGAAATTCCCTGCACTTCAGCAGCAAGCTGCTCCACACGATCAGACAATTGCTTAATCTCCATTAGGAAAAGAGAAAAAAAAATTCTCCTACGGCCCCAGAGAAAAAGAGGAAAAAATATTAAAAAAAAATTCTGACACTTTTTTTTTTTAACAACTTTTTCCTGCTTTTGAGTACCCTAGAATCTGTGGTATGGCTGGTGATTCTGTTATGAATGGGTCACCGAGGAGAAAAAAGCAAAACAAGCTAAGTCACAGAAAACCAGAGAGGTTGGTAACTATGCAGATTGCAGATCCCTGATCCTACCACACAACTAGCAGCAGCCGTGGAGCGTACCTACGATGTTCCTAGATGCTTCGTCACAGCCGGAGGACTAAATAAGCCTGAAGCATGAAAAGGGGAAAACTAACTGCCCCAGAGCAGACCCCAAAGGAATAGTTAGCCCCCACACATGTATTGATGGTGAAGCAAGATGAAAGCACAAACACAGGCAGGAAAATAGGCTGAGCAAACGATGGGGCCCAAACTAACTAGAAAGGAAAGGAAAGGAAAGACACTGTCTGCAACCTGCAAAAAACCCTACAAAAATAATGTCCAACACTTCTGATAGCAAAATTAACCCTGAAGTCACTAGACTTCTCCCACTATATCAGCACTCTGAAATATTCTGAGACAGAGCAAAAAGAGGCCAAACTAGTAAGGGGCAAAAAGCAAATTGGCAAAATACTGATAAATAAGAGTGGAAATTCAGCACAGCCCCCAGCCGGGGCTGGCTGACCACACAAAAAACTGAATAGGCCAACAAAATCAAGTGTGAAAATTAGCAGAAAAACCTAGCTTTAGATGACTGGAACAGAGCTAAAAACAAAGAGCTGACAAGCCAGAAGGAATCACCAGCAACTGAATAGGGCGTCGGCTGTCTTAAATCCAATCTGAGACTCCTGAGGTCCAATCGTCATCCTCATTCTCAGGTGGCAGATCTCCACCGATCAAATCAGCCTCACTACCTCCTGTTACCACCAGAGGGAGTCTGGAAGGAGAACTCACAACTGGTGAACCAGAGAATGAACTCACAACAGGTTTGTCTCCAAGGTTGCAGGATACTATGGTGCAGTACGCCGCCCCCAGGTCGCTGGAGGCCGCCATGTCCCTTGCCATCCGGGTGGATAGACGCCTTAGGGAAAGACATATACAAAAAGTGCCCCCTGATGTCCTCGCTAGGGAGGAGGACCCACCAGTGAGGATGGAGGAACCCAGACATCTCGGTGTTGTTGATGCAAAAAAGGGGGTGTCTGCGGCTTGTCGTGGTGGGTGGGTATGCTTTTCCTGTGGGAAGCCTGGCCATTTTATGAGAGCCTGCCCAGTTCATGCCAAGTCTCCTGTCGAACCTATGCAAGTAGGAGGAGCTAGTTTGTTTTCGGAGCTGCCTATGGTTCGGGGAGTGGTATCGGCATGTTTGTACTATGGGCAGACTGGTCATGTCCCGAAGGCTTGCCCATTGCGCGCCAAGTCATAGGGGATTTCCTTGTAGCTCTGACAGAGCTTTGTGGCAGCGATTCAGGAGGAATTCTGGTGGTGGACTCTGTTGCCAGGAGCAAGTGCAACATAGTAAAGCTAAGTGGTGTTTCCCCGTTTGTGCTTTTCCTTACTGTGTTGGAAACCTGGGATTACTGGCTGGGAGCATATAATTGAGCTGTTTGCTCTTGGAGGTTGCTGGTGATTTCCTCAGTGTGCAGTTGGAGCTCTTTTGTCCCCTGCCTGATCTGCATGGTTGAGCTAAGTGATTCTGTCATGATCCATGCTGGATCAGGAAGGATAAAAAGCACAGGTAACCTTTTTTTTTCTAAGCTGTGCTTAGGGTTGGTTTTTTGCCCCCGGTGGCTATTAGGATTATTGCACTGTGGTGTTGTTTGTTCTAAGTTTGCCCCGGTGGTGGTGAGCGTCATTGCACTCTAGTTTCTTTAGTTAAGTGCACATGATTATAATGCAGGTGTGATTGCTGGCTCTGCTATAAAAGAGTCACAGGTGTTGCAATCAGTGTTGGTGAAAGTGTTCATTTCAACCATCCTTGGTGGAGGAGGGAGCTGAGAGCATTCCTTGCAGCATTGTCTTAGCCCTGGTGTGGAAGGAGTCATAGGGGATTTCCTTGTAGCTCTGACAGAGCTTGGTGGCAGCGATTCAGGAGGAGAGCTGCATTCTGGTGGTGGACTCTGTTGCCAGGAGCAAGTGCAACAGAGTAAAGTTAAGTAGTGTTTCCCCGTTTTTGTTTTTCCTTAGTGTGTATTAGTTCAGCGGTGGGGCCAGTGCCTGAACCACCCAGCTCCCTAGCAAGGGATAGGTGTAGGGTGTGCTAGGGCGACAGGTTCCTGATCGGCGCCCGGTGCGGAACCGGCATAGGGAACGTTAGGAGCGTTAGGGACATTGACTCAGGGGAGTGCAGGAGGTCTCCACGTCCCCTTTCCCTATCGCAGGGCCCACCGTTGTAACTGTTGTCCCTCCCCCTTGTCTTGTTGTTTTTAGTTACCAGCCTGCGAGCCGTGTCACACAGGACAGTATCACGTGCCGCGTCTTGTTGTTTTAGTTACCGGCCTGCTGGTCGCGTCACACAGGACGGGTCCACGTGACAGATTCTTTTGCTAATCCTTTGCATCTAATCTGGTTGTGTCTTTTTTTTGCTTTCTGTTTTGCTGCTAGGGTTCAGCGTGCTCCCTGCTGGGGGCAGCACTGGTCCCTGCTTCATATGTGGCAGCTTGTTCAGTCCCCTGTTATGTTAGTATGTTTTTGCTTTGCTGCCAGTTTATACCAGAGTGCTGATCTAGCAGGGGTGAGATTGTGTGATCTCAGGTTTTTTGTATATCAGTAGTGTTGGACTTTTTCAGAGTTTTGTGCGTGATTGCAGACAGTATCTTTTCTGTCCTGTCCTGTCAAGACAGCTTGGTCCCCACGGTTTGCTCAGTCTGTTCTCTGCCTTTGTTTGTGTCTCATCTTGTCTCACCAACAATATATGTTTGGGGGTTGTCTGTTCCTTTGGGAATCTACTCCGGGGCAGTTTAGATTTCATCTTTGTGTCTTTAGGCTTAGTTAGTCCTCCGGCTGTGACGAAGCGTCTAGGGCATCGTAGGAACGCTCCACGGCTACTGCTAGTTGTGTGGACAGGATCAGGGGTCTGCAATCCGCTTAGTTACCAACCTCTCTGGTCTTCTGGTGGCTTAGCCTGTTCCTGCCATCCTCCTCGGTGACCCATTCACAACAGCTAAATGAGTGTGATCAACAATATTGAAGTCGCTCAACACTTGTTTCCCAGGCTCTTTCCACCGTCTGAGAAAGAATGATGGGGACAGAACAATCACTAATGGATCACTAACAGATCACCATACAGTATCATGTTATCAGTAGCACATCTACAGTTTACACCCCATAGTCCTCCATATAATATAATGTGCCCCATAGTCCTCCATGTAGTATAATACACTCCCTATAGTCCTCCATATAATATAATGTGCTCCATAGTCCTCCATGTATAATACACTCCCCATAGCCCTCCATATAGTATAATATACTCCCCATAGCCCTCCATTTATTAAAATACACTGCTTAGTCCTCCATATAGTATAATACACCGCCATAGTCATCCATGTAGTACACTTCACTTCCCATAGTATAATGCACCCCATAGTTCTTCATATAATGTATTCTCCATAGTCATCAATACCGTATAATGCAGCCCACATATAGTATAATGCAGCCACCCCAGAGTATAATGCAGCCTCGCCATACAATATAATGCAACCCCCCATAGAATATAATTCATCCCCCCTTATAGTATAATGCAGCCACCCCTTAGAGCACAATGCAGCAACCCACAGAGTATAATGCAGCCACTCCACAGAATATAATGTAACCACCATAGAATATAATGCAGCCCCTCTCATATAGTATAATGCAGCCCCTCCATAGAATATATGGCAGCCCCCTCATAGAGTATATTGCAGCCCCCCATAAAATATAATGCAGCCCCTTATATAGTATAATGTAGCCCCTCCATAGAATACAATGTAGCCCTCCTCACATAGTATAATGCAGCCCCATAGGATATAATGTAGCCCCCTCATAAAGTACAATGAAGCCCCCATACAATATAATGCAGCCCCCCATAGAATACAATTTAGCCTCCTCATATAGTATAATGTAGCGCCCTCATAGAGTATGATGCAATCACCCCCCATGGAATATAATAAATATAATACAGCCCCCTCATAGAATATAATGTAGCCCCAAATAAAATATAACACAGCCCACTTCTCCATAGAATATAATGTAGTCCCCATGTTATATAACACAGCCCCCCATAGAAAATAATGTAAAATGTACCCCCCATTGTATATAATACAGCCACATAGTATATAGCCCAGCACCACATGGTATATAGCCCAGCCACACATGGTATATAGCACAGCCCCACATGGTATACAGCACAGCACCACATGGTATATAGCCCAGCACCACGTGGTATACAGCCCAGCCCAAATGGTATATAGCCCAGGCAGTCCACCATGGTATATAGCTCAGCACCACGTGGTATATAGCCCAGCCACACATGATATATAGAACCACACCACATGATATACAGCACAGCCCAACATAGCATATAACCCCCCTAGAATGGCCCCACAGTCCAGTACTCACACTGATTTATTAAAAAAACACTATCTTCACTCTCCTTTTACCCGCGCTGCTCCTGGCTCCTGTCTCCTGCACTGCCTGGCACACAATGAGTGCGTGATGATGTCATCGCGCGCCCGCTGTGTCAGAGGCAGAGCAGGGAATGATGGAAGAGGGAGCATCAGCAGACGCGCTCTCCTCCATCATTGCCTTGAACTGTATTAGCGTCTATTACGCCGGTATAGTTCAATGCAGCGGCGGGAGGAATCGGCGCTGGGGGCAGGCGAGCCCCCCTGCCTCACAGGGGCCCCATAGCGGCTGCATGATGTGCTGCTAGCTGGGGGCCCCTGGGGGAGCGGGGGCCCTAGGCAGCTGCCTAGTCTGCCTTCCCCTAATGCCGGCACTGCATGCCAAAGCAGTAGAAAGCCCCACAAATGACTATAAAATGACTATAATAAGACACAATTTTTCTCCTGTAATCTTGGTGCCGAGATCTCCATCTGTGCATGCGCCGCCCCCGGCAGCCATTTTCCTGTAGTCCACCGCACAGTAAACCATGTAAGTGTGGGGGCCCTGGGCACTGACAAAATGTTGGCAGTGCCCCCGCACCACCTAACACCCATAGCAGTGCACATCAGTACACCCCCTCAACCCAGCCTGTGGCCTGCAGAAACGTTCCACTCTTGCCTCCTCCAGCAGTGACCCTGGGACCCCGCTTCACTGCAGCCACCACCCCCGGTAAGCAATAAGACACATGGATTATAAGAAGCACCGCCATTTTATTAAAAAAGTTTTTTTTTTCTATTTTTCTCCTCAAAATTTGGGGTGCCTTTTTTAATCCGCAAAATACAATAATTTTGGAAAATACACCGCTCAAGGAATTTACCTCCCTTTTAAAAAGCATGGTGAAATAGTGGTGAAACGCGTATCGGGGTTGTTCACTAATCAAGTGTGGTGTGCCTCAGTACGTAGTAAGATGAACCCTGTTTATATTAGTTTACATTTATAGGATGACTTTATACGACAATGTGATGTGTCTCTTTGGGGCATGACCCTGTAACTATATCCTTGGAATTATATGAAACAATACAAAAAATAATCTACAAGGATCAGTGATAATCAATATTGAGTATGTTGCTAATTTCCATTGAAGATATGGTTTCAGGGGAAAGGAGATAAATTGACAGGGTATACCTTAACAGTAGAACAAATATACACAACTTCTATTCTATACAGTGCTGAGTGCCACCATTAGGTGTCCTTATTTGCACAATGTATGTTGTTTTGTATTGTCTTAAGTTTTAATAAATAGGTTTTGTACAATTTTTAAACACTGCTATGGTTCTTTTTTCCTGAGTTGAAGCTTTTATTGGGAACATTTATCCTGTGCGCTATGCTGAGCACTTACATAGGGACTTTTTTTTTCAACAATAAATTTGAATTGAATTTAACAAATAAGGTAAATAAAGAAAATCATAATACAAACATGAGTTTAGAGAGATGCATATGTAAGAGGATACAAACAATAAACAAACAACAAGGTAAAAAGACAAGGGAGGTGTTACGGATCTGAAACACAAGACTAGGGTAGAAGGTGGAAAACTGACCCTGCACTATGACTAGGCTGATACCCTACGACGGAGTGGGCGACCCATTCCTTGAGAATAGACCCACCGACGATCCTAGGTTAATCTCAAGCGAAGACTTGTAGATGGTGGAAGGTGGTCACTGAAAGATCTAAGGACTGGGTACAAAACAGGTGACCTCCTAATAGATAGCACAGAGAAGACTGCAGAAACCAACAGAATACAGAAACAAAGACTAGCGGAACCAGAGGTCCCAGCACTGCACAAATTACACACACAGAAGGCAAAGCAAAGCACCAAGCCAGAACTAAAGCAGATTAACACTGTTGTCCAGTAAGGACTGGGAGGCAGGTGCTGGGTAATAAAGAGTGATACAATCACCTGACCCAAGACACACCCAGCACCAGAGGAAAAAGACCAGCAGCCAGAACACCACAAGAAAATGGTGGATAGTCACAAACTAAACAGATTCTAACAGTAACTCCCCTTTAACGAGGATCCCCTGGATCCTCTAGGCCGGGCCTTATTCGGAAATTTCCTGTGAAAGGCCTTAATTAACCTTGAGGCTGAGACGTCCACAGCTTTCACCCAGGAATTGTCCTCGGGACCGAAACCCTTCCAGGACACAAGATACTGTAAAACTCCTCTGTGCCACCTGGAATCAAGAATGCGTGAAATCTCAAACTCGCAGTCCTCATCAATTGGAGGAGCAGACGGCATAACCACCTTATCTGGCGTGTCAACTTTCTTCAGCAAAGATACATGAAAAACTGAATTAATTTTCCAGGACGAAGGAATGTCTAATCTCACTGCTGCCGAGTTGACAATTTGAACCACTTTGAAGGGTCCTACAAATTTAGGCCCCAACTTTTTAGAAGGGATCTTCAAATGCAGATTCCTAGAGGACAACCAAACCATGTCCCCAACAACAAACCTCGCCTCCCTTCTTCTCTTGTCAAAATATTTCTTAAAACTCCTATTAGCCTGTTTCAGATTATGGAGCACACTTGTTCAAACCCTTTCCAAATTTCCAGAAAAACTCTCCTCCTCAGGCACCGCTGCCTCAGTCCTAGAAAAAGGACCAAAAGATGGATGCTTCCCAGTACAACAAAAAAAAGAACACCCAGCTGAAGAAGACGTATGATTATTGAGAGCAAACTCAGCTAATGGTAGATATTCCGACCACATCTCCTGATTGTGTGCTACAAAACATTTCAAAAACTGCTCAATGTCCTGGTTCTTCCTCTCGGTCTGTCCATTGGACTCCAGATGATAACCCGACGAAAATGACAAATGAACCTTAAGTCTGTCAAAAAAGGCACACCAAAAGCAAGCCACAAACTGTGGTCCCCTATCGGAGACAATGTCTGTGGGAACAACATGGAGCCTGACAATCTCCTTCACAAAAACCCTGGCAAGTGTCTTAGCGCAGGGTAATTTATTGTACGGGACCAGATGACACATCTTACTAAACCGGTCCGCTACAACCCAGATGACAGAAAAACCCTCAGAGACCAGCAGATCAGTGATAAAATCCATCGCAAGATGCGTCCATGGAGAACTAGGAACCTCTAAAGGGCTAAGCAACCCTGCAGCCGGGGCATGAGAAGCCTTAGACCTAGCGCACATGGTACACTGACACACCCACTTGACGATTTCTCTTAGCCACCCCAGCCACCAGAAACTCCGACAGATGGACTTTCTAGTTTCGGTAATCCCTGGATGACCCACCAAACGAGACTCATGACATTCCGTAAGCAAAGCTCTCTTCAGGGCTTTAGGCACAAATAATTTCCCATACGGAGTGTTAGTTGGTGCCGCATCCTTGGCTTTAAGAATGCTATTTTCCGACTCAGAACCTAATGCTGCCGCCACCCCTCTCTGCAGAATAGATTCCAACTTTTCAGTATTAACCGCTCCGCTGGGGAGAAACTTCGAGACAATGCATCAGCTTTAACATTCTTTGTCCCAGGGATATATGTCACAGAAAAATGGAACCGGCCAAAAAACAATGCCCACCTAGCTTGACAGGCATTCAAATGTTTAGCAGCATCCAGATATATCAGATTCTTATGATCAGTAAAGACTTGTATAGGATGTCTAGCGCCCTCCAAAAAATGTTGCCAGTGCTCAAATGCAAGCTTAGTAGCCAGCAGTTCTCGGTTCCCAACATCGTAGTTGAGCTCCACCTCCAAACATTTCTTAGAAAAGAATGCAAAGGGATGCACCCCATCCTCTCCTTCCTGTGACAGAACAACCGCCACTCCTACTGATGAGGCATCCACCTCTACCAGAAAGGGCTTATTCTCATCTGTCTGAATCAAAACAGTAGCAAAGCTAAACCTCTCCTTGAGATGCTCAAAAGCCTTAACAGCCTCAGGGGACCATTGGACAGTATTGGAACCGTTCTTAGTAAGATCAGTACGGGGTTTTTCGAAAAAAGAAAAATTCTTTATGAATTTTCTATAATAATTAGCAAACCCCAAGAATCTCTGAATCGACTTCAAGCATTCAGGTCTAGACCACTCAAATACCGCCTGAACCTTCACCAGCTCCATCTCAAACTCATCACTGGAAACAAAGTACCCAAAAAAACTAATTTTCTGTACCGCAAACTCGCATTTCTCCAGTTTAGCAAAAAGTGTGTTTTCTCTCAGAATCTGCAGAACCTTGCAGACTCTCTGCCAATGCAACTCAAGATCGGGCGAGTAGATCAAAATATCATCCAAATAAACAATAACACTCCTACCGATCAATGGCCTCAGGCTACTTTCACACTAGCGTTTTTTTGCACTGCGTTTGGAGCGCACATGAAACGCATGTCAAAAGCGCATGCAAACGCTGGTAAACGCTGCGTTATTTTGTATCATTATTGTGCGCATTACAACAAAAAATTGCAGCGCTTTTATGTGTTTGTAAGCGTTTTTCATGCGTTTGCATTTTTTCTGCGCAATAAACAGGAGAAAAAATCCTTGAAAAATTCTTGCAACACACTCCACCAATGGGACACCAGTGGGCGTGTCTATGGAAATTCTTTATATAGACCCTGTTTACACCTGAATTCTTCACATTTGCTTGCATTTGAGAGAGAGAGGCAGCAAAGACGGCAGCAGTGGCGTATGTGGATACATCCTATTATTGAACTCCGGGAGAGCCGTGGAGAGTACCACACCCTCTACAGTGAGCTACAGGCAAACCCGGAGAAATTTACGGATTATACCCGGATGACCCAAGAAACCTCTAACTATTTGCTTGGTCGGGTCAAAGAAGTCATCCGGAGATAGGACACGCAGCTCCGGCGTGCGATTACTCCAGAGGAACGGCTCCTGGTCACATTAAGGTAGGTAGTTTTTGCTAAACCAATGCCTGTTGATTTTTCTTGCTTGTGACATGTGCTCTGCCAAATCTGGCATAATTACAGTTCTGCCATATCAGTAACTACAAGCTGCATTAATTTTTGGATGGCATGTATTGAACCAAAGGCTGCAGAATTTTTTTATTTTTTTATTTAACGTGTTAAAAAAATTATGTATACACAAATATTAATTATTGTTTTCTTTGTGTCACAGATTCATGGCTACTGGAGAGACCCTCTCGTCACTGC
This sequence comes from Dendrobates tinctorius, assembly GCF_039654945.1. NCBI lineage: Eukaryota > Metazoa > Chordata > Amphibia > Anura > Dendrobatidae > Dendrobates > Dendrobates tinctorius. Next base: position 6,523,612 of record NW_027361921.1, read on the forward strand.
CCTTCCAGTACCGGATTGGAATCTCTACGTTGTCTGGAATTGTAGCTGACACCTGCCGAGCTCTCTGGAACGTTCTTTGTCCCGAATTCAAGCCCATGCTAACCGCAGAAAAGTGGTTGGAAATTGCAGAAAGATTCTGGACTGTCTGCAATTTCCATAACTGTTTGGGAGCAGTGGATGGGAAACACATCTGGATTATCAAGCACAAAAGAACAGGCTCTGAGTTCTTTAACTACAAAAAGTACTTTTCTACTGTACTGATGGCCATTGCGGATGCAGACTGTATGTTTATTGCAGTGGACATTGGGGCATTTGGCCGTGGGAATGACTCCCAGGCTTTTAAGACCTCGGACATGGGCAGGAGGTTGTATGGCAACAACTTCAATTTCCCCATGCCACGGCCTCTTCCCAACACCGAAGGTCCGCCACAGCCATTTGTAATGGTTGGTGATGAAGCGTTCCAGATGTGCCAAAACCTGCTGAAACCCTACTCCAGCCGGGACTTGAACCACAACAAAAGAATTTTCAATTACAAGCTCACCAGGGCCAGGAGAACAGTAGAGTGTGCATTTGGTATCCTTGTATCTAGATGGCGCATTCTTGGCACAGCTATTAATCTGAAACTGGAAACCGTGGATGAGATGGTCAAGGATTGTGTTGTTCTACATAACTTTGTACTTTCTCGAGAGCACCCGAACTTTGATCTTGATGATGTTGATCCTAATCCATTGCCTGAATTTACACAGCACCCTCTCAGGTCATCTGTTGAAGTTGGCCAAATGAGGGACCAATTTGCGGCATACTTCAACTCAGATGTAGGACGGGTGGAATGGCAAGAGCAAATGGTTTAAAAAAATTTTATTGCATGTTCTTTGTATGTTAATAAAAAAAACTGTTTTGATACCTGTACTGAGTGCATTCTCTGTTTTTACACTCCCAATAACATTAGCAAGTAGCCAGGTGTATCAGTGAATTTATGATGCTGTGTTTTGTGCATCATGATTTCACTAATACTCCAGAGTAGGTGACTATATAGATTATGTGGTTATTTACAAGGTATATCTATAGTTCCTTGCCTTTTTGTCTAATAGCTAAATGAGAACAATAGATATGCCTTGCACTCAACACCATCCTCTATAGCCATGGTTTTCAAAATGGAGTCCTAAATGTCAACCAACAGATCATGTTTACTTTTTTTTTATTTTTCTAACTCAAATGTAATTACTAAAAACATGCTATGTTGTTTTGCTTTGAATACTGTAGTTGGGAAACCCTGCTCAATTCAGTGTGTGCAATTCACCAGATATCTCGATTACTGTTGTTTCTTGTGTCAGTCTTGGAGATATGATTTGTCAAGGAAACCAATCTGCATGACTTGTCTTTTTCATAGCAGTGTCGACATTCTAGTAATATTGCACATACAGACTGAATCCAGCAGGGTTCCCCAACTCCACTCCACAAGGTCCACCACCAGATCATGTTGTAATGAAATCCATAGCTCTGTTGATAACTGTTTCACAAGAGCCCAAAAAAAAGAGGATTCCATACAACAAGATATTTTGGTGGACCTTGAGGACTGGAGTTGGGGAACCCTGCTGGATCGAGTATGTGCAATATTACTAGAATGTAGAGACTGTTGTTGAAAAGGCAAGCCATGAATATTTGGTTTTGTTGATATCACACATATCTCCAAGACTGACACAAGAAACATGTCTCACATAAGAAACAGTAATGGAGATATAAGTTGTTGCAAAAACGCTAAGGCCTGTTTCACACTTCAGTTTTTTGTGTCAGTTAAAATCCGCCAAAAGGCGGAAAGCGGATCCGTTCCTAACTGATGTGAACGGATGCCACCGGATCCGTTTTTTTGACGGATCCGCCGAATGAAGAATTTTAAAGGAACCGCTGCCCGGGAAGGAGAGAGAGAGAAAGAATTTTTTTCTCTGTCCGCCAGAAATGATTTCAGGGTTAAATTTCCTCCTGACTTCATTCCTCCGGGCATGTGCTGTATCAAAATGCGGATCCTGCAGTACAAAAAACGTTACATGGTCTGTCCAGGCATCTGGGCGGGCGCAAAAAAATTGACGGATCCGCAAAAAAATGGATCCAATGGATGCCCATCCGTCAAGATCTGCCGGTAATGCAAGTCAATGGGGAAAAAAACGGATCCGCAAAAAAAAATGGCGGATCCGTTTTTTTGCAAAAACGGCGGATTTTGACTGATGGTCCAAAACGGAAGTGTGAAACAGGCCTAAGTGTACGGCGCAGTGTGTGTATGGCGCAGTGTGTGTAGTTGGCGATAGACACAGTAACCATTCCAAATGTTTTGAAAGCACAAGTGCACATTTATTTTGTAACAAAAAAGAACCAAAAAAAAATTTATTAGGAATGATGTTTGGGGGAAAATTGGGAGACTTTGGGTGTGTGGAGAGACGAGGAATGACTGGAGGTAGAGGAAGGGGTTCTAGGAGAAGGGGCGACAAAAGTACTGGGGGAAGGGAGCTCTGGAATGGACATTGAGCCAGCTTGAGACACATTAGGAGGAGACGGTGGATGGACAAGCAAAGTTTTTCTTTTCTTCTTCTTTGGCGCAGGAATATCCTGCCCGGACCGACTTGCAGCCTGTGACCGCCTTACTTTTGTTGACCACCTGGTGACTGTGGACTGTGGCGTTGCCCTGTAAAATAGGGAATGCGGATCACCCCTTTGCTGCTCTGTGGTGGCGGTGGCGGTGCTCCTAGGAGAGAAATTTGGGCCGGTGCTCAGAGCAGGAGGCTGCCTGTCTGGGATCTCATCCAAAGTTCTTGGGGGACTCAGAGGAGGAGAATTGGTGGCGGTTATGTTGACATGAGGAGTGGTGGTGGTGCTCCGTGGCTGCGGAGTGCTGGCGGTGCTCCTTTGCTGAGGAGTGCTGGCGGTGCTCTGTTGCTGCGGAGTGCTGGCAGTGCTCTGTTGCTGCGGAGTGCTGGCGGTGCTCCTTTGCTGATGAGTGCTGGCAGTGCTCTGTTGCTACGGAGCGCTGGCAGTGCTCTGTTGCTGCGGAGTGCTGGCGGTGCTCCTTTGGTGTTGACTGGTGGTGTTGGTGGCCCAAGCAGGTTCTGTGGTGGTTTGGCTCCAAGCTGGTGGTGCTGTCCCGGTGGTGGTGCTCCATACAGGAGCAGTGCTTGCCATAGTGGTGGTGGCGGAGGAGTGTCCAGCAGCATTCAGACTTGAGGTGGTGTAGTGATGTCTAGCTTCGCTGGGAATGCAGGTGGCCATGCAGTGGTATGCAGCAGAAGTCGGTAGTGTGGTAAAGCGAGTCAGTGGTGGAACTGTTGGAAATGACACCACTGACTGCTGAACATACCGATTCTGCTGCATAGCCTGCAAGTAAGCAGTGTTGCAGGCCTGTTACACACTCAGCTGTTGCTCAGAACTAAGGTGTTCCGCCATGCCCTGTTCAATTTTACTGAAAAAATGGTGCGCTGGTCTGTTGAGGTCGGCCTACAGATGGTCAAGGCGCTGGTCGATAGAGTGGAAGCGGTGTTCCATGTGGTTAAAACCACGTTCCATCAGGGAAAAACCGCTTTCCGTTCTGGCGGCCAGCGCCTTGAGGCTGGCCTTAAAGGCCTTGCTCAAGTGAATGAGCTCGGGCATGACATTCCTGTCCAAGGCCCTCTGCCGCTGACAGGTAGTGCCTGCATAACCAGTGACAGAGACCTGGGACAGGGGAACACCTGATGGACCAGCTTCCTGGTCACCAGCTGTCTGTGTTGCTGACCTGCAAGATGCTTCCTGGCTGTCGGATGGCTGGGACGGGTCCAAGGTCGATCGATGAAGAACCGCTCCCGGGACAGGTTGCAGGGTGCTGCTCCAAGTGCTGTGGAAAGAAAGGGAAAACATGAGTATCATGCATTTACAAGAAGCATCACCTGTGGAATAGAAAAGCACATAGTAATAACAAACCAAAAAAAAAAAAAACACTTACGCTCTGCTGGCAAGGATCGCTCTCAGGAAAGCCAACTCGCGATGATAGCGGTACTTTCTTCTGCGCCTTGCCGCAGAACCACTACGAACCTGTCCCTCAGCACGAACATCAGTGTTGAAGTGGTCCTTCATCGAGCGCCAACGTGTGCGGATTTTGTTCACTGTTGGGAAAAAAATAAAAAAAAATTAGAAAATGCACTTAAGGCAACTTAATTATCAGCACACACACTGGATAGAATTTTGCAAACAGTCCATGCTGCAGCACAAATAAAATTCTAGCCACAATGCAGTCACTGTTGATACTGAGGACACTGTTATGTTTCCTGCTAGAATATATGTATCAGCGAAAACAACAGTATCATCAGGAGCAAGAGTGAGAACAGGATCAAGACAGCAGTTGAAAAAGCAATCACAGTTTTCCACAAGGCATTGGTGCTTTTCATGCAAGAACATATCTTGCCAAAAAAACACCAGCACCATCAGGACCATAAATCAATGCAGCAGTTGAAGACACAAATCAATCACAGTTTTCCACAAGGCATTGGTGCTTTTCATGCAAGAATATATCTTGTCAAAAAAACACCAACACCATCAGGACCATAAATCAATGCAGTATCACAGAGCATCTTTATACTTACTGAACTTCCTTTTTGAAGCTGCAGAGGCACTGTCCCAGCCATCCATCATCGCTGCGGCCACCTCATTCCAGAGCTGCCGGGTCACCACTGTGTCTTTGTACTGCTGATCACGGCTGTCCCACAACGGGATACGCTCCTCAACAAGGCGGATAAGGTGCTCGTTGTCAATGTAGACTTCTTTGTCATCCCGTTGTGGAACCTGGAAAAAAAATATAGAATGTTTAGAATTTTGGAAAAGATACAAAAAGAAACAGAAAAGAAGTAAGATAAATAAAGGCAGAAAAAAAAATATATATATACACTCTCCTCGCCACGACTTGACTACGCTTCTCCCGCTCAGAATCCTCAGACGGCTCCCGCTCAGACGGCTCCCGCTCAGAACGATCCCGCTCAGACCACTGCCGCTCAGACCGCTTCCGCACTTCTTCAGTGCCCGTGTCCGATGTCTGTAAAGAAAGAAAAAATTAAAACACATTTCTAGAGGCAGCTATACTTGCCAAAAGGCAGCAAGATTCTCACCTCACAATCAGATTGGGCCAGTTCTTGCCGTGTTGGCGAATACATTGAGCCAGAAGAAGACATGCTGAAAAGAAAAAAAAAATACATTAGTACATTATAAAATTGTACAGGACACACAGACATTATGTTGAAGAATACTCACATTTTGGCTCCTGAAGCTTGAATCCACACTTGTAGGCTCTTGTCTGCTCTCTGCAAGGCTGTCTGTAGAGTATTTGTCTGACCCTGAACACACCTTCTTTTATTTACACTCCTCCAAACCAATGTTGCTTGTTTAAGGGGAGTTCTAGACCAGTGTCTAGACATTGTTTACTAAAATTGCGTGCGCGCACAAGGCGCTGACGTGCGCGGTGCCAAGCGCTCGGCAGCGACCACATAGACTGTAATGCTATTTTTGTGCGCACACCAATCCCCTCATACCATGCACTATCCTCCCTCCCCCACTGCATCTAGCTCACTCTCTGATTTTGAACCAGTCACAGAAGTAGTAATCAGGCTCCTTGCATCTTTGCGCCCTACCACTTGCACCAGTGACCCCATTCCATCATATCTCCTCCAGTCCCTTTCCCCTGCTGTCACCACTCATCTAACTAAAATATTTAACCTCTCTCTCTCTTCTGGTATCTTTCCTTCCTCATTTAAGCATGCCATCATACATCCACTGCTTAAATAACCATCCCTCGACCAAAACTGTGCCGCTAACTATAGACTTGTCTCTAATCTTCCCTTCATCTCTAAACTCCTGGAACGCCTGGTCCACACCCGTCTTATCCGCTATCTCTCAGATAACTTTCTCCTCGGCCCTCTACAATCTGGTTTCCGCTCTCTACACTCTACTGAAACTGCCCTCACTAAAGTCTCTAATAATCTTCTAACAGCTAAGTCTAATGGTCACTACTCCATGCTAATTCTCTTGGATCTCTCCACAGCATTCGACAATGTGGCTCATCAGCTCCTCCTCACTATGCTCCATTCCATTAGCCTCAAGGACACCGTTCTCTCTTGGTTCTCCTCCTATCTCTCTGACCGCTCCTTTACTGCATCTTTTGCTGGCTCCTCCTCTCATCTTCCCCTTACTGTTGGGGTTCCTCAAGGATTGGTTCTAAGCCCCCTCCTCTTCTCTTTGTATATTGCCCCTATTGGTCAAGCAATCAGTAGATTTGGGTTCCAGTACCATCTCTATGCTGATGACACTTCTTCTTCTGACATCACGCCTGCCTTTTTGGAAAACACCAGGGATTGTCTTACCGCTGTCTCTAACATCATGTCCTCCCTCTATCTGAAACTGAACCTGTCAAAAACTGAACTCCTCATGTTTCCTCCCTCTACCATCCTACCTAGGCCCGACATTGCCATTTCCGTGTGTGGTTCCACTGTTACTCCCCAGCAACATGCCCATTGTCTTGGGGTCATACTTGATTCCGAGCTTTCATTCACCCCCCCACATCCGATCACTGGCTAACTCTTGTTATCTGTACCTCAAAAACATTTCTTTCTAGAATTCTACCCTTTCTTACTTTCGACTCTGCAAAAACTCTTACTGTTTCTCTTATTCATTCTCATCTGGACTATTGTAACTCTCTACTAATCGGTCTCCCTCTTACCAAACTCTCCCCTCTCCAATCCGTCCTGAATGCTGCAGCCAGAATCATATTCCTCACCAATCGCTGTACCGATGCCTCTACCTTGTGCCAGTCAATACACTGGCTACCCATCCACTCCAAAATTCAGTATAAACTTATTACCCTCACCCACAAAGCACTCCATGGCTCAGCACCATCCTACATCTCCTCGCTAGTCTCAGCCTACCACCCTACCCATGCCCTCCATTCTGCTAATGACCAGAGGTTAACATCCTCATTAATCAGAACCTCCCACTTCCGTCTCCAAGACTTTGGACGTGCCGCGCCGATTCTTTAGAATGCACCACCCAGGCTAATGCGATTAATCCCCAAACCCCACAGTTTTAAGCGTGCCTTAAAAATGCAATTGTTCAGACTGGCCTATCGTCTCAATGCACTAACCTAAATATTCCTGTGTGGCTCATTTAAATTTTTTTTACCATATCCAGGTTTCTCGCATCATGTTCTCACATGCCTTTTGCATTTAATAGCCCTCTGTGTCTGTACTGTTACATATTTAGACTGTTAACTGGTTCATGCAGCAACAGGATCACCCGATTCTTACACTAGGGATGGTCCAAACAATAAAAACAATAAAAGCAATTATTACCATCCACCTTTCAGGTCTTCACTTTTCCCTTATAGATTGTAAGCTTGCGAGCAGGGCCCTCATTCCTATTGGTATCTGTTTTGATCTATGTGTTTATTGCTATGCTATGCTGTAATGTCTATTGTCTGTAGAAGTCCCCTCTATAATGTAAAGTGCTGCGGAATATGTTGGTGCTATAGAAATAAAATTATTATTATTGTTCTGCCCTCTGATATAGGGCAGTCTGTTTGTGTTAAGTGCTCTGAATAGAGCAATATGTTTGTATTATTGCTGGGTTAATTATAGCACCATCTAGTGGTGGCTGAATTTATAGCTACGTCCTAAGTAGCATTTAAAGCCTGTGACTTTAGCAGAAGCAAAGCACTGTGGGATTGAAGCAATGCTTTGTGAGACCGAAGCAGTGTATTCTGGGAGGAGGGGACTCCATTTTCCTTTCGTGGATCTCATAGGATGCGCATGTTATTTTGTCCTCCTGTGTAACCTTTGTTTTACCTGCAACTTCTCTACTTGAGTCACTACCCAGCTAAAGCATATCTGGTAAGAGTCAGTGTTTTCTTGCAATGCAGTGATTCAGAGAGGTGTTATTTACTGTCTAGCAGCCAAGAGATGTCATTAACCCTTTAGTTGCCAGTTCTCAGTAAATGTAATCATAAACTAATGTATTCCTATGTAATGTTTGCATCACAATGTACACTTCCTGTGATTGTGTTAGCTGTGATCATCTGCCCAATACTTATGCATGTTATTTGTATTCCTTGTAGTTTTATCGCGCATGTTCTATACTCTTCACAAATAAACAAGTTAGACTACAGAGAACAGTCTGCTTATTTTGGAAGACAGAGCTGTGGTTTATACTGTATGCTAGATTGCACATCGTGTCAGCGTGCCTGAAGGCAGAATAGTCAAACAGATCGCCATACGCCTGCGACAGTGAATTCAAGGTGTAAGGGACCGCTATCACCCAGACTGCTCTGCATACGGGTACTACAGTAGCTGCCATACAGCCGCAGGAGAAAATCCCAGGGCTCAGTAAAGGACCACCGGTCACACGTGGTGATTGCATAGATTGTACGGGACCACTAACAGCCACACTGCTCTGCATACGGGTATCACAGCAGCTGCAATACAGCCGCAGAAAGCCACTGCATCCCGCCAAGAAGTGCTACATCTTTCCCGCCATGCGGAAGCCCGCCCTACACAGACTGTTTCCCTCCAATATACTCAGCAGTACTCAGTCAAACGTACAATGTCTCGGAAAAGCATATCCTCACTCAAAACGAGGTCACGAGCAAGCTCCAGCAGATCGTCATTAGCAGAGCTAACTGCTGTCGCTCGCTCCGAGGCTGAGGCAGTGAAAGCAAGATCTTCCTTTGCCGAACGAGAGATGCATCTAAAGCTGAGATAAGCAGAGCATGAGGCAGAGAGAGAGGCTAAAACCGTACATTTGCGGGCAGAGAGAGAATCGGAAACCACACGTTTGCAGGCAAAGAGAGAAATGGAAACTGCACGTTTGCAAGCAGAGCTAGAGAAACTTGCGGCAGACAAAGAGACAGCCACTGCAATAGCTAAAGCAGAGAATTTGGAAGCTATGAAAGATCCTTATTCTGAGAGACACAGCAGCATTCTCGGACAAGATCTAGAGCAGCAAGATCCAGCGCAGCGTGTCGCAGAGTACGTCCGTCAACATTCCAGCGTAGATGACAGCCCTGGTGCATCATATTGATCAGCCCATGCCAATTACCAACGATCCAACCCCGAGCTTCACTACCATAGGCGAGGAGACATCCAGCACAGAGATGTCGACTACAGCTACCATTCCACTGAAAGGAAGGTACAGCTCCCATCCCGCCTTAAAGAGACACCTTCTTCACCAACAAGGTACCGCACAGGCTATCCGGAGTCACAAGCGTCTTACAGGTATGGTGATGCACCACACACTAGACATGACTATTACACACCGGCTCGTGCCAGCACTGGCAGAGCCATCAAAGACCTTGCAAAGTTCCTTGCCCGCCAAGAACTGGTTACAAAGGGACTTGCAAAGTTCACTGACAAACTGAGAACTATCGGTCATGGCGAGCCTCGTTCCGGAACGCCTTTCATGGTCTGGACCTTTCTTGTGGTGAAGAGTTAGATCTCCTGGTAAAGTGGCTCGGAAGTGAGTCAGTCGAGCATGCCAAAAGACTGAGAGACATTAATGTAAAACATCCTCGCACAGCCCTACATAAAGTGTGGGAAAGACTTGATGAATGCTATGGGTCAGTAGAAGTCATAAAGAAAGCTTTATATAAAAGAATTGAGGATTTTCCTAAGATAGGACCTAAAGGTTATCTAAAGCTTAGAGAACTGAGAGATTTATTGAATGAGTTTCAGGATGCTCAGCAGGAAGGAGACTTGCCCGGATTGGCATTCTTAGATACCGCTAGGGGTGTCAATCTGATAGTACAGAAACTTCCTTACAACCTACAAGAAAAGTGGATTACATGTGGTTCAGAGTATAAACACAATCATAATGTATAATTTCCTCCTTTCACTGTATTTGTTGATTTTGTCACCAAACAATCTAGGATTAGAAATGACCCTAGTTTTGATTTTACTCTGTCGTGTTCCACTGCCACTGGTGTCAAATCTGGTAAGACACCCGTGGCAGTCCACAAAACTAACATTGATTCCACAGGCCCTCCTCACAAGGTGAATAAACCCCCTCCAGATGAGAACAAACCTCAGGATGTCAGTAAATATTGTCCTCTACACAAGAAACCACATTCTCTACTAAAATGCAGAGCCTTCAGGGAAAAGTCTTTAGAGGATCGCAAAGGTTTCCTCAAGAAGAACAACATCTGCTTCAAATTTTGTGCCGCAACCTCTCACTTTGCCAGGAACTGTGAAGCTAGCGTGAAATGTGCAGAATGCAGCGGCACGGATCACAATACAGCCTTGCACCCTGGATCACCTCCACGCGTGTTGTCGCAAGCCGAGGAGCACGATGGGAAGCAGAAGGACACTGACGAAGACACCCCTGAGGTCAGCTCTAAATGTACTGAGATCTGTAGAGGACTCACAGGAGGAAGGTCCTGTTCAAAAATCTGCCTTGTCTGAGTCTATCCTGCAGGCCGCAAGGACAAAGCCTTCAAGATTTATGCAATCCTGGATGACCAAAGTAACAGGTCTCTAGCCAGGTCCATCTTCTTTGACAACTTCAGCATCATAGCCCCTGGTTCTCTCTACACCCTGAGAACATGTTCAGGTACCGTTGAGATGGCGGGGAGAAAAGCAACCGGATACAAAATGGAGTCTATAGATGGCCAGACCTGCCTATCATTACCGACCATCCTGGAGTGCAACCAGATTTCTGACAACAGGTCAGAAATACCTTCATGGGAGGTGGCGACATATCACCCCCATCTAAAGCGTATAGCCCACCTGATACCTGAACTAGATCCAGGAACCCCAATAGCTCTACTTCTGGGGAGAGATATTCTACAAGTCCACAAGGCTAGAGAATGTATAAACGGCTCCAGGAACGCTCCGTACGCACAGAGGCTCGACCTAGGATGGGTCATTACAGGAGACGTCTGCCTACGAGGAGCACACAAGCCAGCGTTAGTCGACAGCATGCTTATCAATACTCTTGAAAATGGACATCCGTCTCTTTTCCAGTCATGTAAGAGTAGCTTCCTGGTAAAAAAAGTTGCCACACAATGCTCCTCTACCTTGTCCCTTAGCTGATCCTTCCTGTGAAGACCACTCATGTGACGGCGACCAAGATCACATAGGGTACACAGTTTTCCACAGAAAAAGAAAGGACAACAAGGTAGCAATGCCCATAGAAGACAGATTGTTTTTGGACATCATGAATCGAGAGATGGTAAGATATGAGTCAAAGAGTTGGATGGCCCCTCTACCATTTAAAACCCAGAGGCAACGCTTACCCACCAGTTAGAAGTCTTGTAAAGGTTGGCACCATTGCAAACACGCATTTACCGCTCCAAACCTGGAAAACGATAATTCGTACCATACAACGCGAGTGTTACGCCAAAGAAATAGACAACCTCAACAAAGGTCAACCCATTTCTAGAGACAGTGTCTTGAAAAAGCTTGATCCAATAGTTGACAAAAATGGGCTGATAAGAATTGGAGGTCGTATTCAGGAAGCCAAGGTGGAATTCGTGGAAAAACACCCAGTAATAATTCCTGGTCATCACCATGTGACTACTCTGCTCGTACAGCACCATCATGTTTTGGTGAAACATCAGGGCCGATTGTTTACCGAAGGGAATCTACAAACTGCTGGGCTATGGATAGTCGGAGCAAAGAGATGTGTGAGTAAATTCATCTTCAACTGTGTGACTTATCGCAAACTCAGCGGCGCGACTCAAAGCCCAAAGATGGCCAATCTCCCATCAGACAGACTTAGTATGGATCCTCCCTTTACCAACATCGGTCTGGATGTTTATGGGCCATGGTCTGTGGTTGCACAGCACACCAGAAGAGCCCAAGCCAATGCAAAACGCTGGGCAGTTATGTTTACCTGCATGTCCATCAGAGCTGTCCACATCAAAGTGATTGAATCCATGAACACATCAAGTTTCATAAATGCACTCCGACGTTTCATTGCCATCAGAGGCACCGTGAAACACATTCGCTCTGACAGAGGCACAAATTTTGTAGGAGCAGTGAGATAACTCCAAATTCCTTCCAACCTAGACATTATCAGTGTGGAAAGATACCTGAGTGAACAGGGATGTACCTGGACCTTCAATTTGCCACACTCTTCTCACATGGGAGGTGCTTGGGAGAGGATGATAAAAATAGCACGCAGAATCTTAGACTCTATCTTCTTACAAGAAGGTAGCACAAGACTCACACACAAAGGTTTGACTACATTCTTGGCAGAAGTTTCGGCCATCATTAATGCCAGACCATTGACTGCACTCTCCAGTGATGCTGAAGATCCAACTATTCTCACTCCCGCTATGTTACTCACTCAGAAAACCGACACTCCTAGCGCTCCACTGGCAGAATTCAGCAACAAGAACCTCTACAGACGTCAATGGAGACAAGTTCAAAGCCTCTCCAATACTTTCTGGGACAGATGGAGAAAGCAATATCTCTCCACCTTACAGCCTAGAAAGAAGTGGCAGATCGATAGGCCGAACATCAAACCCGGTGATATTCTGCTCATGAAAGACAGCCAGTCACACCAAAGTGAGTGGCCACTAGGCCTCATCACCAAGGTGTTCCCAAGCAAAGATGAGATGGTGCGCAAGGTCGAGGTCAAAGTGTGGAAGGCTGGGAAGAGTAAACTATTCCTCAGACCAGTTGCGGAGCTAATTCTATTGCTTTCGCCTAAAGAGCCTGTAAGTGGCATCAGTTGATGCCAAGCAGGGAGTGTTCTGCCCTCTGATATAGGGCAGTCTGTTTGTGTTATGTGCTCTGAATAAAGCAATAGGTTTGTATTATTGCTGGGTAAATTATAGCACCATCTAGTGGTGGCTGAATTTATAGCTACGTCCTAAGTAGCATTTAAAGCCTGTGACTTTAACAGAAGCAATGCACGTGGGATTGAAGCAATGCTTTGTGGGAACAAAGCAGTGTATTCTGGGAGGAGGGGACTCCATTTTCCTTTTGTGGATCTCATAGGATGCACATGTTATTTTGTCCTCCTGTGTAACCTTTGTTTTTCCTGCAACTTCTCAACTTGAGTCACTACCCGGCTAAAGCATATCTGGTAAGAATCAGTGTTTTCTTGCAATGCAGTGATTCAGAGAGGTGTTATTTACTGTCTAGCAGCCAAGAGATGTCATTAACCCTTTAGTTGCCAGTTCTCAGTAAATGTAATCATAAACTAATGTATTCCTATGTAATGTTTGCATCACAATGCAAAGTAGACTACAGAGAACAGTCTGCTTATTTTGAGAGACAGAGCTGTGGTTTATACTGTATGCTGGATTGCACATCGTGTCAGCGTGCCTGAAGGCAGAACAATAATTATTATTATAACAGCCTCAGAATGTCATTAATGAAATTTTTAAAGAACGCCGGAGCATTTGTAAGGCCGAAAGGCATTACTATACACTCAAAATGACCTTCCGGAGTATTAAAGGCTGTCCTTTATTCATCGCCTTCTCTTAACCGCAGCAAATTATATGCCCCACGGAGATCGATCTTAGAGAATCACTTGGCTCCAAATAATTGGTTAAACAAATCCGGAATAAGCGGCAAGGGGTAAGGATTGCGCACAGTGATCTTATTAATCTCCCTGAAATCCAGACACGGCCTGAGACCCCCATCTTTTTTTTTACAAAAAAGAATCCCACGGCCACAGAGGGCTTAGAGGGTCTTATATGACCTGCAGCAAGGCTAGTCTACAGGTATTCCTTTAATGCCTCCCTCTCGGGAATCGTCAGATTAAATAAACGACTCTTAGGGAAAGTAGCACCTGGGATGAACTCAGTAGCGCAATTGCAATCTCTATGAGGCGGTAGAACTTGTGACTCAACTTCTGAAAATACTTTCCAGAATTCCTGAATGGCTTCAGGTAGCTCACTCTTCACAACAGTAGCAATGTGTACATCACAACATTTCCCATAACACCCCTGACCCCAGGATCCTATCGTACTTGACGACCAGTCCAGTACAGGATTGTGAATTTTTACCCAGGGTAACCCCAGGACAACTGGAAAAGGCAATTTATCAAGTACAAACAAATCTAAAGATTCTTGGTGTTCCATATTCACAGTGAGTTATAAACCAGGTGACCTTTTGAGAAATGCACCCATGCTCTAGAGCAGAGGTCTCTAACACAAGGCCCGCGGGTCGCATGCGGCCCCTGAGGCAGGAATCTGCGGCCCGCGGTGCACCACATGTCTCACTCCGTGAGGCAGGTAGAAGGTGGAAGGCGTGCATTCAGGAGCGCACAATGGCTTTTCTGTGTGCTCAGGACCTGGGATGAGGTCACAGGAGGCGGAGGAGTCAGGAGTCACATGACTGATCAGGGCCCTCAGTGTATGCAGGACGCTGCTGTCTGTGCTGGTTGTCATGATGCTGGATGAGGGTAAGTTTATGTGTGGGGTCAGGAGGGGTTTACATTGTGGATGTAGCAGAGCCGTGTGTGTACGAGGTGTACGGAGCAGAGCCGTGTGTGCGAAGTGTATGGAGTGGCGTGTGCAGAGCAGTGTTTGTACGAGGTGTATGGAGCAGAGCCGTGTGTGTACGAGGTGTATGGAGAGAAGTCGTGTATGTACAAGGTTTACGAAGCAGAGCCGTGCGGGTACGAGGTGTGCGGAGCGGAGATGTGTGTGTACGAGGTGTGCGGAGCCATGTGTGTACAAGGTACAATAATTTTGTACTGTATTAAGTTTGAATGGAATGCGGCCCGCCAGCTTAAATTTTTTTTTATGTGCGGCCCATTTACTCTGCCGTGTTTGAGACCCCTGCTCTAGAGGAGTGTTATCAATCGCCACTACAGGAAAAGGGGATGATAAAGGTACAGAATCAATCTTATACTTGTCTAGAAATTGTTGATCAATCAAATTAAGTGCAGAACCACAGTCCACCATCACTTGAAAATGGATAGAATGACCACGACAGGTAGAACTACCAGAAAAAGAAACTACTGCGGACCGTAAAAATGCAATACGAATGGGAGGGTTACTCTGATTGACCATCTTTTTTCTCTTTTCCTTGCTTATGCGTCCTTCACATTGCTTAATAAAATGGTCAGCCTTACCACAATAAAGGCATAGCCCCTCTGATTACCTTCTCTCCGTATTCTGGGAATGAGAGGACATCGCCTCAAGTTGCATCGTTTCCCCACAGTCAACAGGGATCTCCTAAGAGACTGGATCAAGCAAAATTGAAACCTTCTCCTCATTCTGTCTATTTCTCAATCTTCTAGCCTCCCGGATAGCTAACTGCATAGCATAGCAGCTTCCAGCATAGCAGATGCAGGATATTCAATGAGTACATCTTCAAACCTGCTAAAAACTGACTCTTGATTGCAGACATTCCAGCTGACTTCTGCAGACCATAGCCTGAATTGGGTACAATATTTCTCAGCGTCGCCAGAACCCTGGTTCAGCCATCTGAGTTCTGCCTCTGCTGTAGTGACCCAATCAGGATCGTCATATATTAACCCCATAGCAGAAAAAAAAACACTTCTACTGACATCAAACAAGGGTCATCCGGACGCAATTAAACACCCAAATTTGCGGCTCACCTCGCAATAATAACGTAATAATCCCCACACGCTGTAATTCAGCCCCTGAAGACCTGGGTCTAAGCCAAAAATAAAGTAAACATGCATTTTTAAATGAAAAAAATTCCTGCTGTTTACCAGAAAAACACTCAGGTAAACCCACCTTAGGTTCTTCAGAGCGGACTCCAGGGCAATTACTCACATGCTGCTGTAAGCTGGCAACTTCCAACTTTAATCCTTGCAAGCGTTGACCAAGATCTTGAACGCTGTTCATATTGCAGAAATTCAGGAGGGTTTTTTTTTTGGCTGGACAAACTGTTATGGATCTGCAACACAGGACTAGGGTAGGAGGGGGAAAACTGACCCTGCACTGTGACTAGGCTGATGCCCTACAATGGAGTGGGCAACCCATTCCTGCGAATAGACCCACCGACGATCCTAGGTTAATCTCAAGCGAAGACCTATAGATAGGGGGAAGGGGGTCCCTGAAAGATCTAAGGACTGGGCACAAAAACGGGTGACCTCCTAATGGATAGCACTGAGAAGGCTGCAGAAACCAACGGAATACAGAAACAAAGACTAGTGAAACCAGAGGTCCCAGCACTGCACAAATTACACAAACAGAAGGCAAAGCAAAGCTCCAAGCCAGACCTCAAGAGGAATAATACTGTTGTCCAGCAAGGACTGGGAGGCAGGTGCTGGGTAATAAAGAGTGATACCATGACCTGACCCAAGACAAACCAAGCACCAGAGGAAAAAGATCAGCAGCCAGAACACTACAAGAAAATGGCGGATAGTCACAAACTAAACAGATTCTAACAGGAGGGAAGAGGGAGGCCCAAGGGGGATGTGATATGTCCAAGTCCAGTAGAGAAATTCAACCAGAGTCAGGGGAATTTGGAGAATTTAGGCAGAATACAGGAGTGGCAAAGGGGGTATGATTGGCATATTCCGCCCAGGGGAGCCACACTTAATCATATTTACGAACTTAATCTGTAAGTATGGCTCATAGTTTTTCATTAATCATGTACCAGGAGAGGCATGTTTTAACATCAAAAGGTACTTATAACTTTATGGCCCGGGTACAGATTGCTACAGACGTCTTGTCTCTATATATACTCAAACAATATAAGCAAAAGTGAGTTAAGGGGGTTTTACACATAGCGATATCGCTAGCAATATCGCTAAAACGTCACTGATTTTGTGACGTTATAGCGATATTGCTAGCGATATCGACCTCCGACATTTACCTCTGACCGGCTCCCCCGCTGTCCGTCGCTGATCGCGCGAGATCGGGCGGCTCCATTTCTCGTCGTCTGCTTCCTGCTGGGCTTCCTGCTGTGACGACAAGCGACGCGTGGAGGCGGGCGGGAGGATGTCAGGATCGCTGTATGTGAAAGGTGAGTATCGTGCGCTGCGTCGCTGCTGCATCGCTGTGAGATCTTTCTGTGTGAAAGCTCACTAGCGATCATTTAGCGATGCACCAGCGATCCTGACCGGGTCGTATCGCTGGTCGGATCGCTGGTGCATCGCTAAATGTAAAAGAGCCTTTAGATTTACCTTATCTCCACAATGTCGGGTGTCAGTCATATAAGGTGCTGCAGTGTTCAAATTCTTGAATGGAGTATATCCATAAGCGAGATATGGCACACGATCTATAGGAACAGTGTCTTTAAAAAATGTATATATATGTAAATATGATGGCCATACTATAACAATATAACAATATCACCAGGGACTGATTTAAATATTTAAGAGCAGTGAGAATAATTTTCCTTATTTTCACAATGAGGATAACTAATCATATGAAAGTGCTGCAGTGCTCTTGTCTTTAGCTTAGTTGTATCTCAATGGCACATTTCATAGGTTAATTAGAGAAAAGGTGCTGCAGTGCTCATGTCCTTAAATAAAAATAAATTATAAATATAAATGTCAGTGTGTCATAAATAGGGAGATAAACTGCTAGCATACAGCATCTCATTAGACACAATCAGGTTCCAATGATTAAGCACAGTTACAGCACTATTCTGCTGTAATAGTAATAGTAATATAAACCAGTGACCCTTACAACATTTTATGGATATAGATATGCATAAAAACTAAACCTTTAATGAAGCCTAAATAGTAGACAATACAACCACACAAATACAAACAACCGTGTCACCTATTGTACCCTACTATGGGGTCCCGATATCAAAGCTGCCTAACAACGGAGGTTGGCACCCTAAACACAATCAAGATTGGCGCCCCCGTTCCACGGCGGCTGTACCCTAAAACTCCTAGATGGCCCTGAATAAGTGCCACAAATAGTCAATCAATTATTCAGAAAAGGAGTGTACAGGGGTTGCCAAGTAGGTAGCTGAGTAGGCAACAATAGAAAAAGTGCAAAAATAGCGCAAAGAAGACAAGACAAAAAGTGACAAGTGCATTTACAGTATCTCACTATCTGTCCCCTGTATCTGAATACCTTCCTGTCAGCGGAGGTTGGCACCCTACTGGTCAGCGGAATGGCGCCCCTGCGCCACGACGGCTTACCCTGGGAATACCCTGATATAACCTTAGATACAACATCGGGTAGCAAAACCATACATATGGAAGGACAAATGATCCTTATTACATCATTATAAAAAACATTGCTGATAGCAAATAGAGGGATACTCAGAATTTTGATGCAAGATAGGCAAAACTTCAACGCGTTTCTCCCAACAGGATCATCAGGATCATCATTGTTTTGAAAATTTTGTAATAGTAATTTAATTTTAATTTTTTTGCTGCGGTTTTCAGAAAGGTAAAAACACGCCACTAATCTAATCCAGTTTTTTTTTTCTTTTTTTTTTCAACACCAGACAAGTCAAGGCCTGGCTTTTTCCAAGCTAATGCTATGGTTTTTTTTTAAATATAAATTTGATAATGGTTTGAGTGTGACTAGAGACGTTAAGGGTATGTTTATTGAGTAAAGCTTCCCAAGGTTTTTTTTTAGGTTAAGATTAGTAATTGAGATGATCAGATGGTATACTCTGATCCAAAATCTGCGTACTATCAGACATAACCACCATATATGGAACATATCTCCTGTAGAAGTACTCCCTACATTGCGACTCATCTAAATGTCCGAATGACGTGATTTAGATGAAACTTCCCATGGATCCATTCACTATAGTGAGGCATCAGAGTTACTCTGGAATCCATCAGGCCTCTGTTCAACTGTGTCCTTTTTCAGACGTGCACGAAACTGTGGTCGGCAGTGCTTTTATGCATACTTAAAAAGATGGACAAGACCATATGATAGGTCTGAGAGTCTAAAGTGACTCCATCTGCCTCATTATAGGGAACTAGCTAATTAATCCATTCTACACCCGGGTGGCAAACATTTTTATTGGTACGTATTTAATTTTATTAAAGTATTAATAATAATAATACATTTTATTTCTATAGTGCCAACATATTCCGCAGCACTTTACATTATAGAGGGGACTTCTACAGACAATAGACATTACAGCATACCAATAAACACATAGATCAAAACAGATACCAAGAGGAGCGAGGGCCCTGATCGCAAGCTTACAATCTATAAGGAAAAAGGGGAGACACGAAAGGTGGACGGTTACAATTGCTTTTATTGTTTGGACCAGCCATAGAGTAAGAATCGGGTGTTCCTGTTGCTGCATGAACCAGTTAACAGTCTAAATATGTAACAGTACAGACACAGAGGGCTATTAAATGCATAAAGCATATGAGAACATGATGCGAGGAACCTGGCTATGGTAAAAATTTTTGAATGAGCCATACAGGGATATTTAGGTTAATGCATTGAAGCGATAGGCCAGTCTGAACAAATGCGTTTTTAGGGCACGCTTAAAACTGTGGGGATTAGGGATTAATCGTATTAACCTGGGTAGTGCAGTCCAAAGAATTGGCACAGCACGTGAAAAGTCTTGGAGACGGGAGTGGGAGGTTCTGATTATTGAGGATGTTAACCTCAGGTCATTTGCAGAACGGAGGGCACGGGTAGGGTGGTAGGCTGAGACGAGGGAAGAGAGGTGGTGCTGAGCCATGGAGTGCTTTGTGGGTGAAGGTAATAAGTTTATACTGAATTCTGGAGTGGATAGGTAACCAGTGTAAGGACTGGCACAAGGTAGAGGCATAGGTACAACGATTGGTGAGCAATATGATCCTAGCTGCAGCATTCAGGACGGATTGAAGAGGGGAGAGTTTGGTAAGAGGAAAACCAATTAGTATAGAGTTACTATAGTCCAGACGAGACTGAATAAGAGAATAAGTTTTTGCAGAGTTGAAAGTAAGAATGGGTCAAATTCTAGAAATGTTTTTGAGGTGCAGATAACAAGAGTTAGCCAGTGATTGGATATGGGGGGTGAAAGAAAGCACAGAATCAAGTATGACCCCAAGACAGTGGGCATGTTGCTGGGGAGTAATGGTGGAACCACACACGGAAATGACAATGTCGGGCATAGGTAGGTTAGTAGAGGGAGGAAACACGAGGAGTTCAGATTTTGACATGTTCAGTTTCAGATAGAGGGAGGACATCATGTTAGAGACAGCGGTAAGACAATCACTGGTGTTTTCCAAAAAGGCAGGCGTGATATCAGGAGAAGTGTATAATTGGGTGTCATCAGCATAGAGATGGTACTGGAACCCAAATCTACTGATTGCTTGACCAATAGGGGCAGTATACAAAGAGAAGAGGAGGGGGCCTAGAACCGATCCTTGAGGTACCCCAACAGTAAGGGGAAGTTGAAAGGAGGAGGAGCCAGCAAAAGATACAGTAAAGGAGCGGTCAGAGAGATAGGCAGAGAACCAGGAGAGAACGGTGTCCTTGAGGCCGAAGGAACAGAGCATAGTGAGGAGGAGCTGATGATCCACAGTGTTGAATGTTGCGGAAAGATCCAAGAGAATTAGCATGGAGTAGTGACTGACCATTAGATTTAGCTGTTAGAAGATCATTAGAGACTTTAGTGAGGGCAGTTTCAGAAGAGTGAAGAGAGCGGAAACCGGATTGTAGAGGGTCGAGGAGAGAGTTATTTGAGCGATAGCGGATAAGTCAGGCGTGAACCAGGAGTTTAGAGATGAAGGGCAGATTAGAGACAGGTCTATAGTTAGCGGCACAGTTTTGGTCGAGGGATGGTTTTTTAAGTAATGGCTGTATGATGGCATGCTTAAATGAGGAAGAAAAGATACCAGAAGAGAGAGAGGTTAAATATCTTTGTTAGGTGAGTGGTGACAGCAGGGGAAAGGGACTGGAGGAGATGTGATGGAATGGGGTCACTGATGCAAGTGGTAGGGCGAGAAGATGCAAGGAGCCTGATTACTTCTTCTTCTGTTACTGGTTCAAAATCAGAGAGTGAGCTAGATGCAGTGGCGGAGGGAGGACAGTGCATGTTATGAGGTGATTGGGAGATAATTTCCTGTTGGATATGTGTCATGAACTCATTTTCTGCTCCACCAGTTGAGAGTTCCCCTTCCGTTCTCCCTCTGGTGGTGACAGGAGGTAGTGTGGTTGGTTTAAGTGGTAGTGATCTGCCACCTGATGAGGAAGATAACGATTGGATGTCTGGAGTATCAGACTGGATATAAGACAGCCGACGCCCTATTCGGGTGCTGGTGATTCAGTCAGCTTCTCAGGTCCTGGACTTCAGCTCTCTTCCAGTCATCTCAAGTTAAGTTTGTTTTTTGCTAATGTTCACACTTGCGCTTGTTGGTCAATTCAGTTTTTTGTGTAATCAGCCTGCCCCTGCTGGGGCTATGCTGAAATTCCACTCCTATTAATCAGTATTTGCCAATCTGCTTTTTGTCCCTTATTAGATTGGCCTCTTTTTTGCTCTGTCTCAGAATATTTCAGAGTGCTGATATAGGTTTTGAAGTCTAGTGACTTCAGGGTTAATTTTGCTATCAGAAGTATTGGACAATATTTTTGTAGGGTTTTTTTGGCAGATTGCGCACAGTGTCTTTCCTTTTCTGTCCTTTTTAGTTAGCCGGGCGCCTTCGTTTGCTCAGCCTATTTTCCTGCCTTTGTTTGTATTTTCATCTTGCTTCACCGTCAATACATGTGGGGGGCTGTCTTTGCTTTGGGGTCTGCTCTGGGGCACTTAGTTTTCCTCTTTTCCTGCTTTAGGCTTATGTAGTTCTCCGGTTGTGATGAGGCGTCTAGGACCAACGTAGGAACGTTCCATGACTGCTGCTAGTTGTGCGGTTAAGACCAGGGATCTGCAATCTGCATAGTTACCAACTTCTCTGGTTTTCTGAGACTTAGCTTGTTGTCTTTTTTCCTCCTCGGTTTCCCATTCATAACAGATATGGTCAATTTTTTATTTGAAATAATCAGTCAGATCGTCAACATGGAGATTCATGGTTGGGGCCTGCACTCTTGGGTTGAGTAGGGAATGAAAAGTGTCAAAGAGACTTTTCGGGTTATTGGATAGTGAGGTGATGTGGGTGTTGAAATATGTTTGTTTTGAGAGGTGAAGGGCAGTGTTGTATGTTTTAAGTATAAACTTACAATGGATGAAATTATCCAGTAGATTGGATTTTCTCCACCGACGTTCGGCACACCTGGAGCACCGCTGCAGGAAGCGTGTTTGCAGCGTTGCCAGGGTTGTCACCATCTGTACCTAGTTGTTCTACATATAGGAGGTGCAGTTTCATCCTGTGCACTTTGAAGTGTTTCATTGTAATTCTTCAGTGCAGAATCAGGACATGAGAGGGAGGAGATAGGGGCCAATGATGACTGCAAGTTCTTCATAAGTTTCTGTGTGTTAATGGCCTGTATGTTTCTAAACGTGTGGAAAGTGGGGGTGACCTGAGCGGGATGACAGTTCTTGATAGAGAATGATAGAAGGTTGTGGTCAGAGAGCAGGAGAGGGGAGTTTGTGAAATCATCCACTGAGCAAAGCCAGGAAAAGACCAAGTCGAGGGAGTTTCCCTCTTCATGCATGGGGGAGTTAGTATGCTGCGAGAGGCCGAAAGAGGAGGTTAGAGATAAAAGGTGAGAAGCAGATGGTGAGAGGGGAAGAGCAATGGGAATGTTGAAGTCTCCCATGATGAGGGTGGGGATGTCACAGGAGAGATAGTGTGGAAGCCAGGTGGCAAAGTGATCCAGAAACTGATGGGAGGGGCACAGAGGGCGATACACCACTGCCACTCGCATGGAAAAGGGGAAGTAGAGTCTGACAGCATGGACCTCGAAAGAAGGGAAGACAAGTGAGGGTACTTGATGGATAACCTGAGAGGTACATTTGGGTGATAGGAGCAGACCAACTCCATTTTTTTATTATGCAAAAAGTCTGTAAATGAAATTTTTGGTGTAAACTCTGCAGTCTTTCTTTAAGTTGCCTTGTTGGTCAGAAGCAAAAACTTTGACTGACTTGTTGGAAGGATTTTGTCCTTGAAGAGGTCATATAAAGTTGTGCATGGCTGAAGGCTGTAGATGGCAAATATATGCCAACTGAATCCAGTGTTTGCCCTTGACACTTGTGGATAAGCAAGTAATAAGGGAAACTGTTTTCTTTTTAAAGTAACAGGAAGATCAGGGTCGCTTGGTGACAAAATAACACTGGGAATGAATACCCTTTTTCCTGTAAATGATCCGGTTAGGATTTCACAGTCAATGACTTTTGAAATAATTTTTTTAATCCATTCTGGTGCCATTGCTAAGACCTCTTTGTCGAGTTAAGGTTTCTTAATAGCATGACTAGTGCACCAACTTTCAAAATTAGTCTATGAGGAGGCATACAACCAGGAATTAAGCCGTTTAAGAACGCTACTGAATAGTTTGCTGCTTCCTCAGCATTTGCAGTGTCTTGCTGAATTGAGTCAATGCTTTTGTAGCATTTCATTTCAGACAGAATTCGTCTAAGAACATTTTCATTCAGTTCATGTCAATGCTGATTTTTTTTTTGGAGTTCAGATTGAATGGTTTGCAATGCTTTCGTCTTCTGCTTGGATGACTTGAGGAAAGACAGCATCAACAATTCATCAATTTTCAATGCACACCGAAGGAATTTCAAGTATGCATTCATCTAGTCCTGATTCTTGAAGTTTTCCATCTCCAAGATTTAACAACCATTGGGAAAAGCCTTGATGTTCTTGAGGGACATTGTCCTCATTGGTATGCTTCTTTTGGTCCAATTTGAGGACTTCAATATTCTTCCAACAATTGGTATCCTTCTTGCATGCTGAATTTATTTTGGTTCTGCTGCCATTTGGTACAACAGGAAGGATATGTCGAAAATCTCCACCAAAAAGAAAGACCGCGCCTATGAAAGTTTTTTGGGAGGGAACTTTTAGATCAACAGCTATTAATTCTCTGTACAGTGTCAATCGCATTTACACCATGAGCTGGAGCCATAGAAGCTTTGTTCCTGATTATAAGTTTGGTGCTTTTTAACTCATTGGCAGTATTGCTGCCAAGGCCAGCTCCAGGTTTTCGTGGTCCCTGGGTGAAAATGTCTCAGTGGGCCCCTTTAACACATGCCACGATTCTTAATGTACAGATGCGGTAGAGAAATATAGGTAAACTGAGAGATCCAAGATGGCCGCCGAAGGAGTAGGGCACGTTATATAGTGCTCCTGCTTCATCTGAAGCAATCCACCACTGTGAGCCTCGGAGCTAAAGAAAAAAAGCCCCCGGAGGCACTAAGTCCATCCATCCTCATCAGAGGTTGCCTTATTTTCAGCCCAGAAGCCCTCTCTCCCACTTAGAGAAGAACTATACCTGATACACGTGGGAGACGGCGGAGCGCAGGTCAGAGATAGGACCCAGAAGGCTGGATCTCCCTGTGGTTTGTGCCGACCGCTCACAGCAAGAAAGGAGCGGAGAAACCACCGACCACTGCTGATATTAGCAGGTACTGAAACGGGGGGCCCTGAGAGATGGGAGATAGGAAGATCGAGGGAGCAGAGGCCGGTGAGAGACAGGAGACATGCGGCGTGGATTCCCCTTCAGGAGGCCTAGCGTTCAGCTTCTACTGCAGCCGCACGAGCCTCTCCCAGGCACAGACACAGATCCACTGACCACTCCATCGACCCCAGGGAGACAAAGATGGAGAAGAAGCCTTCGGGAGGTGGGTGAGGGGGGAGGTAGAAGATTGTCACTCTCCTCTGCCAGCTTCTGATAAGAGCAAAACCTGGCCCTGAATCTGCAGGGTCTGTCATTGTTATAAAGCCTACTGGTCCTGTGCTGGCTGTTTCCCCCCCTCCCCCCCTTCCCTTACAGATAATTCTGACTGCGGTGATCCTGAAAGGACAGGAAACCCTGAGCACAATTACACATCTCCTATCTGCTCTGAAGATCGGCTGTAAAGACAGCCTCTCTCTGCTAGGATAAGTGGGTCTGCTTGTCTAAGGGAATTGCTCAATCCCTTTGTAATGCCATGATTTCAAAAGCAAGATACTTTGCCCACCGGGGGGAGGGGGGGGGGGGAATATGTACAACAGCTCCATGTTGATCGTGAGAGAGGAGGCTCCCAGGAGATAATGAGAAGATGGTTCCTATATCATAATATAATGCTCACTGCTGATAAAATCCGCTAAACAGCTATTAAGAAAATTCTTTGTTCCTCCTCCATTCCAACCTTGTGTCACAAAATACAACAATGGAGGAGCTATTGAATATTATATGAACAAAATAGCACGGGACCCCCATCTAGTGGACATTTGAAAAATATCAACTGCGAGACTCCCTTTTATTCCAGTCAATACCCTGCTATTTGATTTCACAGCTGTCCAAACTGATTCTCGTCTGCAGTTCTCGGTGGGGTAACGCATTGAAGTTCTGGTGCCGATTATAAGAAAAGGACCATGGTCAAGATTGGAAAACCAACTGGCGCCAATGCCCACAAGCGTCCCAAAAGATGGAAAAAATTTTCACAAAACAAAGTGGCCCTAAGCAAGGGTCATCGCAATTTAAGGACGCAGATGATGTCCTATGGCCAGAGGATATGCAAGAGGATCCTTCTGATTTTTTGGACTCAGATAAACCGATATCAAGAGGCTTCATCAAAAGTATTTTATCCTCAGCCTTGGCTCCTTTGGCGAAAGACTTATCTACAATTAAAAAAGAGATTCAGCAGATAGGGGGCAGAGTGGAGGAGCAGGAAGAAGCACATTCAAAATTATCTGCCTTCTCTGGGGATCTGAAATCTGGTCTCCTGCAACAAGAGGATCATATCAACTCCCTTTATACTGCGATGGAAGACATGGAAAATAGAAACAGAAGGAACAATCTCAGAATTCGGGGAGTCCCAGAAGCCCTGGACCAAGAAGACATGCCAGCAATTCTGAATGATCTTTTTCTACCGATGCTGGACCCGGAGGAGAGAAAAGGGCTGGTCCTTGAGAGAGCACATAGGGCATTAAAACCCAAGCCCAAACAATCGGAATTCCCAAGAGATATAATTTGTAGAATTTTGGACTTCCACATGAAAGAAAAGATTTTCAAAAAGGCAAGGTTGATTGACACCCTGGAGTATAAGGGCTCTAAAATCCGGGTTTTTCAGGACCTGGCACCATCAACCTTGTCCAAAAGATATCTGCTGAAACCTTTTACAGATGCTCTCAAACAGAGACAATTTCTTTTTCGTTGTTTTTTCCCATTCGGCCTCTTCATCACCAAAGACGGCAAAAGATTTACTGTTAAGTCATCCCCTGACATTGTCAAGGTGTGCACAGAGTTGGACATACAACTGGACCAGATACCGGATCTTCGCCTTGCCCGCACCGAGTTTAGCCTCCCAGACCCGGCACTACAAGAACCTTGGAAAAAAGTAGGAAACTCCAAAGAACAAAGAAACAGAAGAAGACAAGCAGGCAGACAAAACCCCTCCACTGATTGAATCAATGACTCTTGTTCCTGGACTCTCCTGGCATGCAACCTCTTAGATGATCCATTAGGATTATCCCGCCTTGACATGGAACAATAAGATAATTTAGTTATGTTTCATTACATTATACCCCCCGATGATGTTTATAATGGCATCTGTAATTTCGTTGAGATAAAAAAAAGTTGCTAATTTGGGGCAACCAGCCCCTGTTGTTGATTATATGTTAATGTTTCTGTCTTTTGCTTTTCTTTCTTTCCTTTCACAACTTCTCCCTTGTCCGTCGGCAACTCATCTGTTATCCCATCCTGAGCCCTGGTATCCATTGACCTGACATGGCAGACCGAATGCAAGAGACAACAATTGCATCATACAACGTAAGAGGACTGAACGCACCAGTTAAAAGAGCACAGGTACTGACACATTAAGAAATTATGGACTGACATTGCACTCCCACAAGAGACCCACTTCATCCAGGAAAAGACCCCGTGTTTTGAGAAACACTAGTATAACACATGGTTTCACTCATTTTCCTCTTCTAGGAAGGGAAGAGGAGTAGCAATTGCTCTTGCAAAGAATACACCCTTTCAGTATCTTGATCAGCTCCACGACAAAGATGGTAGATACATTTTCATAAAGGGAATTTTAGCACATAAATTGGTCACGATAGGTTGTATATATGCCCCTAACGTAAAACAAGACACCTGGTTTTCTAGAATCATGAGAGAGACAAGTCAATTTACAGAGGGAACTTTGATTTTGGGGGGAGATCTGAATGTCCCTCTTGAGCCGCAAATAGACTCCTCTAAAGGGAAGTCTAACATCTCAAAAAACGCATTAACACGTATTCGAACAACCCTACATCTCCATCAATTAATTGACACTTGGAGATTCCTTAACCCTATGGCACGCGACTTTTCACATTTCTCGCAGGCACAATCGTCCTACAGTAGAATAGATTATCTATTCGTTCCATTCCAAACATCTGCATATCTGAGGGATTCACAAATAATCTTGAGCGTACATTCCGATCACTCTATTTTACTGAACAAACTTATGATAGACCATAGACCAAATAATAGCTCTTGGAGGCTGAATGAAACTCTGATTGCGGATGAGTCTTCCAGAGATAAAAGAAAAAAAAGAAAATCCAGGAGTTCTTTCTATCTGGGAGGCTCACAAGGCCGTAGTCAGAGGTGAAATTACTTCTATGGCCTCGCATAGGAACAAAAACAGAAAAGAAAAAATTGAGACATTACATATGGAAATTCAAACACTAGAAAAAGACGATAAGGCGACTCTGGACCCTGGCACTTTAAACCTGCTCACTCAGAGGAGACAATCTCTTAGAGATTTGCTAAATAAAGAATCGTTAAAAATCTACACCAGATGGAAACACAGAGTATTTGCACATGGGGATAAAATGACAAAATTCATGACAACTATGATCAAAAAACGTAAAGCTAAATCTCTTATTTATACGGTTAAACGCCCTGATGGTGTCAAAATCATAAATCCAGATGGAATAGCTTCCGCGTTTAAAGATTACTATTCAGCCCTGTACAATTTAAGACCGGGAGAGAGTGTAGAAGAATTAGAAAAAGGACGAATTAGTATACAAGAATTCTTAAAAAATTTAAAACTCCCAACTTTATCTGAATCTCAGCAACAGGAGCTGTCTGCCCCTTTTACGCTCAGGGAGCTCCAGTCCACCCTGTCGAGCTGTCCTATGGGCAAGAGCCCGGATCCAGATGGCCTTCCGACATCCTATTATAGGACTTTCTGGGAGACGTTGGGTCCGCATTTGTTAAAGATGTGTAATGATATCTTGAAGGGTGATACTTTTGAGAGACAAACCTTGGAAGCACACATTACATTAATACACAAAGAGGGCAGAGACCCCGAGTTGTGTAGTAATTATAGACCGATTTCACTTCTTAATAATGACCTAAAACTATTCGCAAAGATGATGGCCACGAGGGTTAGCCCGGTCCTGGACACACTCATCTCTCCGGATGAGGTTGGCTTTGTGAAAGGAAGAGAGGGGAGGGATAACTCCCTGAGAGTACTATACCTGATGCAACATGCCCATAACCATCATAAGCCCCTGGTCTTGATGGGTACCGATGCAGAGAAGGCGTTTGACAGGGTGGACTGGACATTTATGCATGAGACCCTGAGAAGTTTCGGTTTCCCCCTGGTGGTTATTGAGGCCATCTTTCAAATGTGCAAATCTCCATCCACAAAAGTAAGAGTAAGTGGGGATTTTTCGCCCCCCTTTGAGATCAAAAATGCCACACGTCAGGGCTGCCCCCTCTCACCAGCGTTGTTTGTCTTAACTATTGAGACTTTAATACAGAGTATTAGACAACACCCGTCAGTAGAGGGCATTAGGATTGCGAGCACCTCACATGTAGTGGCGGGGTTTGCAGATGATCTTCTCTTGCTTCTATCAGACCCGGTGAGAGAAATCCCAGCGGTACTAGAGAAGTTTGAGGCTTTTGGAGAGCTATTGAACTTCAAGATCAACTTAGAGAAATCTGAGGCGATGGGAATAAACATAAGACCTAAAATAGTCCAAAATCTGAAAGCAGCCTTTCCAATTAGATGGAATTTTAAATATATTAAATACCTAGGTATTAAACTAAGCCCACATTGGAATTCCCTTTTTTCACTCAATTTCGTGCCCCTACTTAATAATACTCTAGAAGCCATTAAGTCGTGGAGAGCCCCCTATATCTCATGGATGGGAAGAAAAAATCTCATCAAAGGATTTCTATTACCCAAGTATAGTTATATCTCCAGAATGTTACCAATTATAGTTACAGACACGTTCTTCCAGAAGGTCAGATCTCTTTTAGGAAGATATATATGTGGGGGTCTAAAACCAAGAATAAGTCATAACTCACTTTCTTTGCCTAAACACAAAGGAGGTATGGGAATGCCAGATCCACAAAAATATCATTCAGCGTTGACTTTGTCTCTTCTGGTTGACTGGGTGAGGGACAGGGAACACAAACTCTGGATAGAAATAGTGAAAGAGTCATTGTCGGTCCCAATTACCACTTTACTCCATTCATCTACGGTGTTTTTAAAAAAAAGTCTCTTCCCAAAATGCAATAACAAAGAATTTGATTAAGTCCTGGTCCAAATTTTCATCCTCACTGATGCCGCTTCCGTCCCCTCTGGTAAAGGTAAGAGACCTTCCTGGCCTTTACCTAGATCGTCCGGATAATAGAGTTACAGAAACGTTGCACAAAATAGACAACGACCTAGATGATTTTATGGAGGATGGAGTGATCCTCCCTATGCAGGATCTGCAAGTGAAATTCCCGCACTACCACATTAACTTTCTTCATTACAATAGGCTCAAAAACTCGTTCAGGTCATATTTACAATCCGGATTCCCACTCAGAGAGTTGACGGCAATGGAAAAGATGTTGACCCAGACAAGCAAACCTAGAGGTGTGCTAGGCAAAATTTATCAGATGCTATTGACCCACTCCACCTCAGTCAATAGAGCGCTCATATTAAAGTGGGAGGGGGATCTTGGGGTGGAGCTGCAGGAATGGGAGGTTAACAAGATATATAAAAATTTGCATGGTCCATCTGGCTGTGTAAAGATCCAAGAAAACTCCTACAAAGTCCTTACTAGGTGGTATGCCACTCCTGACGTAAAAAAGAAATGGAAACCTGAGGCGTCCTCGGATTGCTGGAGATGCCTTGGGGAGAAGGGTACCTATATACACATTTGGTGACAGTGCAATAAAATTAAGCCATTTTGACGTAAATTGCTTAAAATTTCGACAAAACTTTGTCGGCTCCCGGACCCCCCATTCCTGAGACTGATCTTTTTGAACTGGTCTGGTGAAGTAGCACAATTTAAACACAAAAAACTTCTTATGTATTTGCTGGCAGCAGCTAAAATGCTAATTCCTCTGTATTGGCTGACTCAGACCTGTCCTTCTATTGCAGAATGGTTACATAAAGTTAACCAAATCTACCATATTGAAGAGGTAATAGCCAGCACGACCTTTGGGTTAAGTAGGTTCAACCTGGTTTGGGCGCTGTGGATACTCTTTAGAGAGTCAGATGAGTACCTACAACTTCTAAACTCCCAGTAGAACATCTCTTATTTATCTTAAAGTTAAGCTGGTGGAGGGTAGAGGGAGTTGCCCCTTTATGCGGATAAGGGAAACACATTGCTGACTGGACACTAACCCCCATTGTTCTCCCCTTCCAATCTACCCCCAAATTCTTTTTCTTTCTAGACTTTCACTCTATCCCTCATCTCTATCCTGTTTATTCAGTTAAAAATCTTTTTTGCACTGCGTCAAAGGTTGCCATGTTCATATGAAACGTATGACAAAGATCCGATGTCGGCCTTCTGCTTGGACGACTTCGATGAAACGCTGCCACCCTGTGTGCCATGTGGCAAACGGTATTAGGTGGTAATAAAAATACACCGATATGGAGTCAGAAGGAAAGGACTATGATAGCCTTGATTTTCTGGAAAATGTATTTTATTTGTCACATGTAATCTTCTTACTTCTTGTTTAAAATCAATAAAAAGAAGTTTAAAACAAAACGAAATATAGGTAAAGTGCAATGCCAAAGATTTCACTTCTTACATTACATGAGTGATATCTATTGTAAATTTTACAGTAGGTCAGAAA
Source organism: Dendrobates tinctorius (assembly GCF_039654945.1). NCBI lineage: Eukaryota > Metazoa > Chordata > Amphibia > Anura > Dendrobatidae > Dendrobates > Dendrobates tinctorius. The sequence continues at coordinate 6,554,675 of NW_027361921.1, forward strand.
CCTGACAATATAGTCCTCCATAAAATATTATATGCACCACATAGTGCTCCATAGAGAATAATGAGCCCAATATATTGCTCCATACAGCATTATGGGGACCACATAGTGCTCCATACGGAACAATGAGCCCCATATATTGCTTCAACAGTGTATAATAGACCCCATATATTCATCCATACAGAATAATGAGCTTCATATATTGCTCCATACAGAATAATAGACCCCATATAATGGTCCATACAGTATAATGAGTCACATATATTGCTACATAAAGAATAATGAGCCTCATATAGTGCTCCAAACAGAATAATGAGCTCCATAAAATGCTACAGAGAGTATAATGAGCCCCATATATTGCTCCATACATAATGGGTCCCATGTAACATTCCATACAGTATATGAAGGGCTCCATACAATGCTCCAGTATATGATGGGTCCCATATATTGCTCCATATATAATGGACCCCATATAATGCTCCATAAAGTATAGGATGGGCCCTGTAGAGTATAATGAGCCCCATATATTGCTCCATACAGTATATAATGGATCCCATATATTGTTCAATAGAGAATGGGCACCATATAATACTCCATTATACACTCACTGGCCACTTTATTAGGTACACCATGCTAGTAAGGGGTTGGACCCCCTTTTGCCTTCAGAACTGCCTCAATTCTTCGTGGCAGAGATTCAACAAGGTGCTGGAAGCATTCCTCAGAGATTTTGGACCATATTGACATGATGGCATCACACAGTTGGCGCAGATTTGTCGGCTGCACATCCCTGATGCGAATCTCCCGTTCCACCACATCCCAAAGATGCTCTATTGGATTGAGATCTGGTGACTGAGGAGGCCATTTGAGTACAGTGAACTCATTGTCATGTTCAAGAAACCAATCTGAGATGATTCGAGCTTTATGACATGGCGCATTATCCTGCTGAAAGTAGCCATCAGATGTTGGGTACATTGTGGTCATAAAGGGATGGACATGGTCAGCAACAATACTCAGGTAGGCTGTGGCGTTGCAACGATGCTCAATTGGTACCAAGGGGCCCAAAGAGTGCCAAGAAAAAATTCCCCACACCATGACACCACCACCACCAGCCTGAACCGTTGATACAAGGCAGGATGGATCCATGCTTTCATGTTGTTTACGCCAAATTCTGACCCTACCATCCGAATGTCGCAGCAGAAATCGAGACTCATCAGACCAGGCAACGTTTTTCCAATCTTCTACTGTCCAATTTCGATGAGCTTGTGCAAATTGTAGCCTCAGTTTCCTGTTCTTAGCTGAGAGGAGTGGTACCCAGTGTGGTCTTCTGCTGCTGTAGCCCATCTGCCTCAAAGTTCGACGCACTGTGCGTTCAGAGATGCTCTTCTGCCTACCTTGGTTGTAACGGGTGGCAATTTGAGTCACTGTTGCCTTTCTATCAGCTCGAACCAGTCTGCCCATTCTCCTCTGACCTCTGGCATCAACAAGGCATTTCCGGCCACAGAACTGCCGCTCACTGGATTTTTTTTCTTTTTCGGACCATTCTCTGTAAACCCTAGAGATGGTTGTGCGTGAAAATCCCAGTAGATCAGCAGTTTCTGAAATACTCAGACCAGCCCTTCTGGCACCAACAATCATGCCACGTTCAAAGGCACTCAAATCACCTTTCTTCCCCATACTGATGCTCGGTTTGAACTGCAGGAGATTGTCTTGACCATGTCTACATGCCTAAATGCACTGAGTTGCCGCCATGTGATTGGCTGATTAGAAATTAAGTCTTAACACACAGTTGGACAGGTGTACCTAATAAAGTGGCCAGTGAGTGTATAATAGGTCCCATATACAGGGTGGGCCATTTTTATGGATACACCTAAATAAAATGGGAATGGTTGGTGATATCAACTTCCTGTTTGTGGCACATTAGTATATGGGAGGGGGGAAACTTTTCAAGATGGGTGGTGACATGGTGGCCATTTTGAAGTTGGCCAATTTGGATCCAACTTTATTTTTTTCAATGGGAAGAGGGTCATGTTGTGAGTTCATTTTCCCCTTCACCTTTGATGTCTGATGAACTCCCTCTGCTGAAGAGAGGTAGTGAAATTGATTGGGTTGGGAAGAACCTGTCATCTGAACAGGTGGAGCCTGATTGGACACCCGGAATCACTGAGTGGATATAAGGCAGCCGATGCCCTACTGGGGTGCTGGTGATCCTTTCTGCTCTGAGCTCTTGCAAACCAGTTCAGTACCTGTCTTCTGAAAGCTAAGTATTTGCTCTCTTATTTTTCCATGAGATATTGTCTGTTTACTTAGTGTTTGTATTCTGCCTGCCCTTGTTGGTACAGGCTGAGCTCCATTTTTGTCTCTGGTCAAGTTGTTCTTTTGCTCAGTCTTCAGAATATACCTGAGTGCTGATATAGTGTTTTTGAAGTCTAGTGACTTCAGGGCCTTTTTTCTATCAGACGTGTTGGACAGTATTTTGGCAGTATTTTTGCGGATTGCAGCCAGCATCTTTTCTGTCCTTTCCTATTTAGTTAGTTGGGCCCCATCGTTTGCTCAACCTGTCTTTCTGTCTGTGTTTGTGTTTTCATCTGCTTTTCACCGACAATACATGTTGGGGGCTGTCTATTGCTTTGGGGTCTACTCTGGGGCAGTTTAGATTTCCCCTTTCTTTCTTTAGGCTTATTTAGTTCTCCGGCTGTGAACGAAGGGTCTAGGGCACTGTAGGAACCCCCCACGGCTACTGTTAGTTGTGTGAATAGGATCAGGGGTCTGCAATCCGATAGCTACCAACCTCTCCGGTTTTCTGGACTTAGCTTGTATTTTTGTTTTTTCCTCCTTCGGTGACTCATTCATAACAGGGTCATATGACACATAAAACCTATTGAGAATTTCACAAGAAAAGCAATGGTGTGCTTGGTTTTAATGTAACTTTATTCTTTCATGAGTTATTTACAAGTTTATGACCACTTATAAAATGTGTCATGATCCAGGCTGGATCTGACAGTTTAAATGGACAAAGTTTAACTTTTTTTTTCCCTTTGGCTAGGTGCCAAAGTGATGTGATTGCCCCCGGTGGCAATTAGAATTATTACACGTGGTGTTTCATTCTAAGTGGCCCGGTGGTGGTGAGTGGTAGTGCACTTTAGTTTCTTTGGTTTAATGTGCACTTAATTACAAATCAGGTGTTAGGCTCTATAAAAGGGAGCCAGGTAGGTTCAATCACTTTTGGTGATATTGTGTGTTAGTCATTCACAAGGAAGCCTGGGTGAAAGAAGGAGCTGAACATGAGTCCTGCGCAGCCCAGCCAGAGGGGATGAGTGGCAGCTAGGTGGTCTGCAAGAAGGGCTGGCATGGCGTGGTGGAGTCACAGTTTATGGTGTCAGCAGGAAGTGCTTGCATGGCTTGGTGGAGTGATGCCTATGGAGAGAGTTGCACTCAGCATGCAGGACTTGGTTGCTGAGAGCTGGTCTCAAGCATGCTTGACTTTTTGGGCAGGAGCTGAACTCATCTTTGGGACTCTGTTACTGGACTTCTGCAATTGGTGGTGGACTCTGCTCCAAGGCTGCACTATGGTGAAGGATCCAGTTATGGTGATGGATCCGGGTGGAGGAGAAGATGCACACAGGTGGTGGGCTCTGTTGCTAGGAGCATACGCAACAGAGCAAAGCTAAGTGGTGTTTCCCCTGTATTGTCATTTTCTCTCATGTGTGTTTAGTGCGGTGGTGGGATTAGTTTCCGCACCGACCAATTCCCTAGTGAGGGTTTAGGTCAGGGCGAGCTATGGTTTTTAGGTTCCTGTTGCACGCCCGGTGCGGAACCGGCATAGGGAACGTTAGGAGTGCAGGGACAATGGCTCAGGGGAGCTCAGGAGGTCTCCACTTCCCTATTCCCTATCGCAGGGCCCACCATTGTTAATGTTTCCCAGGTTCCCCTTTATTATTTAAATTCGCCTTACTGGAAGCGGGGTTTCCAGACTTGTATATACGTGTAATGTCTAAATTCGCCAGTTGGAGGTGGTGTATCCAGCTGCACGTGTTTATTATTTAAATTCGCCCCACTGGAGGCAGTGTATCCAGGGTCACCTGTGTCACAAGGGTTCGCCTTGCAGTACTCGCTGCGTCCAGACACGCGTGACCGAGACAAAATGTGTTCAAAGTGCTGCCCGTTGTGTTGGATTGTCAATGCAACCCTCTTCTCCCACTCTTGACACACTGATAGCAACATCTGATTTCTCCTACTTCTGCACTGCTTAGAAGCACTTCACCTTTCTATTGATCTTTTTATCTTTGCGATGATCTTTTTACTCTTAGACCTGAGACTAGGATAAGGGGGCATCCTCTTCGTCTGGAGGAAAGAAGGTTTAATCATAATCACAGACGCGGATTCTTTACTGTAAGAGCAGTGAGACTATAGAACTCTCTGCCGTATGATGTTGTAATGAGTGATTCACTACTAAAATTTAAGAAGGGCATGGATGCCTTTCTTGAAAAGAATAATATTACACGTTATATATACTAGATTCCTTGATAGGACGTTGATCCAGGGAACTAGTGTGATTGCCGTATTTGGAGTCAGGAAGGAATTTTTTTCACCAATGTGGAACTTACTGTTTGCCACATGGGTTTCTTTTGCCTTCCTCTGGATCAACATGGTAGGCAATGGGTCAAACTAGTGTGACTTAAAGTCTTCCTTCAACCTTAAAAACTATGTTACCTTTATATTAAATGATATATATTTTTTTTGCAGTGCAGGTGTTAATCTGCTCAGTTGAGAGCTCTTGGAAGCTTTCCTGCATTAATGCTCTCAGCTGTTCACTGTTAGGCACTCCCATCTCCTATAAAATCTGGGCCCTTGCTAGCACTCATTATCAGAGTAGCTTATGCTACATGGTTAGGAGATAGAGGTTTTTGGTTGCTGTTTGAAAAGGCGTTTGGTGGATTTATCTGAGACAGTTGTTAGGTTTTGGGTGTGTACTAATTCCCTTCCTTCTCCTACTTTGGTTTTACCCCATCCTCCATTCCCCTTTGTTTACCTCTGTTCTTTGTGTGAGAATATTTGTATGATTGGTATTTTCCTTTATTCCTGTTTGTATTACCTTGTTAGTCTGGTTGATATATTACAGTACCCCACTAACTCTCCTCTTCCCTGGCTGGGGGAAGGCTACAGACTGAGGGCAGATTCAGGAGCTAAGGCAAAGTACGTGGCCCTGACATCCTCACCATCAGAAGTTATACGGGGAACAGGATGAGCTAGGCTGTCCCTCGCGTTAGGGACAGGGAAGGAGCCCCTGGTCCTGGGACACCTGACAACAGAGTCGTGACATATAGGCAGTTTGAGCAGATTATGTAAAGTTCAGCCTCCCTCCAGCAAAATAGCTGCAATGCCTGTAAATGCATACGTCAAGAATAATTTGTTTTTGCTACGAATGTAATGCATGATTGTATTATACAGTAATGGTTCTCCACTTCCACCAAGACTGTCAATGAAAAATAGGCGTTTTTGCAAGTTGGGGTTTTCAATTGCGTCTTGATTTTGTTAAAAGCCTTTCATTGTCCTGGGTTTAAGATTTGGATTTTCTCTTCAAATAAAGCCTTCTCCGCAACAGGGTCATAATTAGAGATGAGCAAACTTGTTTGGAAATGATTTCCAATTTCATATTCGGCATGAACGTAGCTCATTCGGATTCGTGTTCGTTTTCACAACATTTTTAGTCAAAGACAACAAAATTCGGTCACAGTTCGGTAACCCACCACGTTTCCACTAATGCTTTTGTTATTACTTTGGCTTTTTTCCCTTTAACTTTTTGTGTGTTGATTCCGACAGCCAATCAGGGCACAGAAACCATCCACAACGTCATGACACAAGGTCTTCTGTGATTGGCTACGAAAGTCACATGCCTTGGCCATATTAAAAGGGAATATCTTGTTTTGCTGGTGACATTGTCTCAGTGTCACAGTGCAGAGAGGTCGCTCCTGCCCTAGTGCTGGTGCTGAAAGTGAACTTGTCAATTAAATAGATAGGATCCTGCCCTGTGTGAAATCGATCTTCCAGCATTGAAGAAGATGTGCAAAAACTGTGCGGCAGTCTCCGGAGGCACCATTTGCTACTCCAAATCGTTTGTGATAAAACTGTGTTTCAGTGACAAATCAGAAGCCCAGCCAGATTTCTACTTAAAAATCGTTAGATGTAATATTGAATTGCAAATGACAAAAGACTGACAGGTACTTCCAATCTAGTGTGAACAGGTGCATGCTAAGAGCAGCCATCTCCATATACTATAAACAAAAAAAGTTGCACTCTTTAGTGATAAAGCATGTCAATATGAAACAATTTTGAGTAGCTAATTGAGCCTCATGGCTGCAACCTAATATTAGGCTTAACAATGTTTAAGTTTAAATCTGGCCTTCTGATTTTCCACTGAAACATAGTTGTATCGCAAATGATTTGGAGTAGCTAATTGGGCCTCGTGGCTGCACCCCAATATTAGACCTAATGTTTTTAAGTGGAAATCTGGCCTTCTGATTTACCACCCACTGAAACACAGTTTTATCACAAACAATTTGGATTTCCGGGAAGGACACATGCCCACGAAATGGCCCTTTTTGCCACAGTTAAAACACGCTCCCCCTTTGTGCCAAACAACAGACAGTTTTCCAGAGTGAGTTGTCGGACCCACCTGAATGGGTTTCTCAGATGACTCGATCCCGATTTCCCTTGGCCCCGGACCTCCCGCATACAGGTGTGTCTCCCCTTGTCTCTGGCAAAGACGGCAATCAATCCAGATTGCCAGAAACATGGCCACCTCAAAGGAGACTGGAATCTCATATAGGGATAAGGCATCCGTCACCCTTACTGTATGCCCCTTACAGAACTGGCAACGGAGTGCGAGGTCATTCCACTTAGTGTCCGTGGCCCATCTCCGAAACTCAGAGCAATACTCCTCCGCCTTGTCGATCTCCTTGCTGAAGTTAGCGCAGTGTGAATTCAGCCAATGAGATGCAGTCGGGGTCGTCACATATGAGGCCCAGTGCCAGAAAAAATTCCTCCACCATCTGAAGCAACTGGGAGTCAAACGGGAGAGAATGTGCCCCGAGATTATTCCCACACATTGCTCCTCTGTACCTGAGGAAACAGGACGTAACCTAAAGCACAGTTTACAGGCCTTTCTGAAAAGTACAAACTTGTCATGCCCCCCCCCGAGAACCTTTCAGTGAAAGTGATCTTACGGTTTGCCTTTTAGACATGATTCCTACACAAGATATATTAGGGTGCTGCAAAGCAACAGTGCGTAGATCTGCCACCTCCAGACTGAGCTGCTGAAGTTGCCCTGTCAGAGTAGTAATAGGATCCATAATGGATCAAAAAATGGTTACGGTAAGAGCTAATGTCACGACTCAGCTGTCGGGTGACCCAGGACCAGGGGCTCCTTTCTTGTCCCTAATACTAGGGGCGCCCTAGCTTGCACTATTCCCCGGGATACTTCTGAAGGTGAAGATGCTAGGGCCTCCACTCTTGCCTTATCTCCAGAGTCAGCCCTCAGTCTGTTCTCTTCCCCCACCCAGGGAAGAGGGGAGCTGCCATGCACCGCAGTACACCAACCCGACGAATGAGGCAATATGAACAAGGAGTAACTGAAAAGACCAGGCATACAAATATTCACTCACATATAACAAATGAATGCACCGAGGAATGGAGGATGGGGAAAAAACAAAATAAGAGGAGGGAAAGGAATTATTACACTTAAAAACCCAAGCAGCAGTCACAGATAATTCCTCCAAACTCTTTCTCATATAAGCAAATAACCAAAAACACCTCTACTCCAAGCCATGCAGCATAAGCTAGCTCTGACGATATGTTTTAATCAGGACCAAGATTATATAGGGGATAGGAGTGGCTAACCGAGCTCAGCTGAGAACCGATTAACCCCTTTTCTGCCGAAAGAAATTAACACCAAAAAAGCTGGTAGAAAATGGTATAACACCACGCAATACTGGGAAACTCAAAAGGGTGAATCAAATTACTCACTTGTAAATGAAAAAATGGAATGTCTTGAAGCTGTTTGCCTGTGCTTGAATATATGTGATGCCTTTTAATTAGATAAAAAAAGCTGTTAAAATAAATTAAAAAAACAACCAGTGATAAATAAATGAACACTAATGTTTGCCTGAAAGTGAATCCCTTAAGGGTTAAAAACACTAACCTGAACTTGTTCACAATAGTGCATCAGACTATGTGGACGGCATACCATGAAACAGCTGTAGTATGAATATCAGAAAGAAAGGTGCCTCAAAATCTTGATATGATTTAAAATGCTGAGCCAAAAAATAGATAATGAATAAAGGAAAATACCACCGAATATTAGTTGACTGGTTAGAAGCTGTATGCTAACCTTGCTGGGTGCTATTTTCTAAGCGTCCTCAGTTGAACCAGGAATAGCCTGAATGCTGTGCAGATGCACATGAAGGCAGACCACCTGCAACGTGGATGATTATCAGTAACGGCCTGTGCCCGCTAACGTGGTGCAGGAATATGTGGCACTTACTTGGCTGGCAGGTGATCAGTGGTGCAGGCGTGAGGGTGATATCCGCTGCTGCTAAACTGTGAAGCAGTGGGAGCCACCGCTGCCTCGCATGCTCCGGCCGTGAGCATCGCTAAGGAGATCGGCGCGTTGTGTCGGCGGGGTGTAGCGTGACGTCATACTAGGGGAAGGATGGTGGCTCGCAAGTGGCACAAATCTGACGCGTTTCGAGAGAAGGCTTCTCTCTTCATCAGGGATGTGCCTCCCAGTGTGTGAACCATCCTTATATAGCATTCTAAGCCTGTATAGAATGATCACCTGACCCATAGGAGCCTGGCTTGAACTCCTCCTATCTTATATGAAGAGACTAGTGTGTCATATCATGAGGTTGGCAGATCATGTTTAAGGATTAAGAAGTGTGAACATACAAAACATATCAAAAATATGTATTAAAGCATCCATAAAAATACCCTGCGAGGGAAAAGAGAACCTAAATAATCGTAAATATTAAAAGGGCATAATGCCCTTATAATAGGTGTGCAAAACATAAAAAGGTGAAGAAGGTAAAAAAGGTGAAAAAGATAAAAAAGCTAAAAAAGCGGAAGAACTAGAACGCATATACGTAGTTCTATTTCATGATTCAAGCCTGTTGGGGCCAAACTATCCAGGGTGTATATCCATCTGGATTCTACTCGAGGCATAGCTTTGAGATAGTCACCCCTTCTAAGGTTTGGCCAGACTATTTGTATGCCCATAAAGGAGACTCCTCTACATGATCGCTTATGAATGTCAGCAAAATGACGAGATAGTGGGTGTCCTTTGTATCCTTTTCTGATATTATCAAGGTGCTCCTTGATTCTGACCTGTAGGGGTCTCTTAGTTCTTCCAACATAGATTTTACCACAAGGACATTTTAAAATGTATATGACACCCGATGTATGGCAAGAAATGCTATCTCTAATATAAAAAGTATTCATGTTGGATGAGTCCGTGAAGCAATAATGATGTTTTTTACAAGTTGCTGTTCTAATGCAGCACGTACATTTTCCACAAGATTGGAAACCTTTTGGATTTGAGCTTACACGGGCTGTTTGATTAACATTTGTGCTAGAGCCACACATCTTGGTCATGGGTGCCAGTAGTAGGCCTAAATTTCGTGCTTTAGTATACACGAATCGAGGCTTATTTGGAAGCAAATCACCCACATATTTATCACCCTGTAAATGTGACCAATGTTTACAAATGATTTTGTTAAAAGCCTTATGGCCTGCATGAAATTGGGTGATGATGGGTAGATTATAAATTTGTTCTTGAATCGTAGCTGGATCGTTAACTAAAGGGGGTTTATGGATCAATGAAAATCTTGGCACAGATTCTACCTGCTGCCTAGTTCTCTCAAGTAGTTCTATATCATACCCTTTAGCTACAAATTGGTTAATAAGATATTGTGTTTCTTTATGATAATCAGTTGTATTTGTACAATTACGTCTGATACGCATAAACTGGCTTTTTGGGATGTTGATCAGCCATATGGGTAAATGACAGTTAGTGGTAGGAATATAGCTGTTAGAGTCTACTTCCTGCACCACGTTAGCGGGCACAGGCCGTTACTGATAATCATCCACGTTGCAGGTGGTCTGCCTTCATGTGCATCTGCACAGCATTCAGGCTATTCCTGGTTCAACTGAGGACACTTAGAAAATAGCACCCAGCAAGGTTAGCATACAGCTTCTAACCAGTCAACTAATATTTGGTGGTATTTTCCTTTATTCATTATCTATTTTTTGGCTCAGCATTTTAAATCATATCAAGATTTTGAGGCACCTTTCTTTCTGATATCCATACTACAGCTGTTTCATGGTATGCCGTCCACATAGTCTGATGCACTATTGTGAACAAGTTCAGGTTAGTGTGTTTAACCCTTAAGGGATTCACTTTCAGGCAAACATTAGTGTTCATTTATTTATCACTGGTTGTATTTTTATTTTATTTTAACAGCTTTTTCATCTAATTGAAAGGCATCACATATATTCAAGCACAAGCAAACAGCTTCCAATTTTTCATTTACAAGTGAATAATTTGATTCATCCTTTTGAGTTTCCCAGTATTGCGCGGTGTTATACCATTTTCTGCCAGCTTTTTTGCTTTTCTAAACAGGCACCGGCACAGAGCCTGTTAATCACCTGCTGCATCTGGGAATATTACACTCCCGCTTCCTGGTCTAGTGGATTTGCGCCAGTGTGTTATTATCTTAGAAATTAACACCATTTAAAAAGAAGGTGAAGTGCTTCTTTTCAGCGCAGGAGTAGGAGCAATCAGAATCTGCGGTCTTCTGGCTCCTCTCTGTTGTGGAAACCCCGTAACAGCCAGGTTTCCTCTTAAAAATTGGTAGGCCTAATTTTGGGGTGCAGCCACGAGGCCCAATTAGCTACTCCAAATCGTTTGTGATAAAACTGTGTTTCTGTGGGAAATCAGATGTCGACATTTGAAAATATGTGGTGCACTGGCTGGTCTAAAAAATGTGTGAAATGACTCACAGAAATTGCTTATTTTAAGTCTTATTTTATTGACTTATATAGCGCCATTAATTTAACGGTGCTTCACAGACATTTTCAGCACTTTCACCACTGGAGCTCACAATCTAACCAGTATATCTTTGGAAAAATCCAGATTAACTGTTGGAATCCCACTCAAACATGGGGAGAACATACAAACTCCTTGCGGATGTTTGTCACGGATGTAGTTTGTGGAACCACTGTGCCATAGACCGTGGAGAGCCTGGAGGGGCGTGACTAAGCGAACACCTGACTGTTCACTAGAGCCTCTGTTGGTGAGATTAGACTTGGCTCCCAATGACGCCAGGTGCCACTTCAGGACAGACCAATGGACACCCAGCAGCTGGACCCAGAGGACATACTGAACAGAGCAGCTGGCAGTGTTTGTAATAGAAAGCAGCAGGCAGAGTTCACATCAGAGTGCAGCAGACAGAATTCGCACCAGAGTGCAGCAGGCAGGATCTGCATCAGAGCGCAGCTGGCAGGATTTGAATCAGAGTGCAGTAGGCAGAGTTTGCATCAGAGTGTAGCAGGCAGGACTTGCACCAGAGTGCAGCAGGAAGGATTTGCACCATAGTGTAGCAGGGACTAATATGCAACATTACACAACTTAGCCTGCCAAACAGGAAGGTGGCTGAGGCACCTACCCAGTGGAGAGAAAGCAATATATACATAATGCCTCTCAACAACTGGCTGGGGAGGAAATAGCAAGTACATGTGCTGGCCCTTTAAGAGGGCAGGAGCATGCACACGCGTGTCCTAAGGACACATCTAAAAGCCCGGCTGGAAGTGCTGCTGGGAGCATGAAGAGCATGAGGAAGAGAAGAACCGACTGCAGCGCGGGTGAGTGAAATGACACGCCGGACAACCTGCCTATCAGAGCAGGGATCTGGTGTGGTGCTACCAGTGCCCTCCCCTTTACGTCCCCTCCTCTTCAGGCCATCAACGAATTTCCGGAGGAGAATCAGAGCATGAATGTTCTCCTTCGACTCCCAGGATCTCTCTTCGGGACCAAATCTCTTCTAGTCAACAAGGAAGAAGGTCTTGCCTCTCAACTTCTTCATGGCCAAGATGTTCTTCAAAAACATCATCGGAGACTGTTGGCATGGGTGTGGTACTGGGATCCTTGAAGAAGGGACTCAGGGTGACTGGCTTCAGTAGAGATATATGGAAGGGCTTTGGAATCTGTAAAGAAGGAGGCAGCTTCAATTTATAGGAGAGCTTGTTGATATGCTTCAACACTTCGAAAGGCCCGCTAAACCGAGGACCCAACTTTTAAGAAGGAACCTTCAGCCAGACGTACCGGGATGAGAGCCATACCTTGTCACCAGGGCGGAAGCACGGAGGATCCAGTCACCTTTTGTCTGCATATCTCTTCATACAGGCGGAGGATGTTTCTAAAGTGGCTTTGGTGTCCTCCCACAACTTCACAAAATCTTTGGAGAGGATATCTGCTATGTGGACATCAGATGGAACCATCACCGGTGTTGCCGACCGAACACAATGTAGAACGGAGATTCTCCCGAGGCTTCACCAATGTGATTGCTGTACGAGAACTCAGCCCAGGGAAGCACTATCACCCAATCATTATGGTGGTCATTGACAAATTATTGCAGGTAATTGCCCAGGACCTGGTTGACATTCTCCACTTGCTCATTGAACTGGGGGTGATAGGCCGATGAGAAATCCAAGGCAATATGTAGATGTTTAAAGAGAGCTCACCAGAATCTGGAAATGAACTTTGAACCTCGATCGGACACAATGTGATGAAGAAATCCGTGCAGGCGGAAAATATGCTTGATGAAGCTGTCAGCCAGTTCAGGAGAGGATGGAAAAGCAGACAACAGGGTGAAGTTTGCCATTTTGGAGAAGCGATCTACAACTACTCAGATGATGGTGCAACCCTCGTATACTCGAAATCTGTAATGAAGTCCAAAGCTAAGTGCTGCCATGGACCAGATGGTACGGGTAACGGCATGAGAGAATCGATAGGAAGTCATCTAGGAACTTTATTGCAGGCACAAATCGGACAGGCAGTCACGTAAGCATAGATCTTCCTCATGAATGGCCACCAGTAGTGGCAAGAAATCAATTGTAGTGTCTTCCTTTGTCATGCTTGACCAGCCACCTTGGACAAGTGGCCCCAAAACAAAAGTCGCTCCTTCTCAGATTCAGCCACAAGGCTCTTCCCTGGGAGAATTTGCGACAGACTGACTGGAGCAACAGTGACCACCTTGGACGGTTAAATGAAAAATTGCGGATCCTCCTCTTGATCCTCAGACAGAAAAGAGAGAGGGCATCGGCTCTGACATTTTTGTCACCGGACCTAAAATGTAAAAGAATGTTAAAGCGTGCAAAAAACAAAGACCACCTAGCTTGGCGTGAATTTAGTCTCTGGGCAGACTAGAGATACGCCAGGTTCTTATGGTCCTTGTAGATGACCACTGGGTAGAATGCGCCCTCCAGCAGGTATCGCCACTCCTCCAAAGCCATCTTAATGGAGAGTAACTCCCGGTCCTTGATGGACTAGTTACACTCAAGAGTGGAGAAGGCCTTAGAGAAGAAACCACAGTTGTTTGTCATCCCCTGAGGAAGAAGTAGTCCTTACTTCGAAACGTGTTGGGGATAAATGATTAATCTTTCACCGTAAGTGGGATTCTGTATTTTGTCAAGCAGCGCATGGAAGTCCATAAATTATTTCCATAAGAATTGATCATTACGCTGTTGACTTTGGAACTTAACACTCGGTAAGAACTGCGTTTCTGAATTGTGTGTCGCCGCAATCCTTCACTCTCCCCGGTGAGAGCTGTGGGAACTATCACCGACCTTATACTTTGATGTGAACCTGTTTCTGGACTCACTTGTGTTCCCGTTGCTTCTGGGACCAACTGGTGGATCTGCTTCTGGACTTTCTTGTGTGTTTGCTGCGTCTGAGATCAACCTATGAACTTTTTCTGGACTTCCCTGTTCCTTCTACATATCTGGATTTGACTCTCTCTGCACCACTTTGTGTGAACTGCGCCACGTCACCAGAGTGACACACTCACCTTCTGATCACATTTTTGTGAGGACTCTGTTTTTGGGAACTCTGCCGACTTGCTATATAGATATAGGACTGGTCTCATTGCAGGTTATCAGTATACCGTTTGGGATATTATCACTATGTAAAAATGCACTGTTTGCACACAAAGAAACCTGTCTCTGTCTGTTCATTGCCCCACGCTATCAGAATCCTCGAGTTCCTACAATAGTATTACGGGATACTCCAGGCAAAAAGAGGATTCTGCTGGGGCAATGTCGGAGTCACGAGCAGACAAAATGTTTTCTATGATTAACTCCTTGCAGCAGGAGGAGGGGGCTATACAAAATAAACTTAAGAGACTTGGAGTCCCGGGTTGACCACAATGCACAGGTGTTTGGTCACGCTCTCCAAGATCTACGTATCAGGACGGAAGTCCAGGAGGCCATACCCACTGAGCATACACCGTTCCCCAGTATGCCCAAATTGCCTCCATTCCGGTTTAATGGTGACCGAAGTCAATTTCGTGGGTTTGTCAATCAATGCATATTATTTTTTGATGTACATGCCTCTTACTACCGGTCTGATAGATCTAAAGTTCTATGTATTATTATGCTGTTGACGTCACAGGCTCTGGCGTGGGCAAATCCTATGGTTGAAAGTCATGATATCTGTCCAAATAATTTGGATGATTTTCTGACAGCTATGGCGCAAATGTTCGATGACCCCAACTGCCGTGCCTTCTGAATCTGCCTTGCTTTCCTTACGACGCCAGGGGAAGCATGCAGTCATAGAAAATGTTACTGAATTTAAGAGGTTAGTGGTGGATACCAACTGGGACAACAATGCTTTATTGCCAATTTTTAGGAAAGGTCTGTCCAGTGCAATTAAGGATGAGCTAGCTCGTTCAGAGTCTCTACAGGAGTTTGAGCTGTTTTTACAACACTGTGTGCATATTGATATTCGCCTAACTGAACGCAGACAAGAAAAATGGGCAGCTTTAAATCGCATCACTAATTTTGCTCTTCCATCTAGGGAAACTACAGGCAAAAACCCACGGGAGGCCGAGGAGGTGCCTATGCAAGTGGATTCGCTACATAGACGTGAGAATAATGAACGCCGGGAATACCGTTTCCGTGAACGCTTATGTTTTTATTGTGGCCAATCAGACCATTTCCTCATTATTTGTCCTAAGTGTCCCAGGCGACCTAACAAGGTGCTGGCGGCAGTAGGCGATTATGACAATACTGACGCTGAGTCTGAGCTTTCGGAGGCCAGCTTACATCTAGATGCTGTGTTTCCCCCAACATTGTTGTCGACCTCCCCCAAGGATCAAGGGGAGAAATATTCACATTGTTCTCTTCCTATTCAGATTCTGTGGGAAGGTCAGTGGATATCAAGTTTGGCCATGATAGACTATGGTGCAGGTGGGAATTTCATGGATTCTTCTTTTGCCAGGAAACATGGCATAAGGACCCAATTAAGAGCTTCACCAGTCACCATGAAAACGGTGGATGGTTCCCCATTAGCTTCCGGACCCGTAGACCGGGAGACGGTGCTCCTGGAATGTAGGATGAAACCAGATCATCAGGAGACCCTTTCATTTATGTTAATATCTTCTCCTCACTTTCCTATAATTAGGAATTCCCTGGTTACGGTCACAAAATTCACACATCAATTGGGAAACCAAGGAAATATCCTTCCCGAAGTGTAGTCCTACCATCAGTCCAACGGTAACGGTTCCGGTTACCCAGAACGTGGAAGAGCCAATACAGGTACCTACTCTCCCTCTGCTTTATCAGGAATTCGCGGACGTTTGTGACAAGAGGAGGGCAGACCAGCTACCACCACATAGACCATATGACTGCGCCATAGAATTGCTTCCTGGGGCAGCGATTCCTTTCGGCCATGTTTACCCGCTGGCAGCTCCAGAACTATAGACGTTACGAGAATATATAGATGAAAATCTAGCCAAGGGGTTTATCTGACCATCTTCTTCACCAGCAAGAGCCCCCATATTCTTTGTAAAGAAGAAAGATGGGACCCTAAGACCTTGCATTGACTATCGGGAGCTAAATAAGGTAACCATTCGTAATAGATACCCTTTGCTGCTAATCCCTGAAATGTTGGAGAGTTCGTCAAGCCAAAATATTTACCAAATTAGATCTCCGTGGGGCATATAATTTACTCCGTATACGTCCCGGAGACGAATGGAAGACAGCTTTTAGATGCCGGTATGGACATTATGAATATTTAGTGATGCCATTCGGACTCTGTAACGCTCCTGCTGCTTTTCAACACTTAGCCAATGATATCTTCAGGGATTTATTGGACCATTAGGTGGTAATTTACCTGGATGACATTTTAATTTTCTCTGATTCTCTACAGGAACATGTCAAGAACGTGCTCAGACACTTAAAAGATAATCATTTATACATCAAACTCGAAAAATGTGAGTTTCATTGCTCCGAAATTCAATTTCTAGGCTATATTATTTCTCCCCAGGGATTGAATAAGGAATCTAGCAAGATCCAGGCGATCATAGACTGCCACTACCAGGAAACATTAACCCCTTCCTGACATGAGACGTACTATCCCGTCCACGGTACCCGGGCCCGTATGACCGGGGACGGGATAGTACGTCTACCGCGATCAGCGGCGCCCACGTGGTGAGCGCCGCTGATCGCGGCCGGGTGTCAGCTGATTATCACAGCTGACACCCGGCACAATGTGTCAGGGGCGGTCACGGACCGCCCCCGACACGTTAACCCCTTGCACACCGCGATCAAACGCGATCGCGGTGTACCGGGAGTTAAAGGGAAGCATCGGCAGGGAGGGGGCTCCCTCCGTGCTTCCCTGAGCCCCCCACGGCAGCGCAATGTGCAGCGCTGCTGCGGGGAGCTCCTATCCTCCAGGCCCCCGAATCCAAGATGGCGACGGGGGCCTTCGGGGGCCTGGGGAAGCTGGCTTCCTCAGTGCCTGCAAAGCGCAGGCATGAGGAAGCCTTGTGCACTGCCTGTGACAGATTGCTGATCTGTCACAGTGATCTGTGATGTGACAGATCAGCGATCTGTCACAGGACAGTGATGTCCCACCTGGGACTATGTAATAAAGTAAAAAAAATTAAAAAAAAAGTGTAAAAATAAATTTAAAAAAATCGCCAAATAAATTAGTAAAAAAAAAAAAAAATATTCCCCAATAAATTCATTTTTTTAAAATAATAAAAAAAAAAACAATAAATGTACACATATTAGGTATCGCCGCGTCCGTAACGACCTGCCCTATAAAACTGTCCCATTAGTTAACCCCTTTAGTGAACCCCTTAAAAAATAAAAATAAAAAACGAAGCAAAATATAATGATTTATTATCATACCGCCAAACAAAAAGTGCAATAACGCGCGATCAAAAAGATGCATATAAATATCCATGGTACCACTGAAAACGTCATCTTGTCCCGCAAAAAACAAGCCGCCACACAGCATCATCAGCGAAAAAATAAAAAAGTTATAACTCGCAGAATAAAGCGATGCAAAAATAATTATTTTTTATATAAAATAGTTTTCATTGCATAAAACCGACAAAAACATAAAAAAACGACCTAAATGAGGTATCGCTGTAACCGTACTGACCCGAAGAATAAAACCGCTTTATCAATTTTACCGCACGCGGAACGGTGTAAACGCACCCCCCCCAAAAGAAATTCATGAAACGCTGGTTTTTGTTCATTCTGCGTCCCAAAAATCGGAATAAAAAGCGATCAAAAAATTTCACGTGCCCGAAAATGGTACCAATAAAAACATCAACTCGTCCCGCAAAAAATAAGACCTCACATGACTCGGTGGGTCAAAATACGGAAAAATTATAGCTCTCAATATGTGGTGATGCAAAAACTATTTTTACAATAAAAAGCGTCTTTTAGCGTGCGACAGCCGCCAAACATAAAAACCGCCATAAATAGTAAATCAAACCCACCGTTATCACCCCTTTAGTTAGGGAAAAATAATAAAATAAAAAAAATGTATTTATTTCCATTTTTCCATTAGGGTTAGGGCTAGGGGTGTGTTGGGGTAGGGTTAGGTTAGGGTTAGGGTTAGGGCTAGGGTTAGGGTTAGGGCTAGGGCTAGGGTTAGGGCTAGGGTTAGGGCTAGGGTTAGGGCTAGGGTTAGGGGCGTGTTGGGGTTCGGGTTGGAGTTAGAATTGGGGGTTTCCACTGTTTGGGCACATCAGGGGCTCTCCAAATGCAACATGGCGTCTGATCTCAATTCCAGCCAATTCTGAGTTGAAAAAGTCAAATGGTGCTCCTTCCCTTCCAAGCTCTGCTATGCGCCCAAACAGTGTTTTACCCCCTCATGTAGGGTATCAGCCTACTCAGGACAAATTGCAAAACAATTTTTGGGGTCCAATTTCTCCTGTTACCCTTAGGAAAATAAAAAATTGGGGGCAAAAATATCATTTTTGTGGAAAAAAATGATTTTTTTATTTTCACGTCCGAGTGTTATAAACTTCTGTGAAGCACTTGGGGGTTCAAAGTGCTCACCACACATCTAGATAAGTTCCGTGGGGGGTCTAGTGTCCAAAATGGGGTCACTTGTGGGGAGTTTCAATAGTTTAGGTACATCAGGGGCTCTCCAAACGCACATGACACCCGCAGACCATTCCATCAAAGTCTGCATTCCAAAACGTCACTGCTTCCCTTCCGAGCCCCGACGTGTGTCCATACAGTAGTTTTCTCCCACATATGGGGTGTCAGCGTACTCAGGACAAATTGGACAACAACTTTTGGGGTCCAATTTCTCCTGGTACCCTTGGGAAAATAAAAAAATGGTGACTAAAAGATCATGTTTGTGGAAAAAATACGAATTTTTTATTTTCACGCCCGGGCGTTGTAAACTTCTGTGAAGCACTGGGGGGGTCAAAGTGCTCACCACACATCTAGATAAGTTCCTTGGGGGGTCTAGTTTACAAAATGGTGTCATTTGTGGGGGGTTTCCACTGTTTAGGTACATTAGGGGCTCTCCAAAGGCAACATGACACCCGCAGACCATTCCATCAAAGTCTGCATTCCAAAACGTCACTACTTCCCTTCCGAGCCCCGACGTGTGCCCATACAGTAGTTTTCTCCAACATATGGGGTATCAGCATACTCAGGACAAATTGGACAACAACTTTTGGGGTCCAAATTCTCCTGGTACCCTTGGGAAAATAAAAAAATGGTGACTAAAAGATCATGTTTGTGGAAAAAATACGAATTTTTTATTTTCACACCCGGGCGTTGTAAACTTCTGTGAAGCACTGGGGGGGTCAAAGTGCTCACCACACATCTAGATAAGTTCCTTAGGGGGTCTAGTTTCCAAAATGGTGTCATTTGTGGGGGGTTCCACTGTTTTGGTACATCAGGAGTTTTCCAAACGCGACATGGTGTCCGATCTCAATTCCAGCCAAAAACGTCAAATGGCGCTGCTTCCCTTCCGAGCTCTGCCATGCCCCCAAATAGTGGTTTACCCCCACATATGGGGTATCAGCGTACTCAGGACAAATTGCACAATAACTTTTAGGGTCCTGTTACCCTTGGAAAAATAAGAATTGAGGGTGAAAAGATCATTTTTGTGGAAAAAATATGATTTTTTAATTGTATGGCTTTATGTTATAAACTTCTGTGAAGCCCATGGGGGTTCAAAGTTCTCACCACACATCTAGATAAGTTCCTTAGGGTGTCTAGTTTCCAAAATGGTGTCATTTGTGGGGGGTTTCCACTGTTTTGGTACATCAGGGGTTTTCCAAACGCGACATGGTGTCCGATCTCAATTCCAGCCAAAAACGTCAAATGGCGCTGCTTCCCTTCCGAGCTCTGCCATGCGCCCAAATAGTGGTTTACCCCCACATGTGGGGTATCAGCGTACTCAGGACAAATTGCACAATAACTTTTAGGGTCCTGTTACCCTTGGAAAAATAAGAATTGAGGGTGAAAAGATCATTTTTGTTGAAAAAATATGATTTTTTAATTGTATGGCTTTATGTTATAAACTTCTGTGAAGCCCATGGGGGTTCAAAGTTCTCACCACACATCTAGATAAGTTCCTTAGGGGGTCTAGTTTCCAAAATGGTGTCATTTGTGGGGGGTTTCCACTGTTTTGGTACATCAGGGGTTTTCCAAACGCGACATGGTGTCCGATCTCAATTCCAGCCAAAAACGTCAAATGGCGCTGCTTCCCTTCCGAGCTCTGCCATGCGCCCAAATAGTGGTTTACCCCCACATGTGGGGTATCAGCGTACTCACGACAAATTGCACAATAACTTTTAGGGTCCTGTTACCCTTGGGAAAATAAAAATTGGGGTGAAAAGATCATTTTTGTGGAAAAAATATGATTTTTTAATTGTACCGCTGTACGTTATAAACTTCTGTAAAGCCCTTGTGGGTTCAAAGTTCTCACCACATATCTAGATAAGTTCCTTGGGGGGTCTAGTTTCCAAAATGGGGTCACTTGTAGGGTGTTTCCACTGTTTAGGTACATCAGGGACTCTCCAAACGTGACATGGCGTCCAATCTGAATTCCAGCCAATTTTGCATTGAAAAAGTCAAACGGCGCTCCTTCCATTCTGAGCTCTGCCATGCGCCGAAACAGTCGTTCCCCCCCACATATCAGGTATCTGCGTACTCAGGACAAATTGCACAATAACTTTTGCAGTTCAATTTCTCCTGTTACCCTTGGTAAAATAAAAAAAATTGAACCTGAAGTATTTTTTTTATGAAAAAAAGTTAGATGTTCATTTTTTTTTAAATATTCAAAAAAATTCCTGTGACGCACCTAAAGGGTTAATAAACTTCTTGAATGTGGTTTTGAGCACCTTAAGGGGTGCAGTTTTTAGAATGGTGTCACTTTTGTGTATTTTCTATCATATAGACCCCTCAAAGTGGCTTCAAATGTGATGTGGTCCTAAAAATAAAATGGTGTTGTAAAAATGAGAAATCGCTGGTCAACTTTTAACCCTTATAACTTCCTAACAAAAAAAAATTTTGGTTCCAAAATTGTGCTGATGTAAAGTAAACATGTGGGAAATGTTAGTTATCAAGTTTTTTGTGTGCCGTATCTCTGTGATTTAAGGGCATAAAAATTCAAAGTTGGAAAATTGCGAAATTTTCAAAATTTTCGCCAAATTTCCGTTTTTCTCACAAAAAAACGCAAGTTATTTGAATTAAATTTTACCACTAACATGAAGTACAATATGTCACGAGAAAACAATGTCAGAATCACCGGGATCCATGGAAGCGTTCCAGAGTTATGACCTCATAAAGGTACAGTGGTCAGAATTGTAAAAATTGGCCCGGTCATGAACGTGCAAACCACCCTTGGGGGTGAAGGGGTTAAAGAGGTTCAACGATTCATTAGTTTTGCTAATTTTTATAGACGATTTATCCGGGATTTTTCGGAAATTGTCTGTCCCATCACTCTCCTCACTAAGAAGGGGAAAAAGTTTGTATGGTCTTCGCAAGCCCAGGGAGTCTTTGACCGCCTCAAGGTTTGTTTTACCATGGCTCCGAAATTAGTGCATCCCGATCCTGCACTGCCTTTTATCGTGTAAGTGAATGCTTCTGACTGTGCACTGACAGCTATCCTCTCACAACGAACCGGAGACAAAGATTTGCTGCACCCATGTGCCTTCTTTTCGCACAGGTTATCTTCTGCTGAACTGAATTATGATATTGCAGATAAGGAACTTTTGGCAATCATTTCTGCCTTTAAGGAATGGAGACACCATTTGCAGGGAGCAACTCAACAGGTAGTAGTGCTCACAGATCATCGTAATTTGGAATTCCATAAATCCGCTCGGTGTCTTTCTCCTCCACAAGCTAGGTGGAGTTTGTTTCTGAACCAGTTTGATTTTATTATCTCGTACCGCCCAGGTTCACGTAATGGGAAAGCCGTTGCGTTATCCCGAATCCACACGGTGGACTCCGTGCCTGGGACCCTGTCTAAGACCATCTTGGCCAATGCCAATTTCATAGGAGTGCTCCAGGACCGGGACTTGTGGGAGGAGATCAAGCTGGCCTACGACAGTGATGTATTTCTTGCTACTCCACCTGACAACGTGAGTCTTGTCTTTCAGAATGGGGTGTGGCTTAGAGATCGACGTATTTACGTCCCAGAGGCTGTGAAACTTCGAACTCTCAATTTGGTCCACGACTCCGTATTGGCTGGTCATAGGGAGGTACAGAAGACGCAGGAATTTTTAAGTTGTTTTTTCTGGTGGCCTACCTAGTTGAAGGATGTGAATGACTATGTCCGCTCTTGTGAGGTTTGTGCCTCCTCCTCCACCAGTGTTGGTTGATGGCGAAGAACAATTTGTGGTTCAGGACATTATTGATTCAAGAATTCATAGAATTCGGCTTCAGTATCTAATTAGATGGCAGGGTTACTCTCCTGAAAATGATTTATGGGAACCAGTAAGTAACATTAATGCTCCTCTGAAGGTTGCGTGGTTTAATCGGAGATACCCAGACAAACCTGGCCCAGGATCATCCTGAGGCCGTTTCTAGGGGGGGGAGTAATGTCAGTATTCCGGGTTTTTTCTAAATCATCTTGTGAATGACTTTGCCCTTTGTCAAGATGGAGGTTGCTGTTTCTCTGTGCCCTACTTCCTGTTCATTTGTATAAAACCTGGTCCAGGTTCTGCCTTCCTTGCTGGAGTATTTTGCTTCTGCTTCCCGTCAGCTGTGCTGTTTCCTCAGGGTGCTTCTACTGTGGCTTGGGACATTCTCTGTTCTCTGCTTAGGAAAGCTGCACTCATCGTGCTATCATTAGGCTGTTGACTTTGGAACTTAACCCTCGGTAAGAACCGCGTTTCTGAATTGTGTGTCGCCGCAATCCTTCACTCTCCCCGGTGAGAGCTGTGGGAACTATCACTGACCTTATACTTTGATATGAACCTGTTTCTGGACTCACTTGTGTTCACGTCGCTTCTGGGACCAACTGGTGGATCAGCTTCTGGACTTTCTTGTGTGTTTGCTGCGTCTGGGATCAACCTATGAACTTGTTCTGGACTTCCCTGTGCCTTCTACATATCTGGATTTGACTCACTCTGCACCACTAGTGTGAACTGCGCCACGTCACCAGAGTGTCACACTCACCTTCTGATCACAATTTTGTGAGGACTCTGTTTTTGGGAACTCTGCCGACTTGCTATATAGATTGAGGACTGGTCTCATTGCAGGTTATCAGTATACCGTTTGGGATATTATCACGATGTAAAAATACACTCTTTGCACACAAAGAAACCTGTCTCTGTCTGTTCATTGCCCCACGCTATCAGAATCCTCGAGTTCCTACAATAGTATTACAGGTGTTGAAAGCCATCTTCCATTCATGTCCCCGGTGAATGCGAATTAGATTGTAGGCACTTCTTAAGTCTAATTTGGTGACGATCCTGGCACCTCTTAATTGGTCAAACAACTCAGGAATCAGTGCGATAGGGTTTTTTTTTTTCAACGTGATCTGGTTGAGATCTCGATAGTCTATACAGGGTCAAAGTGATTCATCCTTCTTAACAAAGAAAAACCTGGACCCAGCACGAGAGGATTTCTGAATGAACCCCCTGGCCATATGCTCCTGGATATAGTCCAACATAGCTTGAGTCTCAGCTGGGGACAGAGAGTAAATTCAGCCATTAGGGTGTGTAGATCCGGGAATCAAGTCTATAGGGCAGTCATACGGCCTGTGGGGCGGCAAAGTCACTGCCTCCTTCTTGTCAAATACATAGGCGAAGGACCAATAGGCAGATGGCAAACCAGGCAGCGATGCCGGACTAGACGGGGCCTTAGCCAGATGTACTGGAGCCAGACACCTCACATGACAGAAATATCCCCAGCGGAGCACCTCTCCAGTTCTCCATTCCAACACAGTTCATGCTGTATTAGCCATGGTAGGCCCAAGAGAAAGGCGTGAGACATGTGGAAAAGAACATAGAAGACCATCCTCTCTGTATGGAGTATCCCAATACGGACCTCAAGCGGCTCAGTAGCCAGACGAACCATCTACCGAAGAGTTCTCTCATCAACAGATGTTATTGCCAGGGGGTTCTGGAGAGGATGAACTGGGATTTGGAACCGATCCACTACAGCCTGAAGGATAAAATTACCAGCTGCCCTGGAATCCAAATACGCTGACTCAACAAACTGGGATTCACCTGTTGTCACAGCCACAGTAAGGGTCAGGGGTAGAGATGTCCTTTCCGTCTAGAGAGGCCTCTCCTACCTCCCCTAAATGCGGTAGCTTCTCTGGTCTCACCGGGTAGACTCGAAAGGAGTGACCCATAACTCCACAATATAGGCACTGGCCTTTAGCGCGACGATCCCTCAGTCACTATAAAAAAGAGAGAGAGCAGCAGCCAATCTGGGTGAATAAATTAGTCAAAGATTTATCCTGCCAGTAAAAAATACAATGTTTCAGCCATATTGTGGTCTTTTTGAAAAAGGCCACAATATGGCCGAAACGTTGTATTTTTTACTGGCAGAATAAATCTTTGACACATTTATTCACCCGGATTGGATGCTGCTCTCTCTCTTTTTTATGGATACTTTTGTTCATTTGGGTTCACGAACTTGTAGCCTGCATCCGCACTATCCTTGCTGTGCTGTTGGCTGTCTTTTGTTTTACATTGTCTGATCCCTCAGTCACTGTCTAGCAAGGGCAAGGTGGTTGATCTGCATGGGTTCATATGAGTACTCGACAAGGGAGGGCAAAGGAACAGGCGGTCCTTGAAAAAACGGATCCAGGTGCCGTGGTTCTTTCACGTGCCACCTCGCTAGCATGCTCACGGAAGTGGAGGACTATACGTATGGAAAGATCAGGTCTCTGTTGGTAGTTGGCAGGTCTCGATCAGCTAGCTCATAGAATCATAGAGTTGGAAGGGACCTCCTGGGCCATCTGGTCCAACCCCCTGCTCAAAGCAGGATTCGCTAAATCATCCCAGACAGATGTCTGTCCAGCCTCTGTTTGAAGACTTCTATTGAAGGAGAACTCACCACCTCTCGTGGCAGCCTGTTCCACTCATTGATCACTCTGTCAAAAAGTTTTTTCTAATATCTAATCTGTGTCTCCTCCCATTCAGTTTCATCCCATTAATTCTAGTCTTTCCTTGTGCAAATTATGCAAATAGTTATTTGCATTTTTCCCTGTTGAAAACCATTCTGTTAGTTGCTGCCCACTGCTCCAGTTTATTTATATCTTTTTGAATCATCTTTCTCTCTTCTCTAGTATTAGCTATCCCTCCTAGCTTTGTGTCATCAGCAAATTTAATCAGTTTACCCTCAATTCCTTCATCTAAATAGTTGATAAAGATGTTGAACAATACAGGGCCCAGGACAGAGCCCTGTGGTACCCCACTTGAGAAATTCTTCCAACTGGAAGTGCAGCCATTTACGACCACTCTTTGGGTCCGATCACCAAGCCAGTTATGAATCCACCTAACAGTTGCCTTGTCCATTCCATACTTAGCCATTTTTCAATAAGGATTGAGTGAGATACTTAATATCTCTGGAAAGCCCCTCCCAGAATGTCGCCACCAAAGCTTTATTATTCCATCCGAGTTTGGACGCCAGAGTGTGAAAGCGTACAGTATATTGCCCCACAGAAGAATTGGACTGACGTACAGAGAAGAGCAGAAGCAGCAGAGGTGGTTCACCCGGGTTCAACGAACACTTTGTGAAAAGCTTCCAAGAATGCAGGCAAATTGGAGATGATCAGTTCCTCTCCCATAATCGGTTCAACCACGCCAGGGCCTCGCTTCCAAGGTGCGACATAAGGAACGCCACTTTTGCTTGGTCCAACGGGAATTGGTGTGGCAGAAATTCAAAATGTAGCCGGCACTGATTGATGAACCAGAGGCAGAGCTTCAGATTGCTGTCAAATGTGGTGGAGCGGCGAGTCGGAGACCTGGATCTTGAACTCAAACTGTCTGGGAAGTCTTTGGAAAATTCCTGGCTGCTTCCACATGCTAGAACTTTGGAGGGATGTTTTAGACCTCCAACTTAGTAGTTAAGGACTGCAACCTGGGGCGTAACTACCACGGTCTCAGCAGTCGCCACTGCGACTGGGCCCAGGGGAGTCAGGAGCCCGGTAGGTCAGACCATATCTCCCAACTATCTCGATTCTCGTGGGACAGTCCCGTTTTTTACCCCCCCACCTGCGTCTATTTTTCCCGCACTGCACTGAGCCACCACACCCCCCCATACACCCCATCCTTGCCCTCCCGCAGAGACCCACCACAGCCTGCAATGATGTTCCTAGGCTGTTCCCTAATGTGCGCACAGGACCTGTGATGAGGTCACAGGAGGGGAGGAGTCAGGGGTCACATGATCATGGGCCTCGGTGTGTGCAGGTTGTCATGGTGCTGGATGAAGTGAAGTTTATGTGTGGGGTCAGGAGGGGTTTACAGATGTAGCAGAGCTGTGTGTACAATTTTGGTTAGAGCGGAGTCGTGTGTATATGAGGTGGACGGAGCGGAGCCGTGTGTACAAGGTGTACGGAGAGGAGCCGCGCGTGTACGAGGTGTACGGAGTGGAGCTGCGCGTGTACGAGGTGTACGGAGCAGAGCCGCACGTGTAAGAGGTGTACAGAGCGGATATGTGCGTGTATTTTGGCATGGGGGCCCCATTTGAAAGTTCGCACCGGGGCCCATAACTTTGTAGTTACGCCACTGACTGCAACTGTATGGACTGCTCTTCCTGAGCGTCTTTCTGTTGGCAAAGCTCCTGGTACATGGTCCAAACGGGCAGGATCCGGGGTCCAGCGGGATCCATTGCCAGCACAAATTGTCACTGACGTGGTTTGTGGAACCACTGTGCCACGGACTGTGTAGAGCCTGGAGGGACATGACTAAGCAAACAACTGACTGTTCACTAGAGCCTCTGATGGTAATGTTAGATTTGGCTCCCGATGAACGCCAGGTGCCACTCCAGGACAGACCATTGGACGTGCAGCAGTTGGGCCCAGAGGACAGACTGAACGGAGCAGCTGGCAGTTTGTATTAGAATGCAGCAGACAGAGTTTGTATCAGAGTGCAGCAGGCAGTTTTTGTTTCTGAGTGCAGCAGGCACGATTTGCACTAGAGTGTAACAGTCAGGACTTGCACCAGAGTGCAGCAGGGACTGGTATGCAACCTTACAGAACTTAGACTGCAAAACAGGAAGGTTGCAGAGGCACCTCCCCAGTGGAGAGGAAGCAATATATACATAATGCCTCTCAACCATTAGCTGGGGAGTAAATAGCAAGTGCATGCGCTGGCCCTTTAAGAGAGAAGGAGCATGCGTGTGCCCTAAGGACATGGCTGGAAGTGCGGCTGGGAGCATGCAGAGCATGAGGAAGAGAGGAACCGACTGCAGCGCAGGTGAGTAAAATGACACGCCGGAGACCCTGCCTGTCAGAGCAGGGATCCAGCGGGTGCTAACAATGTTGTCCTTGGTGAGGTTTTAACCCAGGACCCCATTGCTGCAAGGCTACAGTGCTAAGCACTAAACCACCGCACTACTTCTGCCACTTACACTGCTGCTGCTAATGCTTTAGCGTTGACGCCTCAACGTTACTAGGGTTGGAAGTCTATAAGTGCGATGCACTGTGTGCCTCACTGCTGTCTTGTGAAAAATCACTCTCAAGATTGTCTACAAGCGTGTTTCGATACTCCAGCATGCGTGCTTCCCTTTCGAGTGGGTGACGAATCAGGCAAAATCTACTCTTTTATCACGGATATAACAGAGTGGCAACCCAGTGATCAGCATTATTTCCAATCCTAACAATACTGCCAACAATCATGTTGCAGATAGTGCAGCAAGAAGGTGCTCATGTGTTGGCTGCTTCCATGAGGTCCATGTACATGGAGTGTTGGTGGCGGGGAAAGACTTAAGCTTGCTTCCTCCATCCTCGCTCAGCAACCATGCACAACAGAGAGGGGAACACTATCCTCTTCGTCTCTTGACTGTTGCGTGCCCATTACCTCTTCCTCCTCATCCTCCTCCAATTGTTCATCAGCTCCTGCACCTTTACTGTTTGTCTGGCACCTTGAGCCCCCCTCAATCGCTATAATCTACCCTTCCTTGGCACCTGCCTGTATGATGACAGTCCAAAAGTTAGAGATATTGTTTTCACTTCCTCATCCTACCCTACTTCCTCCTCTTCCTCTGTGACCACCACCTCCTCCTGCAGACTATTTAAAGTATGATCCAGCATGTACAGTCATGGCCAAAAGTTTTGAGAATGACACAAATATATTTTCACATGATCTGCTGCCCTCTGGTTTTTATGTGTGTTTGTCAGATGTTTTTATCACATACAGAAATATAATTGCAATCATATTATGAGTAACAAAAGGTTATATTGACAGTTAGAATGAGTTAATGCAGCAAGTCAATATTTGCAGTGTTGACCCTTCTTCTTCAGGACCTCAGCAATTCTCCCTGGCATGGTCTCAATCAACTTCTGGATCAAATCCTGACTGATAGCAGTCCATTCTTGCAAAATCAATGCTTTTATTTTGTCTGAATTTGAAGGTTTTTGTTTGTCCACCCGTCTCTTGATGATTGACCACAAGTTCTCAATGGGATTAAGATCTGGGGAGTTTCCAGGCCATGGTCCCAAAATCTCTATGTTTTGTTCCCTGAGCCATTTAGTTATCACCTTTGCTTTATGGCAAGGTGCTCCATCATGTTGAAAAAGGCATTGTTGATCGCCAAACTGCTCTTGGACGGTTGGGAGAAGTTGCTCTTGGAGGACATTCTTGTACCATTCTTTATTCATGGCTGTGTTTTTAGGCAAGACTGAGACAGAGCCCATTCCCTTGGCTGCGAAGCAACCCCACACATGAATGGTTTCAGGATGCTTGACAGTTGGCATGAGACAAGACTGGTGGTAGCGCTCACCTGGTCTTCTCCGAATAAGCCGTTTTCCAGATGTCCCAATTGAAAAGGGGATTCATCAGAGAAAATGACTTTACCCCAGTCCGCAGCAGTCCACTCCCTGTACCTCTTGCAGAATATCAGTCTGTCCATGATGTTTTTTCTGGAGAGAAGTGGCTTCTTTGCTGCCCTCGAGACCAGGCCTTGCTCCAAGAGTCTCCGCCTCACAGTGCGTGCAGATGCACCCACACCTGCCCGCAGCCATTCCTGAGCAAGCTCTGCACTGCTGGTAGCCCGATCCGCAGCTGAAACACTTTTAAGAGATGGTCCTGGCGCTTGCTGGTCTTTCTTGGGCGCCCTGGAGCCTTTTTGGCAACAAGGGAACCTCTCTCCTTGAAGTTCTTGATGATGTGATAGATTGTTGACTGAGGTGCAATCTTTCTAGCTGCGATACTCTTCCCTGTTAGGCCATTTTTGTGCAGTGCAATGATGACTGCACGTGTTTCTTTAGAGATAACCATGGATAACAGAAGAGAAACAATGATGCCAAGCACCAGCCTCCTTTTAAAGTGTCCAGTGGTGTCATTCTTACTTAATCATGACAGATTGCTCCATTAACACAGGTGTGGGTGTTGATGATGACAGGGCTGGAGATCAATCACTGAAATGATGTTAGCTGGTCCTTTTAAGGCAGTGCTGCAATGATGTTGAAATGTGTTTTGGGGGATAAAGTTAATTTTCTAGGCAAATATTGACTTTGCAAGTAATTGCTGTTAAGCTGATCACTCTTTATAACATTCTGGAGTATATGCAAATTGCCATTAGAAAAAATGAAGCAGTAGACTTTGTAAAAATTAATATTTGTGTCATTCTCAAAACTTTTGGCCATGACTGTAGATGACTGGAATAGTGATGCTGATGAAGACAACATCAGCACTAACCATCTTAGTAGCCATTTCTAGACTGTGCAAAAGGGTGCAGAGGTTCTTCATCCGTGCCCACTCCGCAAGCGTGATTTGTTACACGTTCGTACTGAGATAGCTTCATTTATGGCATAATCTGGCCTGTTATGATTGAGTCACCCAGGAGGAAAAAACAAAAATGCAAGCTCAGCCCAGAAAATCAGAGAGGTTGGAAACTAGCGGATTGCAGACCCCTAATCCTATCAACAACTAGCAGTAGCCGTGGAGTGTTCCTACGGTGATCCTAGACACCTCGTCACAGCCAGAGATCTAAATAAGCCTAAAGAGGGAAAAGGGAAAAACTGCCCCAGAGCAGACCCCAAAGCAATAGGCAGCCCCCAACATATAATGACGGTGAAGCAAGATGAAAACACTAACACAGATAGAAAGATAGGATGAGCAAACGATGGGGCCCAAGCTAATTAAAAAGGACAGGACAGAAAAGCTGCTGTCTGCAATCCGAGAAAACCCAGCTAAAAATATTACCAACACAACTGATAAGCAAAAAGGACCCTGAAGTCACTAGACTTCAAACCCTATATCAGCACTGAATATTCTGAAAGCAGAGCAAAAGAGAACACTGATCAAGGAATAAGAATCCAGCACACCCCCAGCCGGGGATGGCTGAACTCCAAAACAAGGTAAACAAAACAAAAACTAATAAGTTCAATAGCAGAGCAAAAACTTATCTTTGGGAGGTAGGAATCAGACTGTTCTCCAAGAATACAGCAGAGAAATCACCAGCACCTCAGAAGGGCGTCGGCTGCCTTATATCCAGTCTGAAGTTCCTGTTACCCAGTCACAATCCACCTGATCAGGTGTTTGGTTTCTTTCATCCAAATCAGCCTCACTACCTTCCTTCACCAGAAGAGGGAGATCCTCGGACACAAAAGGTGAATGAACAGATGAGCTCACAACATGAAGCCATTTATTGTCAAACTATTGTGTTTTCTCTTTCTCACCATTACTGCACACAGCCTTCACTGACTCCAGGTTTAGTGGAAACAGCCATTGCTCTTGCATCTTCTCACCCGTACACTTGCACCAGTGACCCCATTCCACCACATCTCCTCCAGTCCATTTCCCCTGCTGTCACCACTCACCTAACAAAAATATTCAACCTCTCTCTTCTCCGGTATCTTTCCCTCCTCATTTAAGCATGCCATTATGCATCCATTACTCAAAAAAACATCCCCCGACCAAAACTATGCTGCTAACTATAAACCTCTCTCTAATCTCCCCTTCATCTTAACTCCTGGAACGCCTGGTCCACTCCCGTCTTACCTGCTATCTCTCAGACAACTCTCTTCTCGACCCTCTAAAATCCAGTTTCCGCTCTTTCACACTGCTGAACTGCCCTTAATAAAGTCTCTAATTATCTATCAGCTATATCTAATGGTCAATACTCCCTGCTAATTCTCTTAGCTCTTTCTGCAGAATTCGACACTGTGGATCACCAGCTCCTTCTCACTATGCTCCGCTCCATTGGCCTTAAGGACACAGTTCTCTTCTGGTTCTCGCTCCTTCACTATATCTTTTGTTGGAGCCTCCTCCTCTCATCTTTCACTTACTGTTAGGGCTCCTCAAGGATCGGTTCTAGGCCCACTTCTCTTCTCTTTGTATACTGCCCCTATTGGTCAAACAATCATTAGATTTGGTTTCCAGTACCATCTCTATGCTGATGACACTCAATTATACATTTCTACAAATCCATCTCCAAACTTAACTGGTTTAGCTGGGCTGGGAAGCCTTGAGCAATACAGCTGGCCGATTTTATACCAGCTCCTGCACACACTTGGGTCCTGCTCGGCATCCTGGAGCTTTCTTCCTCTTTTTCACACCTCCCCATTAATGTTCAAGCAAAAAAGGAAGCACACTGTAGCACCATAACATGCAAATATGAAAAATGAATTGCATTACTGCATTAGAAATATGAAAAACTGAGAAAGTTTAGCGCATAAAATGGCCAAGTTATGTGTACCTGGAAGCCACGTTAAGGCATTTCTCATTATCCAGGTCCCTGTCTATGCCAATCCTCACTAAGACTGAAGTCTCCATCTGAATGGGAACCTATGAAAAATCCTCTGTTTAGACGGTCTATTAACGTGGCTTCCAGGTACACATAACTTGGCCATTTTATGCGTTAAACTTTCTCAATTTTTCATATTTCTAAAGCAGTAACGCAATTCATTTTTCATATTTGCATGTTATGGTGCTACAGTGTGCTTCCTTTTTTGCTTGAATGTATATTAGTTGGTGACTCTAGGTTAAGCACCTGTTCACACAATGTTTATGCTTGGGTGTGACGGTCAGTTTTTGAAATTTGCATTCATTTACTTTCTGACTGAGCACTCCACATGTTAGCCGCAGGAGAGGTCCAACGCCTGTGCACTGCAGGTCTCTTTTCTGCCCTCAACAGGGCAGAGCAGTGCGCCTGCGCAGGAGCCACGACGGGAAGCAAAGACATCACCGTTAGAAGATGGGAGGCGCCGGACTGGACCGCGACACCCATCGGACCCGAACCGCCCCTGGGTGAGTATAATATAACTCATTTTTCTCATCTTTCAGGTTATATCGGGGGGGGGCTTATCTACAGCATTACAGAATGCTGTAGATAAGCCCCTGATGGCGGTGCCGGCCGCTGATACTCGAAAAAATAGGTGACAGATTCCCTTTAATGATATAATTTTGGGGTAGATACAATGTTTTGATTGCAGTTTACTACACTTATCGTGTTGAAGCGGCAGCCAAAAAACCCGCAATTCTGGCATTTGTTTTCTTCCCTTTTTACATCATTTACCGATTGGATACATTTTAGATTTTAGTAGATTGTACTTTTACATACACAGCAATAACAAATGTTTTTTTTTTTAAACTTATTTTAAATGTGCAAAAAGGGATTAGAATTTTTTCATATTTAACTTTTTTTTACTGTATTTGTTAGTCCACTGAACGCCTGGCATTTATTTTCCTAACACTAGTATTTTTATAATTTTATTGAATTTATATCTGTTTTCCAAATTTTTAAAATAGTATTATGCATTACTTCAATGCTGGTCATAGGACTACAGAGGACTGTTTACATCTTGCGCGCCTCTTTTTAATGTGTGGTCTACTTATTCCTGCATTTTTGCAAGTTGTACCCCACCATTGTGGTTGGTCCTAACGAAGAGGTACTGTATATACTCTAGTATAAACTGACCCGAGTATAAGCCGAGGCACCTACTTTTGCCTCGAAAAACTGGGTCAGCTTATTGACTAGAGTATAAGCCGGGTATGCATTGTCCCTTTATCCCTATGTGGTATGCATAACTCCCCAGTCCCTGTATGTATGGATGTATGGCTCCCCAGTCCCTCTCCTGGTATGCATGGCTCCCTCCGGTCCCTATCCTGTATGCATGGCTACCCATGGTCCCTATCCTGTATGCATGGTGGCTCCCCTCCAGTCCCTATCCTGTATGCATGGCTCCTTATCCCTATGTAGAATTCCTGTAAAAAAAAAAAAACAAAAAAAAAAAAAACCACCATCCTATTTGCCTGCGCTCCCTCGGTGGCACTGCATCTTGTTCCGGCATTCAGCAGCTCTCTTTCAGCCGAGCGGTCACATGGTACCGCTCATTAATAATAATAATCTTTATTTTTATATAGCGCTAACATATTCCACAGCGCTTTACAGTTTGCACACATTATCATCACTGTCCCTAATGGGGCTCACAATCTAAATTCCCTATTAGTATGTCTTTAGAATGTGGGAGGAAACCGGAGTACCCGGAGGAAACCCACGCAAACATGGAGAGAACATACAAACTCCTTGCAGATGTTGTCCTTGGTGGGATTCGAACCATTGAGCCACCGTGCCGCCCATTAAAGGTAATGAATATGCGCTCCACGCCTATTGGGGTGGAGACGTGTGGATATTCATTACCTTAATGTGCGGTACCACGTGGTCGCTCGGCTGGAAGAGAGCTGGTGGCGCTGGCGCTCAGAATGAAATGCAGTGTCACCGACTCACCGGGGGCGGGCAGGCGAGTATGTGTGCTGGAAGCCGACGGCTGTTGGCTGGCACTGTGCGCTATTACTGCAGCGGCACAGGCTTTAGCCACAGCCACCAGCTCTTGGCTCTTTGACCCGCAGCTCCGTCGCTCCCCCTCCTCCGCAGGCTCCTGTCTCTTACGCGCTTGCTCCCGGTTCCACGCTGGCGCCTGTCTCTTACCCGCTGCTCCCCCTCCCCGCCGGCTTTCTGGGTCTGTGACTCGTATATAAGCCGAGGGGGGCATTTTCAGCACAAAGAAATGTGCTGAAAAACTCACCTTATACCTGAGTATATACGGTATGTACCTCCAAACACGTTGACAAATAAAACTACATCCACACAGCATCTGGCCTCTTATCGCATAATGGATCCTCATCAGTGTGGGTTTACATCCAC
Organism: Dendrobates tinctorius; assembly: GCF_039654945.1. Classification (NCBI taxonomy): domain Eukaryota; kingdom Metazoa; phylum Chordata; class Amphibia; order Anura; family Dendrobatidae; genus Dendrobates; species Dendrobates tinctorius. The sequence goes on from NW_027361921.1 coordinate 6,589,037, forward strand.
TTCACCTCCAAGTTTGCACCTTGAGCACTAATTATTCACATTCCCAACACAGTCCCGTGACTAGAAACAAGAGCTTTCTTTTTCCTGTAGCAACACTATAAAAGCAGGAAAATATTCTTTATTGTCGAGAGGTTCCATTTAATTGAGGAGTCAAGTAAAGCACACTCCAAGTCATACATAAAATAATTTACATAGTCAGACAGTTAAAATAACTAAAAATAATTGAGCTTTACTTTGAAATATGAAGGAATTATGCAATTCTACAAGATAAAAATATATATAATTTTTTTTTTTTTTTTTTTTTTAAACAAAGTATTTTACAAAATTGACACCCAAGTAAAATCTCTCCTTTTTATTCTTCTCAGTTCTTTTTCTTCAGATTTTAGAAGTCTAAGAGGATTTGCATCAGAACATGTGTTTGGCATAAGATCAAGACTTTGGGGAGCTTCATGGAGATCTTCATCAGAGTCGTCATCAGCTTTCTCACTATCCATGTCAAAATCTGTGTTATCTTGCTCTGTACTGTATAAAAAAAAAAGCAATAATGTGTCACTTTTTTGGAAACTTGTACCAATTTCCTGCTAATGTCAAATGCAAAATATACACAAAGTGCAGTTGGAGTATACAAGAGGTATCTTCCTATAAATGACATTTACGGAATATCCATGTTAATACACAAGAACAGATGTTCTGTATTTCCATTGGCAAAAAAACACAGTACACCAGGCATTGCAGTAGCAAAATGGAGTCAGAATAGAAATGTTTTATTGCATTCAAGATGAACTATTCTACTGAGATACAGTAGATTCCATATGATTGCGGTAGATTTCCATTTTTCTTTTTAATCCTGGCAGATGGGTGAGCACCAAACTTGTTCAGAAACGTATCTGGCATTGCAGTTTATCATTAATTACGCAAGTATGAGGGAACGTGAGCTATAATACCAGGCACCGCACATTGGCAGCTATAGCGTCCTCTGTGGAGGAAACGTAAGCCAATGTACATCCTCAGAAACATCGGTAAACTCACTGCGACTGATGTTAACTGAATTATGGGAAAATCATACATACTGAAATTAATCTATGAGCACAATAATAAAAAGCAAACTATTTAACACCTTAATGACCACCAGTACATCTTTTTCCTGATCTACGATATAAATGAATAGCATGCAGAAGTCAGCTGTACAGTACAGCCAACAGCCTGCTGCGAAAGCCATGATTGGTGCTGGCACAGACCATGGCCATTAAACTCCCTAAATGATCCCCTACTTAACCCCAACGGCACCCCGAGATTGCGATTGTGTGGTCCTGGTAATTGCCAAGGCATTCCAAGGCCAAGTTGTGGCCCTAGGGTCTGACATATATAGAGGTCTGTTCATTTTAGCGGGGAAACCTAATTTTCATTCCAATCATTCCACTCTGACACAGGTCCTGAAAAACACCCGAATAGTTAAACTGCCTGATGGCAGTTTTGGATATGTTGAAGGGTGCAGTTTTTAAAATGGTATCACTTTTGGGGGTTTTAAAATATGTAGGTCCCCCAAAGTCACTTCAAAACTGAATTGCTCCCTAAAAAAAGTTTTGTAAATTTCCTTTAAACGTCCTTAGATGTTAACATATCAAAAGGGCATTTTACAAATGATGCTCAAGTAAAGTGGACATAAGGTAAATGCTATTACCCATGTTGGGTAGTGTGACGACCAGGATTAAAAGGCATAAATAAACAAACATTCATTGCTAATTTTTAAAAAACATTTTTTAAACTGCTGATATTTAAAAAAAAATAAAACAGTGACCTAAATTTATCGCTATCATAAAGTACAATGTGTCACAAAACAGTCTCAGAATCCGTGGGATCCGTTGAAGCGTTCCATTGTTCTTGCTACATAAAGTGACACTGGTCAGATTTGAAAAATTTGGCCTGGTCACAACAGGTTAAACTATAAGACAATACTGAAGCTGGAATTTAGAAAAGGTTTACCATTTGTGATGCTGAGAAATCAGTAATGAATCGACAAATAAGGAACACAAGATGGCTGCAGGCGGTAACACGTGCGCTGGAGTGTGAAGAAGCTAAAAAAAAAAAAGAAGAGCAGTTTAAGCAAGTAATCGGCAACATTTCTGGCACACGTCTAGTAATGGGTCAACATCTTAAATGCAGAAACAATTTATAATAGCAAGACCTCGTTAAATCACGAACATGACTAAATGGCACCATGACATAAGAGCTTTGGCTCAGTGTCATCTCTGTATCTGCTTCTACCACCCGTGTGTCACCAGTGTCTTTCAGACATGGATAAATAAATGACAAATCTTCTGGATTCCTGTGCAATGTTTAATATAGAAAGCGCACGCTGTCACACTGACACCATTCGCGGGCTCTATGTCTTTCACGGATCCATAGACTTGTATTGGACCTTTTCATCTGTGATACCCCCCTGACCAAAAAAAAAAAACCCACATGTCTCCATGATATTTCCATGGACATACGGTCAGTGAAAGTACTTGGAAACGTGAATAACACCATAGATTATAAAGGGTACATGTTGTATCTGTAAAAATAACGGATTCCAGATGTACGTGTGAATGAGGCCCAATAAATATTGGGGGTATGATAAAATGAAAGCGCCACATACCTCTCTAACAGCAACATTTTCTTGAGTTTTGCGACCCACTAAAGCAGATTTTTCCAGTTGCATGTCTACCGGCGACTCCGCCTGCTTTTGTTGCCGTTTTTTCTCCAACATGAAGAATGGTGTAAAAGGTAAACTTTCTTCTGGTGCCAACTGAAGACAAAAAAAAAACGTGTGTAATATTAATTATGTTCTGATATTCATGAACAACATACTAGTTGTTCATTCATCGAGTAGAATAATGACAGATGAGCAAACTGCTAAGCTGTACTAAATGAAAACCATCAAATAATGTCTGATTTAGCCCTTCTAAGACTAGACTGATTTATATGCCATCTTAGACACTTGATGGCTGAGCAGGCAGGATTTCTTTTAGGCTAGGTTCAAAACATCAAACAGAGCCACTTCCAATTATGATGCCAACTGAGTCAATTTTCACACTAGTCTTTTGCTCTGGCGTTATTTCCCTTCTCAGAAATGCACAAAAACATGGTCTGGCATAATGGGATGTCAGAACTCAGAACAAACCGTACAACCAGGCGCGCACAACATGAGGCTTGGTCAGGAGGATGGCTAGCACAACAAGCAAGTCCTGCTCCCTGATCTGTGTCTGCAAGGGAGGTGACTTGGTCAGGGAGGTGACTTGGTCAGGGAGGTGACTAGCACAACAAGCAAGTCCTGCTCCCTGATCTGTGTCTGCAAGGGAGGTGACTTGGTCAGGGAGGTGGCTTGGTCAGGGAGGTGGCTAGCACAACAAGCAAGTCCTGCTCCCTGATCTGTGTCTGCAAGGAAGGTGACTTGGTCAGGGAGGTGGCTAGCACAACAAGCAAGTCCTGCTCCCTGATCTGTGTCTGCAAGGGAGGTGACTTGGTCAGGGAGGTGGCTAGCACAACAAGCAAGTCCTGCTCCCTGATCTGTGTCTGCAAGGGAGGTGACTTGGTCAGGGAGGTGACTTGGTCAGGGAGGTGACTAGCACAACAAGCAAGTCCTGCTCCCTGATCTGTGTCTGCAAGGGAGGTGACTTGGTCAGGGAGGTGGCTTGGTCAGGGAGGTGGCTAGCACAACAAGCAAGTCCTGCTCCCTGATCTGTGTCTGCAAGGAAGGTGACTTGGTCAGGGAGGTGGCTAGCACAACAAGCAAGTCCTGCTCCCTGATCTGTGTCTGCAAGGGAGGTGACTTGGTCAGGGAGGTGGCTAGCACAACAAGCAAGTCCTGCTCCCTGATCTGTGTCTGCAAGGGAGGTGACTTGGTCAGGGAGGTGGCTAGCACAACAAGCAAGTCCTGCTCCCTGATCTGTGTCTGCAAGGAAGGTGACTTGGTCAGGGAGGTGGCTAGCACAACAAGCAAGTCCTGCTCCCTGATCTGTGTCTGCAAGGGAGGTGACTTGGTCAGGGAGGTGGCTAGCACAACAAGCAAGTCCTGCTCCCTGATCTGTGTCTGCAAGGAAGGTGACTTGGTCAGGGAGGTGGCTAGCACAACAAGCAAGTCCTGCTCCCTGATCTGTGAATGCAGGGAGAGAGACTTGGTCAGGGAGGTGGCTTGGTCAGGAGGATGGATAGGGTGAAAAAAAAAAAAAAAAAAAAGCAAGGAGCAAGCCAGGCCCCCTGATGTGTGACAACATTGTGGAAGGGGAGATTTCTGGAGCAGCATCTCAGTTACAGTGAGTAGTTTTAACCCCTTCACAATATACGCTGTATATGTACGGATGAATCGCAAAGGCTCACTCCAAGCGCCGGTGAGATCAAAAGCAGGTGTCAGTGCTATATGAGAGCCGACACCCTGCTTCAATGCCCTCAATCTTTGCTAGTCCTTAGTGACAGCGGCATCGAATGGCATAGCAGAGGGAGGGAGCTTCCTCTCTCCACAGATTAGCACAACGCGATTGTGATCATACTGTGCCGATTGTCTCAATGGTGACCCCAGGCCAAAATATGGTCATGGTGTCACAGTGGTCCGTGAGCTCCTGCTAAGACTAGGGGCAGACATGCCACCTGACTGCCTGATTCACTGATCCAATGGCCTGCAATGCAAAAGCAACGAAGATCATAATATCAGCAATCAGGCAAGGGAATGTTGATGTCCTATACTAGGACTAGTTAATAAAAAAAAAAAGTTCAAAAGCTTTTACTTGTTAAAATACCTTAAAAAAACAACAAAAAAACAAAAACCACAAAACAAAACAAATTAAAGGACAAAAAAAAAATAAAAATATTAATCAAGTAAATACTGATTTACATAAAAACAAAACGGTACACTTATCACTGTGTCCAGAATGACCCGACCTATAAAATCCCTTCGGTGGGGAAGGCCGTAAAAAATAAAGTGTGGCAAAAAAATGCTTTTTCATCATGCAGCTAACCAAAAAGTAGAATAAAACTGGATCAAAAAGAAAAGTGTAAATAAAAATGGCATCACTGAAAATGTCATCTCCTGCAAAGAACAAACTGCCATAAAGCTCAATCAGTGGCGAAATAAAAAAAAAAAAAGTTTTAGCTCTCAGAATAAAATAGTTATGTAAAAGAGCCAAAACTTTAAAAAATAATATAAAATTTGTTATCATTGTAATTGTACTGACCCGAAGAATAAAGCTGCCAATTTTACACACATGGTGAATGACAGACAAAAAAAATATTCCTGAATTGCGTTTTTTTTTGTTCATTCTGCCTCTCAAAATTCTGAATAGAAAGCGATAAAAGAAAAATGTTGTGGGAACGAAAATGGTACCAATGAAAAAGTCAACTCGCCCCGCAACAAACAAGCCCTCACATGACTGCCGGCAGAAATATGTAAACATTATAGCTCAAAATATGGTGATGCAAAAACTTTGTTTTGCATTAAAAGCATTTTTTTTAGTGTGTGATAGAATCCAAACATTATATAAATCTGGTATAGAACCGTAGAATAAAGTTGTCTAATCACTTATGCCGCAAGAGGAACATCATAAAAAAATAAATAAAGCCAGTTCTTCACCTGTTGATTTTTTCATTCTGACTCTCAAAGATCGCAGTAAGGCTCGGATCACATTTATCATGCTCTCTGCGCTTACACTGGAGTTTCCGTGTAAATCTCTGAAATACGTTATTCAGATGGAACCCCCGTTGGAAGATTCTCTATAATGAGGCAGACTGGAGGCACTGGGGACGCCGTAGGACCTGTGATCCAGCAGTGTCCAACTTTTACGGATTGCATAAAAATGACTTTATTCTCAGCTTTGTGCACCTCTGAAAAGAAGGACACTGCTGAACAGAGGCCAGACGGAGCCCAGAGTAACTCTGCTGAACAGAGGCCAGACGGAGCCCAGAGTAACTCTGCTCAACAGAGGCCAGACGGAGCCCAGAGTAACTCTGCTCAACAGAGGCCAGACGGAGCCCAGAGTAACTCTGCTCAACAGAGGCCAGACGGAGCCCAGAGTAACTCTGCTCAACAGAGGCCAGACGGGGCCCAGAGTAACTCTGCTGAACAGAGGCCAGACGGGGCCCAGAGTAACTCTGCTGAACAGAGGCCAGACGGGGTCCAGAGTAACTCTGCTGAACAGAGGCCAGACGGGGTCCAGAGTAACTCTGCTGAACAGAGGCCAGACGGGGTCCAGAGTAACTCTGCTGAACAGAGGCCAGACGGGGTCCAGAGTAGGGCCGGGGTCACACTGGCGAGAAATACGGCCGAGTGAGAGGCGCTAAAAGCACGCATTACACACGGACAAATGATTCTCTATGGGGTCCCTCGCACCAGGCGTTTATTTCTCATCCGTATTCTACGCTCCGTGCCAATCGCAGCATGCTGCGATTGTCAGTGTACTACGCCCATAGTACGCCAATGCAAGTCTATGGGTGCGCAAAAAATACGCATTACACACGGACCACACATGTGACTTGCGAGAAATACGCACCAGGTGTCTTTTAGCAAAGCCGGCAATTCAGTGCGCTATACAGTAAACTCACACTGACAGTTTTAATACAGAAACAAAAGAATAGATATAGACACACATAGAATATATATATATATATATATATATATATATATATATATATATATATATATATATATATATATATATATATATATATATCTCTCTATTCTTTGGTTTCTGTTTAGAAACCCTGTCATAGGGCTCCATTATATGTCCATTTTGCAAGCCTGCGAGAAAATCTCGCCATACGAATTACATACGGATGCTTACATGCGCAAAATACGCGACCACACCTTGATTACGGATGACATACGGAGCACTGTTTAGGGGCCAGTCATCCGTATTACGCATGTAAAATACTGACCGTATTTTGCGTCGGTTAGTGTGACCCCGGCCTAACTCTGCTCAACAGATGCCAGACGGGGCCCAGAGTAACTCTGCTGAACAGAGGCCAGACGGGGCCCAGAGTAACTCTGCTGAACAGAGGCCAGACGGAGCCCAGAGTAACTCTGCTGAACAGAGGTCAGACGGAGCCCAGAGTAACTCTGCTGAACAGAGGTCAGACGGAGCCCAGAGTAACTCTGCTGAACAGAGGCCAGAGGGAGCCCAGAGTAACTCTGCTGAACAGAGGCCAGACGGAGCCCAGAGTAACTCTGCTGAACAGAGGCCAGACGGAGCCCAGAGTAACTCTGCTGAACAGAGGCCAGACGGAGCCCAGAGTAACTCTGCTGAACAGAGGCCAGACGGAGCCCAGAGTAACTCTGCTGAACAGAGGCCAGACGGAGCCCAGAGTAACTCTGCTGAACAGAGGCCAGACGGAGCCCAGAGTAACTCTGCTGAACAGAGGCCAGACGGAGCCCAGAGTAACTCTGCTGAACAGAGGCCAGACGGAGCCCAGAGTTAGGCTATGGGCCCACGTAGCGTTTTAAAACGCACACTAAAAACCGGACTCCTTCCCAGAAATCGCGTGGTTTTTTCCGCGCGATTTCACCACGATTTTGTTCGCGATTTTGCCGCGATTTTCTCAAGCACTTTCCAAGCGATTTGAAGCATCCCTTGGAAAGTGATTAACAGGTTGGTCACACTCGTCAAACATAGTGTTTGACAAGTGTGAGCAGCGTTTTACTATTGAGGCCGCCTATGCGGCATCAATAGTAAAAGATAAAATGTTAAAAATGATAAAAAAAAATTCGGGGTATATTTACCTTCCGACGTCCCGCGCTGCCATCCCGGGCCACAGCGTTCCCAGTAATGCCTTGTGAGACCTGTGATGACGTAGTCTCGCGTTACTATAGCGATCTCGCGAGACTACGTCATCACAGGACCTTGCCGCAAGGCATTACTGGGAACGCTTAGGCCGGGAATGCAGCGCGGGACGTCGGAAGGTAAATATACCCCGATTTTTTATTCTTTTTACAGGGGTATGGTACCCAGGGCCTGGAGGACAGTCTCCTCTCCTCCACACCGTGGGTACCAACCGCACATGAGACGCTTAACTTCCCGCATGGTGGGCATAGCCACATGCGGGAAGTAAGCGATTCTCATGCATTCCTATGGGTGCGGAATCGCGGAAATTCTTTGCGATTCCGCACAAAAGAATGAGCATGCTGCGATTTTTTTCCGCGATGCGTTTCCGCCGTGGAAAAAAGCGCAACATTAGCACAGCATGTGCGGAATGCCATAGGAATGCATGGAGGGTGTCATGTACACGAATTTTAAACGTTTTCGCGCTGAAAATCGCGGCAAAAACGCTTAAAAAGCGCATCGTGGGCACACAGCCTAACCCTGCTGAACAGAGGCCAGACGGAGCCCAAAGTAACTCTGCTGCAAAATTATAGTGAATGGATTCCTCAGGGGCTTTATCTGAATCACATCATCTGGAGATTGAAATGGAAACCACAGAGTAAGTGCTCAGCATAAAGACACAGATAAATGTGATCCCAAACGTTATGTAAAATGTTACCAGTACAGTAAAAGCTCAATCCCCCAAAAAATCCAAGTCCCCACTCAGGTCTGTCAGTTGAAATATAGGGGCTTCCACGTTACTGGTAGCACAAAGGCTCTGGAAAAGCACTATGGCTCCCTTAAAGCCCTAAAGAAAGCTCCTAAATCCAAATGTTCCCACCCACCCCCCTTCTGAACCCCACAGTGTGCGTGAACTGCAGTCAGCATCCACATTTGGAATTTCTGCAGCGATGAGAGTCCGCTAAATTTACAGGCCCACATGTCTCCAAAAGCATGAGCTGGGCATAACGTACTGGTCACTGCACCGCACTGGTGACTACAATGGCAGTTTGCAATTTTCACTCCGCAACATTCACTGAGGTTTGTTACTGGCAAACACCCATGGAGTCAAAATCGAGACATCACCTGTAGATAAATTTCCAAAGGGGTATAATTTCAAAAATGGGGTCACTTGAGGGGGGTTTCTGCACTTCTGACACTTAGCGGGTCTGTATATGGAGTCCGCAAACTATTCTACGAAAATCTGCGCTCCAGGAGGCAAATAGCGCTCAATCCCTCCCAGTCTCACTGTGTGGCTAATTCAGCAGAAATTGTGGGACAAATTTTGGTGCCATTTTTACCCATCTGATTAATGCAAAGTCTGGGGCTAAAACTCTTTTGTGGTAAAAATGTAATTCTTTCTTCATTGCCCAACTGTATAAAATTGTCTGACACTGTCAATATTTGTGAAATGGAGCTACAACCACAGATTGCGGTTGTATCCTGAGGAAGAACTTCAAAATGCGTCGATAATAAAACCACATTGCTTTTTCTCTCTCGTGTGTCCTAGATCCTTCCTGCAGAAAAACCACTTAATATACCATAACAGCACTTTTCTGGTTTTGGGACCAGTGGATCTTCAGCAGCTGATTTACCCAAGCTCTGAAATTGTTGTGGGTACAACCCTAGTGCACTTATCTCCTCCCCAGCTCTTGTTGAATGATGAAATTGGTACCTGATCTGCAGGCAGGATATTAGAGAGCAGGAGGAGCTGATATGCATATCAATGTTATGTGGGAAAATTTCAGTAAACCTTGTTTTTAATCAAGGTTTTTATGCAGAAGAGTCCAGTGGGCTGTCATATACAGCAACTGGGTCAATCATGGAGTAGAACCACCCACTGGAGTCTCATGCATGTAAACACCAAGGTTTTCAGTGGATAAAAAGCAAGTTATAACAATTTTTTCCAACAAAACAATATATATCATTCTGCTCAGCTTCTCTATACCAAGATGTCCACACATCACACTGCTTGTACATGGTGACACATTTTTTAAAACCTAAAAAGATCAACACATACCTGTTTGCCTAAAGGTATTAACTTCTTCTCTGGAGATTTTGTACTAAAAGTCATCAGATCCTGAAAGAATAAAGACCATTATGCTTATAGACAAGAGTACAGTTTGCTCCAGTAAAACAAATTCAAATGGTAAATGCGCGATTCATCTAAACTGGAGTTGCTCGTGCCAGCCTTGAGGGGGATGGACTGAAGTGCAAGGTGCAAAGGAAGCAGAACACAGTCCGCTACGGAAACGCATGTAATCCGCATAGACTGTCAAAGTTTTGTGAAAGCCAAGTACCACAATATCTATATCTATATCTATATCTATATATATATATATATATATATAAAACTGCAGCGTTAAAAACGCATTAAAATTACATGTAAAAAAATTCACTCAAAAGTGCAATGAAAAGCGCAAGTAACCAAATTCATCTAGAAGGCGCAGAAATGCTGCACAAAATCTGCACCTTCAAAACTCTTCTGCTAAATCTTGGATTCACTTTCTTAAGAGGCGATCTTCACATTTGCTGGACGCTAGTGTGAAACTAGCCTCACCGAATTTACTTTCCTATCCCATTTTTTGTAAGTTAAAAATTTGAATAACGTTTGTTTGAAAAAGGGGGAACTGTAGTGTCTCAGAGAGGAAACACTGTGTGGCACTAATAAGCGCTGCACAAAGCAGAAGAGAATGGTACAGGGACCTCAATCCACCAGATGAGCAATAAGAATTAGCGCATGGACTATTATTGATACAAGAATAGCGCGCGTCTAATGCAGCTTGTGGTCTTCATCGATGCTCTATAAAAACATCTTATAAAAGTGCATAATTAACACTCCTTTTAAAGGTAGTCACAATATGTATTAACAGTCAATGATAGTGATAACACAATTAAAGGAGTTTTCCCATAAACAAAGTTCATTTTAAATCATAGATCCTGAAATAATCATTTCCACAATTGGATGTGTGTAAATAAAATGCTCCTGTGCTGAGATAATCTTATAAATGTGCCCCTGCTGTGTACTGTTTAATGGCTGTGTCTGACCGAGCAGGAACATGGACTGATCATACCACAGCTCCTGGGCAGGGGAAGAAGCAAAAGAGAGTACAGACAGGACAGCAGGGGGAACACAAATAATAATTTCTTAGCGGTAAAAAAAAAAAAAAAACAGGCAGGGAATGATTTCATTTCAGAAAAAGAATCACCTGTGATCCCCTGCTGTCCTGTCTGAATACTTTTTTGTTTCCGACCCACCATGTATGTAATGTATCTATGATCAGACCATGTTCCTGTGCAGTCCGACCTGATGACAGGTTCACTTTAATCCATTCATTAATTTATAAACAAGTTTATTTTAGATTTTCCATGTACTAACTTATTATTTCATTTGTGCAATAGTTTGTAAATCAATAATGGAAAATATAGATTTACTATACATTTTAAACTATTTATGCTTCAATTATTGAAAAGGTGCTGAGAATAAATCAGTGAGTTTGGGTCCTCTTCCTTTCTAAAGAGGCTATTTGCATATTTAAATTCCCAGAGGAGCATTGTCTGGTCTAGAAGTCTCCTTATGGCACTTTCCATAGTGAGAAAGGTTCCCCCTTATACTTGGAGAAGTAGTGGGACAGCAGGAGCTCTCGGACGTTGCTCCAAGATAAGATTTCTTATGATTAGTGATGAGCGAGTATACTCGTTACTTGAGATTTTCCGAGCATGCTCGGGTGGTCTCCGAGTATTTTGGGCGTGCTTTTGGAAATTTAGTTTCTGTCGCTGCAGCTGCATGATTTGCGACAGCTAGCCAGCCTGAATACATGTGGGGGTTGCCTGTGTGTTAGGAAATCCTCACATGTATTCAGGCTGTCTAGCAGCCGCAAATCATGCAGCTACGGCGACAGAAACTTAATCTCCGAACACGCCAAAATACTCTGAGATCACCCAAGCATGCTCGGGAAAACCCGAGCAACGAGTATACTCGCTCATCACTACTTTTGATTCGTTATCGCTTCTCGTCCTTTAGGTTAAGATCAAGTGTGTCTTTCGAAAAGGTGCCTTAAGAGAGCGGGCTGCCCTATTAGATGGATACATGGTGCACACTCGATACGGCATTTTGGTTGGTACACTGGGTAGCTTATATAGTCATCCAGTGGAAACCCTGGTCTTCCAGTGGACGGTGTTTAAACAGATTAAAAGCATCCCTTGCCGATACTTACCACTGTGCATGCGCCACCAACATTGTGTTGGAGCAAAAGGCTCTCAGAAAAGGACACCACAAAAATGATTATACAAAAGTAATAAGATATAAAACGATATTGATTTGATATCACTTTAAAGAGAACCTGTGATCAGGTAAAGAGTAGCCAAGTTTTGCTCTCATTTACTCCCGCTGCTCTCCCGAGTATCCTGTACGTACGTGATGTGGGCCGTCTACTTAAGTGCCGATTTGTGTGTTCACTACAAGGTGTTGCTCACAGGGTAATAATGCAGGGCAGCCTCAATACACGCACCCCTCCCCAAAAAAATGCTGGAAGCCATGCCTGCTTGGTAGAGACAAAAAAAAAAACAGCACTTGATAAAATGGCCCATAACACTCCGGCCTAAGACAGATTTACATAAAAATAAAAACATGGCATCCTTGGGAGTAGTGAAAATAAAATGAGGAGAGAAAACCCTGGCGACACTTGTCCTGGAGACAGGTCCGCCGGAATCACAATGCAATAGACAAATACATTTCATTCCGAAGACATTGAGAAAGTGAATAAAGAACCAGGACACTTAGCGGGGCTTTGGTTACCTGCTTTTCGGTGAGGAAATATAGCTGAGATTTACTTAGCCACTTCTGGTTATTTGAATGGAAAACTTCAGGTTGATCTCTTGGCACAAACACAGCCCACTGCACAGCGCCCTGACAGATATTGGCATGCACATAAAGGGGTAGGGGGTCCGCAGGGCTGAATATAAACACTGAAAAAAAGGAAGATGAAAAATTATTATGTTTTTAAAGCCATCATAGAGGACATGAGCCAAAATCAAGATTAAATAGGTGTTGTGCTCTAAAGAAATTAGGAATTAATAAAAAGTGCCCTCTATTGAAAACACATCTACTAATGGAGGTGGTGAAAAACTGCAAATCACGCCCCTGGTTTTGTGAATATACAGAGTAGGCCATTTATATGGATACACCTAAATAAAATGGGAATGGTTGGAGATATCAACTTCCTGTTTGTGGCACATTAGTATATGGGAGGGGGGAAACGTTTCAAGATGGGTGGTGACCATGGCGGCCATTTTGGATCCAACTTTATTTTTTCCAATGAGAAGAGGGTCATGTGACACATCAAACTTATTGAGAATTTCACTAGAAAAACAATGGTGTGCTTGGTTTTAACGTAACTTTATTCTTTCATGAGTTATTTACAAGTTTATGACCACTTATAAAATGTCCAAAATAAACATCACTGCGCTTACTCTCTAAAAATTACCATAAATATGTAGCATGGAAAACATTGTGCCAACAAGATGCTCTAGATAGATCATTTACTGTCACTGCCAGATAGCAATTAGTTAAATAGCAGACAGTAGCTGCACAGCTAAGGAGAAGCTGCAGGTGAAAACAGGCACTGTGCAAGTCCTGTTGCATAAACTACAAGTAAAAAAATCCAAAATAAATTTCACTGTGCTTACTCTGTGCAGCTACTGTCTGCTATTTAACTAATTGCTATCTGGCAGTGACAGTGAACTGTCAACGTGAAGTCACCACTGCAGCCAAAACACCAAGATCCGAGTTGTGGTGGGGAGTCCACGCTGGACCCATAGAGGGGTGAGGAACGGCCCTGCCATTTTACACAGTTTGGGTTACACTTTGCTGGAGGAAGATAAACCCCTACAATACTGGCACAACATATGGAGAAAAAATAAAGTGCAGATTGGAGCAGCTCCAGATTTATCGCCATGTCCAGGGTGCATGCCCAAGGATGCGTACAACCACTCTCTCATTTTCAGGAACCCTGAATTATTTTGTTCCTTTTTTTTGGGTTCCGGTGGAATGGCAATATTATGGTGACATTGCTTTGTGCATTGCAGATGTTATTGTCGCTCACAGTGTGCACTTACTGGTTGAACTTCCAGAAACAGGAGAAAACGCAGCGATATTTTCGGAAACCGTGTCCGGCTGCAGGACACAAGCATTAAGTTGTGCCTTCCACGTTACTGGGAAAATATAGAAGAAAAGTTAGCATTCACAAACAGCCAACTATCTAAACCTAATAATCTCTAAAATCTATCAATGACTTACAAAAATCAATACTTCTATTAATTAGACTTTTTGCTCTCTTACTATGAAATGATAAAAAATCTCCTGGTTCTGGTGTGGTGGGACATGTGGTGCTTGTGTATTAGACAGGAGCAGGGCTTCCCCAGTGTTCACGGTCTCCGCTACACATAACACTTCATTAGAGTCTGTAATTCAGGACTTCAGGATAGAACATCTTTACAGGGGCAGCTGTTTAGGAGCCAAACTACTTACAGCAAAATAACCCCCGGCTGTGAGCAGCAACTATCCGCGCTGGCGTGCCGGTATGAAAGCCAGCAGCTCCAGGGAGAAACTCACTTTGTTTCCTCCTTCGAGTTGCGCTTTAAATATGGCAGTCAGGCACATTATTTCTAACACTATTAACGGTGTTATCTGACATGACAGACTCCCATTAATATACCAAAAAAATGGAATGTGTGAGAAAAATGCTGAGTAAAATATGCATGGTTTTTTACATGTGTTTTCCCTATTCATTTGAATGAGCAAAAAAATGCTAAAATAATTGATTTGATGCAGACTTAAAACCGCATAAATGAGCAGCGTGTGCACGAGATTCCAGAAATCACATTTCTCTTCCTGGTACAGTAGTAAATTGCAGGGTCTTAGTGCAGAAATACACGGTTTAATTCACATATATGTATATTTGACTATTATATTTAGAAGTATTAAAAATACTGCTACAGAAAAACAGCCCAAAGAAAGGGGTGTTCTCCGAAATGTCGCATCAGCTATGATGGAGCTAATGTTATCTGGCGTCCCTGCCGTTAAGAAATTGCGCTATGGCTTACAAAGAAAATCAGCAAAAACAGACAATGGTGATATTTGTGGCATTTTTGTTTCTGGAAAATGATGTATGATCACCCTTTAATGTAACATTTGCATATACTTGATGGATACTAATACCATAAAAAAACAACTAGACATTTACGTATGCGACCTCCAACTTCTTTCTTGAAGGACACAGTGAAGGCTCGTGGAGCGGGGGCTTTATGGAAGCAGTAACTGGGTATTAGAGGAGTTTTTCTAAATTAGTCTAGGTTCCCACGATCAGCTTTTGACGTATCAGATTTTCTGCAGCATTTCTAAAGTACTTGCAGTTTTCATTGTGTTTTGTACATGCATTTTTGAGTCAGTTTCTCGGGTGTCGTGGTTTTTTTATACTCCCTGGTATTCGGCTTTGGTGACACTTTGACAGTCATGTGCCGATCAGTTTTGGATGCGTAGCTGGAGAAGTGCCCTAAAAACACATGTGCGGTTTTTTGCAGATTTTCTGCATTTAACACAATTCTATGGGTAAAATCTGCACATAAAACTCCGCGTACCTGAAGGAGAAATTGACATGCTGTGGATTTGAAACCCGAACCGCAGGTCAGTTTACATGGAGTAAAAAAGAAAAAAAAAAAAGAAGAAAAGAAACGTGGGCATGAGTTTTCTAATCCCATCCACTATGCTGGGACTGTAAGACACTGGTTTTTAAGCAGCAAAGATGCACAGTGTCAAAAACTCATCATGGCCACATAGCCTTACTGATCAGAAACGGTCACCTCCCCAGAGCCTCCGAAAGTGCCACTATAACCAGATACAAGCCCATGTACATTAGCCAGGAACGGGACAGCAGGAAGATAAGAGTATTCCTGCCTCGGACCTTGTAACCACCCCTGCAGGGAGGGTAACAGACATTCAGCACACGGGCGGCCATCATCAGACCTTGTAACCACCCCTGCAGGGAGGGTAACCGACATTCAGCACACGGGCGGCCATCATCTGACCTTGTAACCACCCCTGCAGGGAGGGTAACCGACATTCAGCACACGGGCGGCCATCATCAGACCTTGTAACCACCCCTGCAGGGAGGGTAACCGACATTCAGCACACGGGCGGCCATCATCTGACCTTGTAACCACCCCTGCGGGGAGGGTGACTGACATTCAGCACACGGGCGGCCATCATCAGACCTTGTAACCACCCCTGCGGGGAGGGTGACCGACATTCAGCACACGGGCGGCCATCATCAGACCTTGTAACCACCCCTGCGGGGAGGGTGACCGACATTCTGCACACGGGCGGCCATCATCAGACCTTGTAACCACCCCTGCGGGGAGGGTGACCGACATTCTGCACACGGGCGGCCATCATCAGACCTTGTAACCACCCCTGGCAGGGAGGCAGTGACCCGATCCTCTGCGGCTGGCTACATCCTGTCCTGGTAATTGGTGATGTTAGACTTTATTCACACACTATATACCTACAGCTGCAAGTGAGGAGGTCCCAGCAGTTTAGAAATCCATTGTCCGTTGAAGCCAAAAGATATTTGGAAGAGCTCATCCTTCCAAAACACAGGCTCCTAGGAAATAAGAGCACACAAAATACTATTTAACTTCAAAACTAAACCAGCAATGGAAACACTCTTATTACAGCACATTTCTCTTCATAAAGAACTACTCAATGGTGGTAAATGTTGGCCTTTTAAACAATGGCTGAAGATTTAAAGTGTAACTTTTTTTTAAAGTTTAATTTCATAAATAAATATTACACATGAAAATAATCAACTTTGTATTATATCTGGTCAGAGAAATCGGCTTCTTTCTCTGCCAGAATTGATCAGTCATTACCTCAGAACTGAGAATGCTGATAACATGTGCATTCAGTGAGGACACACTTTCCCATTACTGGGACAGGAGATGGCGGCTGCTCTGGACACACCTCTATGTAGGAGGGAGGGGCTACAGGTAGAGCTCCTCCCCCTCCTCCTGTCTACATAGCCTCTGAGCAGCAGGGTGTGAAAGCTGTGAAGTGGCTAAAAAGTGATCTGTCCATTCTTCAGGTGACTTCCTCTATGAAGCAGACACTATGTCATATGCAAAGAAAAAAAGCAGTACAAAACAACTGAGGACTACAGAGAAAACACTGCCAGAGTTTCCCTAAAGAATCTTCTGATTATAAAACTGTGTAGGTCCACCACATTTAAATGACATACCCTTAAGGTGAAAAACAATAACTGAAAACATCTAGTGTAGAATTTTTATTTTAAAACTGTTTTCCCCATCACGATTACACTGAAGACCTACCCAAAGGACAGGACCTCCAATGGTGGACACCTGTTGGCTATTCACAGCGGCCACTAAAGCTCCAACTGTACGAATTGCCATGTAAGGAAATCGGGAGCATCGGAGAGCAGCAAGTCCACAGGTCACAGAACGGTGCCATTCTAGCATTATACATCCAGCCTCTACAGGGGCTGCCATCAGATGCTCAGCAAGTGCGTCCGATCTCCTGAAGAGGGCTTAGAAAAATACAAGCCTGCACGGGATGGAATCCAGCCCCATGGAGTAACACTTTTTTATTAGTGAATGAATTCAAATCGAAGAGTGCGGATTTAAAGCCAGGTAACACCAGACACACGAAAATCACCTGGTCGATCCGACCATGGAAATACAGGCTGTGAACTCCTTTCACGGACTGGTCAAGTTTGGCTTTTAATCCTCACTCTTGGATTTGAAGTCATAAATTAATAAAGAAAAACATTTCTCTGTGGAGCTGGATTTCCTCCTGTGCTGTTTTCCCCTTCGTTCAAGCAAAAACGTTTTCCCGTGCTTCAGAAGCACATGGGCAATGATGGTGGTTCTGTTGATCAAAATACAAGCCCTAGAAACCCCTTTATTAATAAAGCTTGTTATTCTGTTCCTCAGGATATTCAGCACGATTCCTATTTACTGGTTTCAGCTTGTGTACAACCCCCTGTGGTTTCTAAAGTTTGGCTACGGTGCAGGAATCAAGAAAGCACCACTCCAGCATGTGTTTATTTTACCGCTGGATGTGGTCACAAATGTCAGTCCCTGGCCCCTAGTCTCCTAGTTTCCAGCCGCAGTCTCCTTTTGTTCTCGGCACCACTCCGGTCAGGTTCCAGCAGTTTGTGACCTGCCATGTCGCTCCAGTGTTTGAATAGGAGTCTATGAAAGCCAGAACAATGTTGTCATAGACTTACACTGAGAGCTTGTGACTGATACCGCTGACTTCTGGTCGGTCAAATTGCAGTGACAAGAAGGTGGTGCAGGACCGGCACTGGGAACAGCGGATGGTAAATACTAGGAACCTTACATTAATGCCACTACTCCGGCGCTGAAATAAAAGTGGTGTTTATCAAGGGAGAATATGAGCGTTTTCCTCACTTCAGATTCACAGATAGTATAGTTTGATAGAGCTACTTATAACATTTTTCAGAGAAACATTAGTTGCTTTAGAGAAAAAAAACAAAACAAAAACAGGACGTTACTAACCTGATTTTGCCGGGTGGCTGACAAAACGTATGTTGCAAACCCCAAGAACCCGAGTCCCAAATCGTTATTATGTCTTCAAAACTAACAGCAAGCAGAGAGCCATCTGCAGAGAAACTGCAGGCAGAAGCTGGGAATCCATGATAGCTGCCAAGAAATTCACAGCTCCAGCCCGTGCTCTGCCCTGAGAAACAAAAATTACCAAACCAAATTACGGATAGAAACAATAGGTGGATAAGAATATCCGTTAATGTGTCACAATTAGCAGTAGGACACTAATATGAACAGCTACAGAGGGTCTGTCACCCCCAAAATCAGACTTGCTGCGCCACCCGGCTCCTTTATTTGGAAGGGGGCACCACTTCACTTTGTATTTACTGACAGCGCTGGGGTGGCCGGAGCGAGTGTCGTGTAGAGAGAATCCTCCAGCACCGGTGCAGAGTAACAGGAGATCACATCTGTGCTCACACCCCAATACGTGGCGTTACTGCCCCACATGTGGGTCCTAGAAATTGGCAAGCAGTTGATGCCACAGAGTAAAGGCATACACCCATTTTTGGATAACATTGTTGTAATTAACCTTAAGGCTTGGTTGACACCGTGTACTGACAAACCCATTGTAGCTGGGCTTGTGTGTAAATGCCGGCAAATTCCATGGACGCGTCATCTTGGGGTGCAGAACCCTACTCTACATTCACACAACAGGAATCATAAGTCCTGAATTTCCCACATTATGATTGGTGATTTTCCTTAGCGCTTTTAACGTTTTGTGCATTTGGCAGCTAAAACCATTACTGCACTATTAACGGTAATACATTTCAAAGCACAATATTGATTGGAAAAACGCCCATACATACACATTGTCAAAGTGCCACGCAGCACTTCATATTCACCGGCACCTTGGCACCATTTGCTTTAAAGTGACATTTATTAAAATGCATACAAATTAACAGTCAAAAATGAGACTCAAACCAAAAATTAGATATACCACACCACTTCCAAGTAAAAGTGTAAAGGGAATCCGTCAGCAGGTTTTTGTTATGTAATCTGAGAGCAGCCTGATCATAGGAGCGGAGTGATTCCAACGACATTTCAGTTACTAGGCTGCGTGCTGTAGTTCCAATGTAAATCAGTGTTTTATCAGCAAGAGATTATCACTACATGACTAGCTGTCATGCCTCCTGGTAAGCTGCTGCATGCATCCACACTACAGGCACTTATCAGCAGCTTTCTATCAATATACGGTGTACACAGAAAGTGGTGTGGGTGGGCAAAACAGTGATTTTATCAAAATGACAGCATGCAGATCAGCAAGTGACATTGCTGGAATCAGGGTCTCAAACCCTACATTATGCTGCTCTCATATAGCACAAACCTGCAGAAAGATTGGATTTAACAGAGTCCATAGTTATTTCCTGTTTCATAGATGGATATTCCAAGACAGAGGAAAGCAGCTGACGACACGTCAATCCCAGGATGCATTCTCCAGATCCAATGACCCAATTGGAAAGAAACAATCCAAAAAATAAGAAGAAACCACATCCAGCCCAGGTGATGAAAAAAGAAGAAAAACTTTATTCTGCCATGATACAACGTTTCGACCAGTATTGCTGTCAAGTACTTAATAAAGACCATTACTGGTTGAAACGTTTTTCTTTCCCCCCCCCCCCCCCCATCACCTGGCCTGGATGCGGTTCCTTCTTATTTTTTGGATTATAGATGGATATTGGCAGATATTGCTTAAGTAGAAAAAAAATGTTGCAATTCACTGCTCATTAAAATTTGCAGTTGTTCCCAAGAATAAAACTTTGTTTACAGCTCATTTCCAAGGAAACCAACCACTGCTGGTGCCTAGTTTGCAAGCACTGTGCGGAAACTGGCCGGGATTAGCATGTAACAGGCTCCAGTAATCTAAAACAGTGCTTACAAGCTCAATAGAAAAGAGCCTGTAAGCACGGCACATGTTCTGATGTCCGACAGCCAGATATCATCCAACACTTAGAGGTTCTCCTTGAAGACATACAAAAAATATTATATATATATATATATATATATATATACACACACACACACACACACACACATACACTATTATCTAATAGATAATGGAATATATTTATATTTTCACATGGAATATATATACTATTATATCTATTCCATGTGAAAACATGGAAAAGAGCAACAAAAAATAAAAAGTAAAATCAGGAGACATCGCCTCTATAACTCGAGAGCCATGTTGAAACCGGTATCTTCGAAATTTGTGCCAATCCGTACACTAAAGTTTGCTTTTCCTTAATTTTAGAATCTAAATGTTAATAAACGCCTGACAGAAGGTTACCACAAAACAACATTACACAGTGAAAAGGGAAAATGAAGCCGCAGCGCACACAGCTTGTTTTACATCATGTGATGCCATAAAATATACATATTGGACTCATGATATAGGCCATAAAACGTGTACTGGACTTACGGTATATGTCAGAATTGTCCTGCAGGACCCAAACTTTAAATAGGCCATCAGCTCCCGTAGTCACCAACGTGGGAGCATCTTTTTCTGAAACATATCCACACTGGAAAGAAAGGGACGTGACTTGGTTCTCATGAGGAGAGTCGATTGTGGTGTTCAAGACAAAGCTTTAAAATAAAGACAACATTTACTAGAAAGATGCAAATACTTATGTTAATAAAGTATGGAGACCAACATCGCATGGCTTTAAAGGGAATCTGTCAGCAGGTCGGTCTTTGCTATGTAATCTGAAGATCGCATGAGGTCGGGGTTAAAACACTGATTTCAGCCATCTCTCATGTGGTTTTCATTGCATGCACTGATTGCTTTAGCACCAGTTGCGCATTGCTGGGACTTGCTGGAGTTTGAGCTCTGGTCCAAGACGCCCCCCCTTGTGATAGGCAGCGGCAGCTCTTCAGCTCGGCTTCACTCCTAAATCTAAAAGTGCCGATTAGGATCCATTGTTGGATTCAGCTTCTCTTTGCCTACATCAGGCTGCTCTCAAATGAGGAAGCAAAAAACCTGCTGACAAATTCCCTTTAAAAGGGAGCTTGTCAACAGGATTGTGCACAGTAACCTACAGACAGTGTCAGGTTGGCGCCATTATACTGATTACAATGCTACTTGGTGATGAAATCAGTCTTGTGGTTCTTTGTTAATTTTTATTTTCAGCTTTGAGTTAATGATATGCTCGTGCTCTGGAGTGGGGATGTGGGGGTCTTCATGTGGTGCTCTAATTGGATATTCATAATGCAGACTGCTGACAGGTCACTGATCCCTCACTGACCTGCCCACAAGTTTACATACTGAATATTATATATACACACATTGAAAAAAAAAAACTTCTGCAGGCAGGTGCCGGCCGTGGCACCTGCTGTGCAGCCTGATCGCATGTGTAATGTGTATCTAATTAATATGGTTGCGGTTATCCTGATATTCAAAAAAAAAAAAAAAAGATTTGAAAATTGTGCCCGCCGCACCTGCACAGTAGGAGCTATCGGTGTATATAGAGGTGATCTGATAGCTGCTATAGCTCAGGTGGCGCCATCTTGGAGTAGGAAATTAGTGACCTTTCAGCAGTCTTCATTATGAATAGCTGATCAGAGCACCACATTCAGACCCTCACAGGCCGGAGAACAAGCATATTAACTCAAAACTGAAAATAAGGATTAAACAACAACCACAAGACAGATTTCATCACCAGATATCATTGTAATCAGTATAACGGCTCCAACCTGACACTGTCTGTGGGTTACTGGGCACAATCCTGCTGACAGGTTCAGTTTACTGAGGAGAATACTACTACCAATAATTGTGGCCGACTTAAAACATAGAAAACTCACCAGTATTTTATATGTGGAAATAAAGCAATGTATTCCTAAATGTTAGCAGATCATGCCCAGTTTTGACCATTGTGGTTACAGCATTAGAGAAAACTTAGCGTATTTGCTCTTTTTTGTTTCTGCCATAATCTAGAAATATAAGGCTACCTCTGCAGCTTGTCGTTGTATTCCCAGAACTTCATCTGTACTTCAAGATGATCGGCTCCTTTTCTTTTAAACTCTTCAATAGTTGCTAGCCAGTTGCCTTTAGCATTGAACGCAGCCTTTACCAGATCTATATGCTGCAGACCGGCCTGGTTGACAAACTCTTGCTGTACTATGTCGAGCTGTGTGCAACAACACTCATGTTACCATAAACTGACCAATTCTTACATAGAGAGCCACATTGTTCTGAAAAGCGTCGACGACTATCTGGACGTAGTCCAACAGTGGACACAGTATGCTTTTATTCAAGTGAATGGCTTCATCGGGGTTCCCGTCAGAGTACAGTTTGAGATTTTGAAGGAAATCTCAACAGTGTTTGGAGGAGAGCATTCTATAAGTATGAACCTAGCTTTAGTCAAAAAGCTTATGGATGAGTATTAGAGATGTAAAAGATTACCGTAATTTTCGGATTATAATTTATTTAATTATTATTTGGGGGGAACATGGGGGTGTATCTTATAATGCATATATACCTTACCTCTACCGTTGCTGCAGGCTGGGATGAGGGGGTGTTCGGCGGGCTGCCCAGTGCTGCCTGGGCTCTGCCGACATTTAGTGAAAGGCCAGAGCCCCGGCAGTTTCATGGTTTCCTGTGCGGTGGACTCTGGAAAAATGACCACCGGGGGCGGCGCATGTGCAGATGGAGATCTCGGCACCAAGATCTTGAGAGATGAGATTTCAGTGCAGAGATCTCCATCTGCGCATGCACCGCCCCCCGGTGGCCGTTTTTCCGGAGTCCACCGCACAGGAAACCATGGAACTACAGAGGGTTTAGCCTTTCACTAAATGTTGGTAAAGCCCCGGGCCGCACCAGATACACCCGCAGCGGCGCACCGCACATCCGAACACCCCCTCATCCCAGCCTGAGGCATCACCCCACTCTTGCCTCCTCAGCAGCGACCCTGGGAACCTGCTTCATCGTAGCCACGACCCCCGGTAAGCAATAAGATGCACCACCAATTTTTTTTTAAAAAAATAAAATATTCCTATTTTTCTCCTCAAAATTTGGGGTGCGTCTTATAATCCAGAGCGTCTTATAATCCGAAAAATATGGTAATTGTATTTATTTGTAATTCATTAATCAATACTCTTGTTCGTGTTCATGCTGCTTTCCTCACAGACTGCATATCTTCATCCACAAAATGGCTGGTGGAGGAGCGTGAAGAAGAAAAAAAAAAAATAAAAAAAAAAATCAAACTTCACATGGTAAGCCAATTCTCCAGTTGGAGGACATTAATCACATTCCTCCATCAGCAGCCATTTTGTGAACAGATGAGCTGTGCACCCTTGGAGGAACCCTGATGTAACAAGTGCAGAACGTCTAATATTCATTAGGAACTGCCATAAAGTCATGTATGCAAAGATGCATGCCCATCCTTACTGTAGATAAAGGACCCGGATCTACATTAAAGATGGGCATGCACCCATCATCATCTATAGACCTCTATAGTTTGGTTCCTTAACTCCCCAGATGAGTCACCAAATGAAGTGCGATAAAGGGTACAGGCTATACGGACCCTACTAAGCGGTCTTGTTGGTAGGGTAAGGAGTGACATGAACCCCATAGCCCCACCTTCTGTATGCTGACAATTAGGCCTCTCTCTACTAAAGGGAACTTTACTGGACATCTTAACTGGATGAGACCGTTCCTTTTCATACATCTTAACTACAATACCACTGCATGATTGTTGGGACCTAGTATCTACGGAGCAATAACTATACTCTGACATGTTCACTTCTATACCAGGAAAGATCTTTGAACAAATTATTAAACAACATGTATGTCAGAACCTGGATAAGAATGAAGTGATTAAACAGAGTCAACATGGGTTTGTAACTAATAAGTCATGTCAGACTAACTTAATTTCCTTCTATGACGGAATCACTGATTGGGTGGATCAAGGAAATGCTGTAGATATAGTATATCTTGACTTCAGCAAAGCATTTGACAAAGTCTCTCATACAATCCTTATTGAAAAAATGACTAAGTATGGAATGGACAAGGCAACTGTAAGGTGGATTCATAACTGGCATAGGCCGGTTTCACATTAGCGCTTTTTAAGCGCACGCACGGCCGGGGGTAGCTCCGCCCCCGAGCCGGCTCTCTGCCCGGCGTGCCCGCCCCTTGCTTGTAGCGCCGCCTACTAGCGGACAGCGGCGCCTGCGATCGGCGCACCCTATCTTTAGCATAGGGTGCGCAGATCGTGCGCAGGCCGTGCGCTAGTTGCGCTTTGACCTGCGCTGCGCACTTTTGACGGTGCGCCGTGCGCGCCAAAATCCGAAAAGTTTGATTTTGGCGCGCACGGCGCGCCGTCAAAAGTGCGCAGCGCAGGTCAAAGCGCAACTAGCGCACGGCCTGCGCACGATCTGCGCACCCTATGCTAAAGATAGGGTGCGCCGATCGCAGGCGCCGCTGTCCGCTAGTAGGCGGCGCTACAAGCAAGGGGCGAGCACGCCGGGCAGAGAGCCGGCTCGGGGGCGGAGCTACCCCCGGCCGTGCGTGAGCTTAAAAAGCGCTAATGTGAAACCGGCCTTAGTGATCGGACCCAAAGAGTGGTCGTAAATGGCTGCACATCCAGTTGGAAGAATGTCTCAAGTGGGGTACCAAAGGGCTCTGTCCTGGGCCCTGTATTGTTCAACATCTTTATCAACGATTTAGATGAAGGAATTGAGGGTAAACTGATTGAATTTGCTGATGACACAAAGCTAGGAGGGATAGCTAATACTAGAGAAGAGAGAGAGAGGATTCAAAAAGATAAATAAACTGGAGAAGTGGGCAGCAACTAACAGAATGGTTTTCAACAGGGAGAAATGCAAAGTACTACATCTGGGCAATAAAAATGAAAAAAGCATATACAGAATGGGAGGAATAGGCCTAAGTGACAGCACATGTGAAAAAGACTTGGGTATACTAATAGATCACAGACTGAATATGAGTCAACAGTGTGATGCAGCAGCAAAAAAGGCAAATGCAATTCTAGGATGTATTAACAGAAGCATACAGTCTAGATCACGTGAAGTCATTATTTCCCTCTACTCCTCTTTGGTCAGACCTCATCTGGAATATTGTGTCCAGTTTTGGGCACCACATTTTAAAAAAGACGTCAACAAACTAGAGCAAGTTCAGAAAAGAGCGACCAGAATGGTGACCGGTCTGCAAACCCTGTCTTATGAGGAAAGGTTGCAGGATTTGGGAATGTTTAGTTTGCAAAAGAGAAGACTGAGAGGAGACTTAATAGCTGTCTGCAAATATCTAAAGGGCGGTCACATTGTAGAAGGATCAACTTTATTCTCATTTGCACAAGGAAAGACTAGAAGCAATGGGATGAAACTGAATGGGAGGAGACACAGATTAGATATTAGAAAAAACTTTTTGACAGTTAGAGTGATCAATGAGTGGAACAGGATGCCACGAGAAGTGGTGAGTTCTCCTTCAATGGAAGTCTTCAAACAGAGGCTGGACAGACATCTGACTGGCATGATTTAGCGAATCCTGCTTTGAGCAGGGGGTTGGACCAGATGGCCCAGGAGGTCCCTTCCAACTCTACGATTCTATGATTCTATGTTCTGTTTACTCCTGGCTATTACCACCACTGATAATACTATATGTATTTTTGCTTTGTGTGTTAGTTTTGGTCTCACCAATTTGAGCGCCTCATATTTCAAATATTATTAAAAGTTATCATTTCTCCCTTAATAACACTCATTGATTGGTAGCCCTACAACAATTACTTCTAAAGACCAAACTAGGAGCATTGATCAGGTGCTAGGCCATTTCTAAAAGCATGTCAGTCTCTTGAAATTGCATGGTCTGGGCCAAGGATCACCACAAATAGCTTTCCCAGCACACCGGGGATTGTCTGGTTTGGCCATAAAAAACAATTTGCATGTTTTCTGCTGGAATCAATTTTCTCCATTTGACATTTGCAGTAGATGATCAAGTCTCTGCGTTCCCTATAATAAAATGGACACCAGTGGGAGCAATGTAGAGCATACATCTCAACTTCTGAACCAAAAAAGAGACACCCTGCCAATTTTCGTGACAACTCCTGACCACACCATTTTATTTTCCCCAGATGGGCCACAAAGAAAACGTTGGAACATGATAGACAACCTCTTTAAGCCTTTGTTCACAATACTGCTAAACCCTTCTGTTGTCCTATAGGAGCAGAGCAATGGGAACAGCTGGGGACGGACTCCTCATCAGACACACTAGTCGAGCCTACCTGTCCCCCACTGACTATAATGAGCTCCGGCAACTTTCTGTCCAGGTGACCATCATATTTCCATTTTCAAGCTCTTGTTGTTTTAAGTTCATGCTCAGGCCGACTGCTCACTGATCCACTCTGCTCTCACACCAAGGCATGTCACAACTGTGTATGGCACAATGTTTCCTGGACCAAGGGCAGAGAGGAGCAACTTCTAAGGGGCTGTCTTTAAAGGTGGGTGAAGCTTTCAAATTTCTGCACACCATTAGCATCTCTTTTAAAACTATTAAAGCCATCATAACGGCCTTCCCCTGGCTCTGCGAGGCTGCTCCTAAGCTGCAGGGGTGACGACAACTATACCAAGTCACTGGGCTTAGGGGTAATGGCTCACACAGTACAAGTGCAGGGATTGGCTGCAGCGGTCGTGAAATCACGGCTGCAGCCTCTAAATAATCACTAGCGGCAGCAGAGAAGCGGTGCTGGAGGGCAAGTACACAACTGGTTTTATAACATAATGCTAGCAAGCTAGAAGGGAGTTGAAACAGGAAAATCTCTACAATGTGGGTTTTTTTTCACATTTTTTTTTTTTAACAGCATTGGATTTTTAAAAAACTGATATGACTTGTATAACGCTTTGATTCATGCAGGAAAAACGGATTTAAAAAAATATTTTTATACAAACTTTAGGGTACATGGAACTCACTTCTATTTTTAATTTTTCGCAAATATAGAAAAGCAGCTATTTTGAAACAAGTGTAAAAAGGTTCTTTATATTCTGGCTCCACAGTAGAAACTTACATTATACAGCTGCTTGTCATCATGTAGGGAGTAAAACTGGAGGTGACCTGGTTTACCATTGAGAACTAACGCTTTGCTTCTAGGATCAAATAACAAGCCAGTTCTCACATCATTTCCTGAAAAACAAAAATATCAAACTATCACATTTTAACACATTTTTGAAATCTGACGAGTGTCACTTTCTGTAGTAACTCTGGAGTACACCAATGGTTCCCAGTGATTCGGAGACTGCTTTATGGTGACACATTGTACTTCATTTTAGTGGGAAGTTTTGGTTGAAATGATTTATGTATAACTATGAAAATCGCAAAAAATTCACAGTTATGAATTTGTATGCCCATAAATCGGATAGTTGTACCACACAAAATGATTAATAAATACCATTTCCCACATGTCTACTTTACATCAGCGCAGGTTTTGAAAAAAAAAATTGGGTTGGGAAGTTAATCAGCAATTTCTCAACTTTCCAACAAAATTTCTAAAACTTTTTTTTTGAGGGGGGAACTGTATCACATTTAAACTGACTTGGGGGGGAGGGAGGTTCTATATGACAGAAAATACCCAAAAGTGACACCATTGGAATAAAGTGCATCCCACAAGGTGCTCAAACACCACATTCCAGGAGTTTATTAACCCTTCAGGTTCTTCACAGGAACTAATGGAAAGTGGAAGGGGGAAAAAAAAAAATGAACATTTTAATTTTTTCACAAATATTTACTTTAGCAACACTTTTTTTACTTTCATAAAGGTAACATGAGAAAATGCATCCCAAAATGTGTTCTTCAATTTCTCCCGAGAACGCCGATACCCCATATGTGGGGGAAATCCACTGTTTGGGTGCACGCCAGAGCTCTGACGGGAAAAAGCACCGATTAACTTTCCGAACGCAAAAATGGCTGCAATAGCGGAAGCCATGTCGCCTTTGGAGAGCCCCCATTGTGCCTAAATAGTGGAAATCCCCCAAAAGTTACACCACTTTGGAAACGACACCCCTCAAAGATTTTATTCAGGGGTATAGTGAGGATTTTTTAACCCAAAAGGAACTACAGAGAATTTGATAACATTATTTCGTCACATTGAATATTTAGTCATTAGTGTTGATCGCAAGTGCTCGCTACTCGAGTTTGCATCAGGGTGC
This sequence comes from Dendrobates tinctorius, assembly GCF_039654945.1. NCBI lineage: Eukaryota > Metazoa > Chordata > Amphibia > Anura > Dendrobatidae > Dendrobates > Dendrobates tinctorius. The sequence goes on from NW_027361921.1 coordinate 6,617,650, forward strand.
TCATAGCATCTCAGCCTGGACGGTCGCAGCTTGGCACAGTCCAGGGTGAAAACCACTTATCGCAGGCATGAGACAGACAGGTGAGGGATATGGCTGCTTTTTTTTTTTTCAGGAGACGAGGATTTCAATGGAATAGTTGTTAGGTGATTAACCCCTTTCTGACACCTGACGTACTATCCCAACCACGGTACCTGCCAGGCCCCTATAACCGGGGATGGAATAGTACGTCATAGCAGCCAGTGGCGCCCCCGGGGGGAGCGCTGCTGATCGCGGCCGGGTGTCAGCTGATTATCACAGCTGAAACCCGACACTATGTGCCAGGAGCAGTCACGGACCGCCCATGGCACATTAACCCCTGGCACATTGCGATCTAACATGATAGCAGTGTATCGGGGGATTAGGGAAGCATCGGCAGGGAGGGGGTTCCCTGCGTGCTTCCATGAGACCACCGGAGCAGCGTGATGTGCTGCGCTGCTCCAACGGTCTCCTTCCCTGCAGGCCCCCAGATCCAAGATGGCCGCAGGGGCCTTCAGGGGCCTGCAGGGAGGAGGCTTCCTCGGTGCCTGCTGCGAGCAGGCACGAGGAAGCCTGCTGCAGCGCCTGTCAGATCGCTGATCTGACACTTCACAGCAATAACACGCGATCAAAAAGACGGATATAAATAACCATGGTACCGCTGAAAACGTCATCTTGTCACGCAAAAAACGAGCCGCCACACAGCGTCGTCAGCGAAAAAAATAAAAAAAGTTTTAGCTCGCAGAATAAAGTGATGCAAAAATAATTGTTTTATATAAAATTGTTTCCATTGCCTAAAAGTGCCAAAACATAAAAAAAATAACATAAATGAGGTATCGCTGTAACTATACTGACCCGAAGAATAAAACCGTTTTATCAATTTTACCGCACGCGGAACGGTGTAAACGCCCCCCCCCCATCCAAAAGAAATTCATGAGATGCTTGTTTTTGTTCATTCTGCGTCCCAAAAATCGGAATAAAAAGTGATCAAAAAGTGTCACGTGCCCGAAAATGGTACCAATAAAAAAGTCAACTCGTCCGGCAAAAAATATGACCTAACATGACTCGATGGGTCAAAATATGGAAAAATTATAGCTCTCAAAATGTGGTGATGGAAAGACTTGTTACAATAAAAAGCGTCTTTTAGCTTGTGACAGCTTCCAAACATAAAAACCCGCCATAAATAGTAAATCAAAGCCCCCGTTATCACCCCCTTATTTAGGGAAAAATAATAAAATTTAAAAAAAATTATTTATTTCCATTTTCCCATTAGGGTTAGGGTTACAGTTAGGACTAGGGTGCGGGTAGGGCTGGGGTAGGGCTGAGATTAGGGTTAGGGGGTGTGTTGGGGTTAGGGTTGGAGTTAGAATTTCACTGTTTAGTTTAGGCACAACAGGTGCCCTCCAAACGCAACATGGCATCTGATCTCAATTCCAGCCAATTCTGCGTTGAAAAAGTCAAACGGTGCTCCTTCCCTTCCAAGCTCTGTCATGTGCCCAAACAGTGGTTTATCCCCACATATGGGGTATCAGCCTACTCAGGACAAATTGAACAACAACTTTTGGGGTCCAATTTCTCCTGTTACCCTAAAAAATTGGGGGCAAAAATATCATTTTTGTGGAAAAAAAATATTTTTTTATTTTTGTGGCTCTACGTTATAAACGTCTGTGAAGCACTTGGGGGTTCAAAATGCTCACCACACATCTAGATAAGTTCCTTGGGGGGGGTCTATTTTCCAAAATGGGGTCACTTGTGGGGGTTTCAACAGATTAGGCACATCAGAGGCTCTCCAAACGCGACATGACACCCGCAGACCATTCCATCAAAGTCTGGTGAAAACAGTCATGAAGTGGCTTCAATTTGTCACAGCCATGACCTTACCTGTTACTGGACATCCTTCAAATATTGATGAAAAAGCAAAAAAAAAAAAAAAAAATTGTTTCAGAGGCTATCAAGAGGCCTACAGCAAAAGGAGCTGGAGTAATTTCAGGCAAGTACTGGTGGTGTACTGCATGCGATAATTTCCTGTACTTTTCATATGTTTGCCTGGTAGCCTCGGGGTGGCAAGACAGAAGCCTTTTCATACAAAGAAAAACATTCAGGCCTAGCTTTTTTTTTTTTTTTTCCCCATCACAAAACCTACATGTAGTCAGTCTGTCAAAAGCAAGTGGGAAAACATGCTATTTTCTTATGAGACCAAGATTTAACATTTTGGCAAGAATTTCAAGATGGTATGTTTGGGGCAAAACCAACACTGCGCATTACCAAAACACCATACTCAAAGTAAAGCATGTTGGAGGTAGCATATTGCTGTGGGGAAATTTTCAGCAGCTGGAATTGGGGCTTTAGTCAAAATAGAGGGAATCAGTCAACTTTAAATCAAAACCTTCAGGCCTCTTAAAATCTGAAGATGAAATTCACCGTTCAGAATGAAAAAACCCTAAGCATACTGTGTTTCTAATATAACAAAACAATAGCTTTGCCAGAAGAGTAAAGTTTTTGAATGGTCCAAAACTGAAACCAACTGAAAAATCTGTGGATTGACCTGAAGAGGCCTGTACATGAGATAACCTCGCAATCTAAGATTTTGAGCATTTCTACAAGTAAAGGTACTGTCACACTTAGCGATGTACCAGTGATATGACGCGGTCAGGATCGCTGGTACATCGCTAAGTGGTCGCTAGTGAGTTGCCACATAGGCAGATCTCATTAGCGACATGGCTGGGGACGGGGGTCGCTACTTACCTGTCACACCAGGCGATCCTGCGTCCTCCCGCCTGGCTCCACGCGTCGCTCGTTGTCACAGCAGGAAGCGCCGCAGGAAGCTGACGACGAGAAACAGTCCTGGACGTTCTCGCGCGATCAGCGATAACTAGCGGGGGAGCCGGTTGTAGGCAAGTATCAGACACAGCGATATCGCTAGCAATATCGCTATAACGTCACAAGTTATAGCGATATTGCTAGCGATATCTCTTAGTGTGACAGGCCCTTAAGAGTGGGCAACGATTGCCAATTTGAGATGTGCCATGCTGACTCCTAACCAAAATGAATAAATGCTGTCACAAATTCAAACGGTACTTCAACAAAGTGTTGGTCTAACCCAGGGGTGGGGAATCTTTTTTCTGCCAAGGGCCATTTGGATATTTATACCATCCTTCGGGGGCCGTACAAACTCCGCCCACAAAGTACATCCTGACTCTGGCACTGGTTTCATGACTTAATCTTTCATTGAAGAGACAATATTGTATATTAATCTTTCATTGCATGCCCTTCAATGTCCAGCAGTGAATACTGCGTGTGTGTGCTAACAGAGCAAGAAGAAATTAATGAGCTTGTGGCAATCAAAATACAGCTCCCTGCCCAAGAATGCAGTCCCTGAGAATCTGCTCGGGGGCCTGATAGAAGGTCATCGAGGGCCGTAAATGGCCCTGGGGCCTGAGGTTCCCCACTTCTGGTCTAACCCCTTACCAACATATGACGGCTCTCTGCCTTAAATGCGGGCTCAGAAACGGAGTCTGCATCTTTCCGAGACATGATTGTCACCCGTAGCTATTAACCTGTTAAATGCTGGCCGCAATCTGACAGCAGCATTTAAATCGCACCAGCAGGTGGTGTATTGTTCCATGTGCCCATCGATGTTCCTGTGATACTATTACGGGGTGTGGGAGAGAGGATATGTTGTTTTGACGGCCAAGGGTAAGCTGAAGACCCACCCCCGTGCCGGTCAAGAGGGTACTCTTGTAAACGCCAGCTTCCGGCTGGTGTCCATAGGATACAGACTTCTGTTGAAAAAAAATCAGAAATTCTGTCTCTATTTTTTTTTTTATACATAAGAAAAAACCTGATAGTGTAAAAGGGGTGTGTACATTTTTTTTTTTTTTTTTTTAATATCCACTGCATACAGAAGAGGCAAAAGCAAATGCACGAACAGAACTTTATAAGCATTTATTAGCACTTTAAAAAGTAATTAAGAATGATACCTTTTACGAGGCCTTGGACAATTCCTGTCACTTTTAAATTGGCATCAATGATTGTAATTTCTGAGGAAACAAAAATTCAGAATTTAAATAAATTCAGAAGGAAAAAAGGAGTAAACTGTAATAACTAAAAGACAGTCAAAAAGAATTATACGCACATATTGCCAAGATCACTTTAAACATATATATGTTCTTGATGCCACCTGTCACAATCCACACCAGCAAACAGCCTTCCCATACAAAGGCGCAATGCTAGTTTCTGAACAGAGACTCTTGAGGTCATCCTGGTCAGTCATAAAAGAATGGCTTCAGTGTAGTCATTTCCAAAATGGGGTTATTGCTCGGGTTATTTTTAATAATTCAAATTGTTGCCAAATGCTGAGTAAATTGCACAATTAGGCTGGAGATTTGACAGATCTCTTTCATGCAGGAGCCCTGTTGAATGTCTAGGCAAACGACTAGGGAAATGGGCAGCGTGTTTTTAAAACTGCAAGCCGCCTATATAGGAAGTTGTGTTTCTACAGGGGAGCAGTACACTGTATGTAAAAAAGCAAATTACACTCTACAACACTGACTGCGCTCCAATCTCGGAGACGTCTAAATGATTACATTTCTATATGAACTAGCTTGGCCCGTGTGAAATTTTCGTACATTGGTCGTCGGGGGTGCAGGCAATTTCAGAAAAAGCAAGCTGGTCACATGTAAATGTATTTCATGAGATGATGAACACAGACAGGTATTTATATATGTAGATTGGTAATACAATAAATTGGTTTGATAAGCAGAGGCCAAAAAATGTTTTCCGGTTGAGGTGCCACCTGCAGGTCATTGTCTTTCTACAGGTCTATGAAAATGAATGTTTAAACTGTATTTAGTGATCAAATCGCGGATGTGTGGTTTGTTTGGCTATTTTCTTGCTGAATGGAGCAAGTTTACCTTTCAAATGGTGTATCATTTGTGTGTGTGGGTGCAGTATGAACGGGGATACAGAGGAATCACCGAATAACTGTGTTTAGAAAAAAATAGAATAGATTCCATGAGGGAGTATAGTTATCACAACGGGAGAAGGTGGCAGTGTCAACTCTAGGTTATTCTATCAGCGCTTCCAGAGGCAAAATTACACTCCTCTTGGGGGGCCCACATTAGGGTACTGGGTATTGCTTTACTAAGGAGAAATGGAGTAACAAAAGGTGGAATGAATTGTTCTCTATTCTCAAAATGAAAAAACAGGATTTTTGGATTGCTTACCATAAAATCTGTTTCTCGGAGCCTTCATTGGGGGACACAGAGACCATGGGTGTACGATGCTGCCACTAGGAGGCTGACACTATGCACAAAAAAAGGTTGGCTCCTCCTCCGCAGTGTACACCCCACCGACCGGCAGGAAATTCCTCAGTTAGTGAGAAAGCAGTAGGAGAAGTAACAGAATAGATTGAAAAAACAGGACAACTCAACTGTAAATAACCAACAAACATAAGAACAGGAGTTGTAGAACATGGGAGGGTGCTGTGTCCCCCAATGAAGGCTCCGAGAATCAGATTTTACGGTAAGCAATCCAAAAATCCTGTTTTCTCTATCGCTTCATTGGGGGACACAGAGACCATGGGACGTCCCAAAAGCAGTCCCTGGAAAGGGAAAGCAAACTTCCATCAGGCCTGCGGACTCACCACCGCTGCCTGCAGGATCCTTCTACCTAGGCTGGCATCCGCCGAAGCGTAGGTGTGGACCTTGTAGAATTTCACAAATGTGTGAACCGATGACCAGGTTGCAACTTTGCAAAGCTGCAGCGCGGAAGCTCTGTGGCGCACCGCCCAGGAGGCACCCACTGCCCGTGTAGAGTGAGCTCTAATTCCCGGAGGGGCCAATCGATGTTTGACCCGGTAGGCCTCCAAAATTGCCAATCTGATCCAGTGAGCAATAGTAGCTTTGGAGGCCGGCTGACCTTTCCGCGCCCCATCTGGAATGATGAAGTGAGAGTCTGTCTTCTGCAAAGAAGTCGTCCTAGCTAGGTAGACCTTCATCGCCCTGACCAAGTCCAGCATGTTCAAGGAGCGCTCCCGAGGATGAGTTGGACCCGGACAAAAGGACGGGAGAACAATATCCTCACATTCAGGTGGAAAGTGGACACCACCTTAGGAAGGAAAGAGGGCGGAGGCCGCAGAACTACCTTGTCCTGGTTGAGTACCAAGAAAGGAGAGCGGCAAGAGAGGGCCGCCAATTCCGACACGCGCCGGATGGAGGTGATGGCTACTAGGAAGGCTACTTTCCATGAAAGGAGGGATAGGGAAACTTCCCTGAGAGGTTCAAAGGGAGGACCTTGCAGAACCTCAAGAACCAGATTAAGATCCCATGGATCTACAGGCGCTCGGTACGGAGGAGCCGTATGAGCCACTCCTTGAAGGAAGGTTTTGACCTGAGGACGGGAGGCCAACGTCTTCTGAAATAAAATGGACAGCGCCGAAACTTGACCTTTTAAAGAGCTGAGGGCAAGGCCTTCATCAAGCCCTGCCTGAAGAAACGCCAGGACAGAAGGGAGCGAAAAATGAATGGGCGGTATGTCGTTGGCCTCGCACCAAGTGAAATAGGCCTTCCAGGTACGGTAATAAATTTTGGAAGACGATGGCTTTCTGGCCCGGATCATGGTCTGAATAACTCGATCCGAAAAGCCTGATCGTTTCAAAACCTCGGTCTCAACAGCCACGCCATTAAATCGAGAGGCCGAGAATTGGGGTGGAAAATCGGACCTTGCGACAGTAGATCTGCCCTGTCTGGAAGCTTCCAGGGGGCGTCCGCGAGAAGGTTGACGATGTCCGCGAACCAAGACCTTCTGGGCCAATTCGGGGCGAGGAGGATGACTGGAATTCCTTCCGCCTTGATTTTCTAAAAACAGCCTGGGAAGAAGAGGCAGGGGAGGGAACAGGTAGGGGAGCTCGAACTGCGACCAAGGGATGGCCAGGGCGTCGGCGCCCACTGCGAGAGGATCTCGAGCCCTGGACACAAACTGTGGGACTTTCCTGTTGAGGCGAGAAGCTAGCAGATCTACATCCGGGGTTCCCCAACGATGGCAAAGCTGAAGAAATACCTCCGGATGTAGGGACCACTCTCCCGCCGCGAGACCCTCGCGGCTGAGAAAATCGGCGGCCCAGTTGTCCACGCCGGGAATGTGCACCGCGGATATTGCCGGGACTAAAACCTCTGCCCAGTGAAGAATCTTGGATACTTCTGCCAGGGCGGAGACACTCCGTGTCCCCCCCTGGAGGTTGACATATGCCACCGCTGTGGCAGTGTCTGTCTGAATCCAGATAGGCAGGCCCTTGAGAAGTCTCTCCCAGTGAACGAGAGACAGATAAATCGCTTGTATCTCGAAGACGCTGATCGGCAGAGCTGACTCCTGAGCCGACCATCGACCCTGAACCGTGTGATTGCGGAACACAGCCCCCCAGCCGAGAAGGCTGGCATCTGTTGTCACAATCTGCCAGTGAATGGGAAGGAATGACCGTCCTAGGGAGATGAGAGGAGACGTCAGCCACCAACTGAGGGACTGCTTGACCTGGTATGAAAGACGAAATGGGCGGTCCAGGGAAAGAACAGACCTGTTCCACCGAGACAGGATGGCGTGTTGGAGAGGTCTGGAGTGAAATTGGGCAAAGGGGACCGCCTCTGTCGCCTCCACCATCTTTCCCAGGACTCTCATGGTTGTCCGGAGAGATGGAAGTCGTAAGATCTGCAGCGATCGTACATCCCGCTGCAGGGAGCAAATATTTTCTTGTGGGAGAAAAACCCTCGATCGACGAGTGTCGAACAATAGACCCAGAAACACAAGACGTTCTGTCGGAACAAGGCAGGACTTCTTTTTGTTGATGAGCCACCCGAAATTGGACAGGGTGTCGAGGACGATGGTAAGGCTTTGGTGAGCTTGATGAAAGGATGGAGCTTTGATCAGGATGTCGTCGAGGTACGGAAAAAGAACGAGACCTCTGATTCTCAACAAGGCCATCAACGCCACCATGATCTTTGTAAATACTCTGGGTGCGGTGGCGAGACCGAACGGCAGTGCAACAAACTGGTAATGTTCCTGGCGAATGGCGAAACGCAGGAATTTCTGATGGCCGGAGAATATGGGAACATGTAGATAGGCATCTTGAATGTCTATTGAACACATGAACTCCTGCGTTTCCATGGAAGCGATTACCGACCGAAGAGACTCCATTCGGAAATGACGCAGTCGGACTCTCTTGTTGAGTAACTTGAGGTCCAAGATGGGGCGAACTGTACCGCCTTTTTTCGGCACCACGAACAGGTTTGAATAAAACCCTGTGAAACGTTCTGATTCGGGAACGGGCACAATCACTCCAGAAGTGAGGAGAGAGGTGATAGACGCAAAGAACCCCGGAACTAAGGCAGGATCTTTTGGAGGTCGGGACTCGAAGAAACGATCCCGGGGACGAGAAACGAACTCTATCTTGCATCCTGATGATACAACTTCCCTGACCCAAGCGTCCTCTACTGAGGCAAGCCAGACGTCTCTGAAGAAAAGGAGTCGACCTCCCAATTGGGAAGGACCCTCGGGAGTTCGTTGATAGTCATGCTGATGTGGACCGTCCAGATCTGGATCTGGAGGATCTGCCCTAGGAGTTGTGAGATCGCCAGGAGGGAGTGGGTCTGAAGGATACCTTTTTTCTATCCTGGCATGCCTGCGGTCTCTGTTGGTTAGAGAAGCTGTCTGCCACATTGAAGCGGCAGAAAGTCCGAAAGGGCCGAAACTGACGTCTTAGCAGAGGTCTGCGAGGCTTGGACTGAGGGAGGAGGGAATTCGTGCCCCCAGTGGCGTCCTTAAAAATCTGGTCCAGCTGGGATCCGAAGAGACACGCTCCCTGAAAAGGCAGATTGGTAAGGGACTTTTTTGAAGACAAATCCGCCTGCCAAGCCTTGAGCCAAATTGTACGTCGGATTGCTACCACGTTGCTTGATGCCTGAACGGCGCAAGACGCGGCATCCAAGGAGGCAGAGAGCAGATAATCCCCTGCATGAGAGATCTGGTTGGCCAGTTCGGCCAATTGCTCTGGTTGGGCTTTATCTAGGATGCCTTTGCGGAGATCCTCTGCTCAAGTGGCTATGGCCTTTGCTACCCAAGATGAAGCAAAGGCTGGGCTTAGCACTGCTGAAGCCGCTTCGAACGTTGACTTTGCTAAAGATTCTATCATTAGAATCCTTTAGTGACGCCACACCTGAAACCGGGAGGACCGTGTTGTTAGAAAGTCTAGACACGGGTGCGTCTACCGAGGGGGAAGCAGACCAGTTGTCGGTGAGCTCTTTGGTAAACGGGTACAGCACGCCAAGGCGCTTCCCTCTTTGAAAGTGCCTGGTCGGATTTTCTCTTTCCCTGGTAAGGATCTTGCCAAACTCAGAGTGGGAGACTAAGACCCTGGAAGGTGTTTCTGTCCATCTGAACAAAACCTCCTGTTCTGAGGATTTCGCAGGGGAGTCTGAGATTTCGAAGGTGTGGTTAATCGCAGCAATGAGGTTCTGTACCGTAACCTTCATGTCCGCGTCCTGGTCCGAATCCAGCTCTAAGTTCTCTTCGGATGACACATCCGAGAACGCTTCACCTGGCTCGGGTGAGGAGGCACGGGAGGGTGACTGCTGGGAAGGACTATGTGGGGATGTGAGGCCAGGAGAGGATCCCGGCGGAAGGTCCTGTCTGGGCCTTTTGCGGCTTCTGCTGGCTGGCTCAGATGGAGATTCATGTGACCTGCTGGACCCTGCAGAAGTGTCCAGGGGCAACTTATCAAGGACGGCTACTAGGGACTGAGACACCCTGGTGAGGTCTGCCACAGATTGTGAAAGAGACAAGGCCCAACCAGGAATGGGGGATTCGATTCCACGTGGCGCAATAGATGGCTCCTGGACGGGGTCTTGCTGAATGGGATCTCTGCAGTCCAGGCAGAGGGGAGTAGGCTGACCTGAGGGAAGTTTGCGATTGCAAGAGGAGCATGCGAAGAACTGGACTAAAGAGCCTGTGGGGGCCGGCGGACGGCCACGCTCAGCCTTAGAGTTAGGCATAATGAAGGAAGGAAATAAGGACCCTGAAGAAATGCCGGAAGGTTGGGGGACAGAAAGGAGGAGGGTGTCAGTCTGCAGATGCAGAGCTACTCACGGTCCGGTGTCCCTAGAAAACGTGCCACGTGACTTGTCAGAAGATGTAGGGCAGCGGAGAGCGGTGTCCAGCTGACAGGCTGCGAAGATGGCAGCCGCCTGAGAGGAACAGGAGGAACGCGCGCTTTCAGAGGAAGAAGGGCGGAGCTAGCCGCCGAAGCTGAAGGAGGCACCGGAGGCACCAGAACAGGCTAGGATCAAAGAGAGCGCGGTGGGCGGACCTAGAACGGGCGGGAGAGAAGCCCGCTTAGGAGAAAGGGGCGTGGGGCGTGGCCGCGACGCAGAAGAAGGCCCGAAATGAAGCCGGGGCCTAAATTAATAGCAGCGGCCGCCTGTCAGTGCGGGGCGGGGCGGCGCGGAGGTCCCGCAGCGCTGCCGCGGCAACCGTTCTGAGGAATGCCGCTGATATCTTCTGCACCTAGGACTGAAGGCGGGGGGGGGGGGGGAACCGCCGGGCAAGGCCCCTGACGCCAGGAGTAACTGCGGCGGCTGCCATGGCCACTTTGAAGAAATTCGCCGAGATGCCCATCTAGGGATGAGGACGACGCGACTCGGACCCCATACTTACCTCCGTCTTGCATTCAATAGAGGTACCTCATTATCCCACGCCGTCTGATCCGTCTTTTGTTGTGTCCACGTCTCATCCAAACCGACAGGCTAAGGTGGGCGAGTGGGTGAGAGACGGGGGGGCGAGGACCATCTGGATCGCTGGCACGCACCCGTGCAGAGCTCTTGGTCCTGCTGTGGAGAGCTATGAGGATACGGGGTGGCAGTACACACCGTACTCATAGTCTCTTTGTGGGAGTACAGTTGTGACTATTCACACTGTATCCCTCCGGAAACCTGAAAGGGAACGACGCACATCGAGGTAGATAAGGGTCTAATGAAAGACCCGTGTCCACCTCCTACTGACACTAAACTAAACTGAGGAATTTCCTGCCGGTTGGTGGGGTGTACACTGCGGACGAGCTAACTTTTTTTGTGCATAGTGTCAGCCTCCTAGTGGCAGCAGCGTACACCCATGGTCTCTGTGTCCCCCAATGAAGCGATAGAGAAATAGAATTTATATAACATTGGGCTATGAAAATTAAAAACGTGTAGCACACGAGGTGGCACAATGGTCATAACCTCCTAAGATGAATCAGACTGGTGTATTTTCAAAAATGGTGTCATTATTGGAGGTTTTCTGCTGTTTTAGCACCCAGGGAGATCAATAAGTACTATGTTGCCAGCAGCCACTCAAAAATCTGAGCTCCAGAATGCTCCTCTACCCTTCAGAGCCTTGCTGAGTACCTAAATAGTAGTTTCTGACAACAAAGTAGCACTACATGGTTATAGGTACACGTGAAAAATACATAGCATTGTGGAGGGCTTTTTCTGTCATTACTGTTTGGGGAAATGAAGAAAAATGGAGAAAAACATTTTGGTGGGGGAGAAGTTTTCTATTTTCAGCAGCGATGGGGTGTAGCTACAGGACCTTCAGACCCTTTACTATTGAGTACAAGCTGTACGTATGACTGCATTTGACATTAAGCACTTACACTCAATATATGCTGAACCTACTTGATCTCCCTAGAGCATTCAGCAGGAGGCCACAATATTAGGATTACTATTGGCACCTGCATTTTAGCCTGATCTCTATGGATGGATTTATTTATCTACATATATTTATGAATTTGGGTATGTTTCTGCGTGGTCATGTATGCTTATTGCAGGTATTAGCTGCTTATTTCTATTTCAATGCTATTTTAACTCCTTAATGACCAAGCCAATTATTTTACAGTTCTGACCTGTGTCACTTTATCTGGTTATAACTCCAAAGCTTCAATGGATCCCACGGATTCGGAGATAGTTTTTTCGGGACACTGAACTTCATGTTAGTGGTAAAATGTCAAAATGACTTGCGTTTATTTATGAAAAAAAAACAGGGCAGAGCAGTGCGTCTGCGCAGGAGCCGCGACGGGAAGCAAAGAAGAGGACATCACTGTTAGAAGATGGGAGGCGCCGAAGTTTCCAAATGGGGTCTCTTGAGGGGGGTTTCAACGGTTTAGGCACATCAGGGGCTCTGCAAATGGAACGCTGCGTCGCTATCTATTCCAGACAATTTTGTATTACAAAAGTCAAATGTCACTCCTTCCCTTCCAAGCCCGGCCGTGGACCCAAACAGTAGTTTTCCCCTACATACTGTATAAGGTACCGTCTTCCGAGATTAGACGTCTCCGAGATTGGAGCACAGTCAGTGTTGTAGAGTGTAATTTGCTTTTTTACATGCAGTGTACTGTTCCTCTGTAGAAACACAGCTTCCCATATAGGCGGCTTGCAGTTTTAAAAACATGCTGCCTATTTCCCTAGTCGTTTGCCTAGACATTCAACAGGGCTCCTGCATGAAAGATCTATCAAATCTCCAGCCTAATTGTGCGATTTACACAGCATTTGGCAGCAATTTGAATAAAAAATAACCTGAGCAACAACCCCATTTTGGAAATCACATATTGCTGCCATATGTTCAAGTGGTGCAGGGAGCCATTACAGTCACCACTCCAAAACAGTGAGCATGGCCGACATCACCCCCCTGCACACAGGACGATAATCTGCTCTGCCCAGACAAGCCGCGCGCACACGACCGCACACACGCATATTACAAACCTCTTCATTTTCACATATACTATTGATTTATGAAAAATAAGTTCAAACTATGGCTTACCCTCTAAATTTACCCCCTTGGTCACTGCTCCAACAAGTCAGCCAGGTAAAATTTAAAGGCCATTTACCTGCAGATTAACCCTTTATGGGCAGGTAGCTAATTTCTGGGGGGTGAAAGGTTTCCTTTAAGTAGTACATACAGAAGAGAAGTGATCTTACTGTTATCCATATGGGCCGTGCATAGCAGAGATCCATCAGGGGAAATGGTGATGTGTTCAATAGCTGCTCCAAGACGAGGGAGAAACTCGTTCTTGTGTTCCATGTTGTAAGACCATTGAACCAACACGGATTCAACACCACCACTAAACAGTATGGTACCTACAAATAAAAATAACATACATATGTAATTTTTAGTGCCTATAATACTAAATTTGACATTGCTTTAAGACACTTATAAGGGAACCTGTCACCAGTTTTTTGGCCCATCACCTTTAAGATCATAAAATGGGGTTATAGCCTCACAGACATGCCCCTGCATACCTCAGAAAGTGTTTTATATTAATCCCGCACTGTATGTAAATGGTGCGGTCAGGTCCAATGGGCATCTCCACATTGTGATCAGCAGCGCCCCGATACCTTGAAATGCTGCCAAGTGCAGGTCAATGGATGACGTCATCCATTCAGTACCCCAAGTCTCGTGCCTGCTCACTGGAATCACCGGCTGTGTAACAGGGCACGTTGAGGCGCTCGGGGCAGATCTCCGCAGGAGGGAGACTCCAGGCAGAGGGGACGTTCGCCACAATCTGGAAATAACCATCGGACCGGACAGTTTACATTCAGTGCAGGACATGTATAAATCAATGAAGCATGCAAGGGTACATCTGAAGATATAAAGGGGTTGCAGGAACCCCATTCTTATAACCCCTGCCCATCACCTTTAAGATCATAAGTCAAAAAATTGGTGACAGTTTCCCTTTAAAGAGTTCAATACTAAAACAAAACTACTTTTTTTTGTCACTAAAAACTGAAGGACTCCCAGAGATATTCGGCCTAGGCATGCTGAGACCAATACGCCTTGGAACCAGGAGCGCTGGCACCTGTTACACTCATAAAACGCTCATTCTATTAACAGGATTATACTACCATTCTGACCCATATCAAATTTAGGAGAATGGTGTAAAAGCATACAGTTTGCATTGGGATGTCTGATGACAGGCCTATTTTATATAGGTTAATATGTGCTCGGCCTTTCAGAAGTAACTGTCCAGGTAGAGGTAGGGGTCTACAAACCACTCTGGAGCAGGAAATCGCTAAGGGCACAGCCATAGCCGCAGACCATAATAATACTTAAAAAGTATTTTTTTTACAACTTTTAATACATCAGTTACCACAAACCTTGAGCAGAAAAGACGAGATCAGCAACAGAATCGTGGTGCCAGTGCAGAGAAGAGAAAGTGTAGTCTTGCTTATGGTTAAAATTTCTCCTAGAAAAGAAAAAATAATTTGTAATCTTGATTGTGCAGAACTCAGGTCCACTACGAGTTAGTAAAGGAGCAAGTCACTGGCAATTACTAAAGGATTTGTTACACAAAAACAGTCTTTTAAGAGAGACATCCTGAGTGGATCAGATATACATCTTTTTTGATCCCACTAAGTGAATGTCACAAAAATATTTCTTTAGCAAATGTAGAAAAAGATAAAAAAAAAAAAAACTAAATTAATTTGGTATTCTCATTATATTGCCAGACAGAAAAAAGTGGCACATAAATATACCAAATGCTGTACTCGAAAGTAGGTCCAATAAAAGCTAAACCTCGTAATCACACAAAAATAAGCACTCACATAGCTTTGGTGCCGGATAAGCATTAGGGTTAGGACTTATTTTGCTTCAAACAGAATCATGTAAACAAAAATAAAATAAACTACATAAATTTGTATCACCATAAACTCTATGAGCCACAGATTAAAGTAAATAATTTATCTTTGCAGCAAATTAAAAATCGTAAAATATAAAAAAAAAAAAGATAAAAATAACAGCAGAATCGGGGCCTGGGGCCACTAAAATACACCTTTCTGCAAAAATAAGGCCACATACAGTCTTACCTCTACAAAACAATAAAAAAGGGTATGACTTCTGGTGAGATAAAATATTATATATATATATATATATATATATATATATATATATATATATACACACACACACACATACATACATACACACAAACACACAGTTGTGGCCAAAAGTATTGACACCCCTGCAATTCTGTCAGATACTACTCAGTTTCTTCCTGAAAATGATTGCAAACATAAATTCTTTGGTATTATTATCTTCATTTAATTTGGCTTAAATGAAAAAACACAAAAGAGAATGAAGCAAAAAGCAAAACATTCATCATTTCACACAAAACTCCAAAAATGGGCCAGACAAAAGTACTGCCACCCTCAGCCTAATACTTGGTTGCACAACCTTCAGCCAAAATAACTGCGACCAACCGCTTCAGATAACCATCAAGGAGTTTCTTACAATGCTCTGCTGGAATTTTAGACCATTCTTCTTTGGCAAACTGCTCCAGGTCCCTGATATTTGAAGGGTGCCTTCTCCAAACTGCCATTTTTAGATCTCTCCACAGGTGTTCTATGGGATTCAGGTCTGGACTCATTGCTGGCCACCTTAGAAGTCTCCAGTGCTTTCTCTCAAACCATTTTCTAGTGCTTTTTGAAGTGTGTTTTGGGTCATTGTCCTGCTGGAAGACCCATGACCTCTGAGGGAGACCCAGCTTTCTCACACTACATTATGCTGCAAAATTTGTTGGTAGTCTTCAGACTTCATAATGCCATGCACACGGTCAAGCAGTCCAGTGCCAGAGGCAGCAAAGCAACCCCAAAACATCAGGGAACCTCCTCCATGTTTGACTGTAGGGACCGTGTTCTTTTCTTTGAATGCCTCTTTTTTTCTCCTGTAAACTCTATGTTGATGCCTTTGCCCCAAAAGCTCTACTTTTGTCTCATCTGACAGGAGAACATTCTTCCAAAACGTTTTAGGCTTTTCCAGGTAAGTTTTTGCAAACTCCAGCCTGGCTTTTTTATGTCTCAGGGTAAGAAGTGGGGTCTTCCTGGGTCTCCTACCTTACAGTCCCTTTTCATTCAGACGCCGACGGATAGTACGGGTTGACACTGTTGTACCCTCGGACTGCAGGGCAGCTTGAACTTGTTTGGATGTTAGTCGATGTTCTTTATCTAACATCCGAACAATTTTGCGTTTAAATCTCGTCAATTTTTCTTTTCCGTCCACATCTAGGGAGGTTAGCCACAGTGCCATGGGCTTTAAACTTCTTGATGACACTGCGCACGGTAGACACAGGAACATTCAGGTCTTTGGAGATGGACTTTTAGCCTTGAGATTGCTCATGCTTCCTCACAATTTGGTTTCTCAAGTCCTCAGACAGTTCTTTGGTCTTTTTCTTTTCTCCATGCTCAATGTGGTACACACAAGGACACAGGACAGAGGTTGAGTCAACTTTAATCCATGTCAACTGGCTGCAAGTGTGATTTAGTTATTGCCAACACCTGTTAGGTGCCACAGGTAAGTTACAGGTGCTGTTAATTACACAAATTAGAGAAGCATCACATGATTTTTTGAACAGTGCCAATACTTTTGTCCACCCTCTATTTTGTGTTTTTTCATTTAAGACAAATTAAATGAAGATAATAATACCAAAGAATTTGTGTTTGCAATCATTTTCAGGAAGAAACTGAGTATTATCTGACAGAATTGCAGGGGTGTCAATACTTTTGGCCACAACTGTATACACTATATATACACATACACACACATGCATACAAGTCAAATCAAGCCTGAAAATTAATGAGGGTAAAGATGTATCACTAGACTCCTGTAGTAAGTGAATACTCTTGGGTGTGCTAAAAGGGATTTTTTTTTTAGTGGAAAAGTAATATGTAGAAAAAAGATAAAATACCAGTAGGATAGGAAATCACTGAAATTGAATTGCCCTGCCAAAGCTATATAATTACATATCGTGTACACCGCAAGAGAAATAGACTGCTGGATTTTGCTCATCTAGCCTAACAAAAAAAATTTAAATGATCAAAAAACTGTATGAACCCAAACCTGGCAAGAGAGAAAACTACAACCTGTCTTATCAGGGGCTTATCTACAGAATTCTGTAATGCTGTAGATAAGCCCCCGATGAAACCTGAAAGATAAGAAAAACACGTTAGATTATACTCACCGGGGGACGCGGTCGGTGTCGGTGTCGCGGTCTGGTCCGGCACCTCCCAACTTCATACGATGATATCCTCCTCCTTACTTCTCCCTCGGCTCCTGCGCACATGTACTTTATCTGCCATGTTGAGGGCAGAGTAAAGTACTGCAGTGCGCAGGCACCGGGAAAGGTCAGATAGGTCCGGCGCCTGCGCACTGCAGTGCTCTGCCCTCAACAGGGCCGATAAAGTACTCATACGCAGGAGCACGACGTCATCGTATGAAGATGGGAGCCGCCGGACGGAACGGAGACACCCATTGGACCGGACACCGGGGTGAGTATAATCTTTTTTTCTTATCTTTCAGGTTTCATCGGGGGCTTATTTACAGCATTACAGAATGCTGTAGATAAGCCCCTGATGGCGGTGGCTGCAGCCGATAGGCCAAAAATGGAGTGACAGATCCCCTTTAAATTCCACGCCAATATCGCTGATTGCGGCAAATACGTGCGGCAGGAGATGACCCGCAGCCACCGTCGGGAGATCAGCGGCTAGTGCCGCAGATCTCCCAGCAGTGACGTGTGTTGTTCGAATTCCACGCCAATTCGCGGCCGGACTGCACCTGTCGCTGATTGGCAGGCCGCAACCAATCAGTGATGCGAGATTTCCGTTACAAACAGACTTAGAAGATTATATTGTAGACATATACACACACACATACACATAGTGTGAGTTTTCAAAAAAATATATATAAAGTGTGTTTATATCGGCTCAACACAGAAAAAAAAAAAAGATAAAATGACAATTAAAATGAATAGTGAACAGCTTAAAAAAAAAAAAAAAAAAAAAAAAAAAATATCATATGCAATAAGAAATGGCATCACTGAAAACTACATCTAATAACAAAGACGACAGACGACAAGCACATCAATACCGGGATGCTGGCTCCAAATCCAATGACCCACTCGAAATGCAACAGTCCAGAAAACAAAAAAGGAACAGCATCCAGTCCAGATTATGAAGAAATTGGAACAAACTTTATTCCGCCATGATGCGACGTTTTGACCAATGCACCAGCATTGGTTGAAACATTGCATCATGGCGGAATAAAGTTTGTTCCAATTTCTCCATCACGTGGACTGAATGCTGTTCCTTTTTTGTTTTTTTTGGAAACTACATCTGATCACGTAAAGAAATAAGCCCTTATATATCTCAGTTGACTGAAAAATGTAAAGCATACAGCGCAAAACATGTGGACAGAAAAATCTTTTTTTCAGTGACTTATGGTACAAAACTAGTAAAACAAAGCAGAATTGGTTTTGCCTTAATAGTGCCGACACACACACATTATATACAGTTGAAACCAGAAGTTTACATACACTATATAAAGACACATATGCATGTTTTTCTATATATCTGGCAGGAAATCAGACTAAACCTTTCCAGTTTTAGGTCAATTAGGATTACCATAATTATTAGTATTTGCCAAATGCCAGAATAATATGAGAGAGAGAGAGAGAGAGAGAGAGAGAGAATGTTTTAAGGCATCTTTATTACCTACTGCAAAGTCAACAGTTTACATACACTTAGATTACTAAACAATTCTAGACTGCCGATATGATGAGGTCATGTGTGGAAGCTTCTGATGAATGTGGGTGTATTTTAATGCACACCTGAAACACACTGCTTCTTTTCGTTGCATCATGGGAAAGTCTCAAGAAAACAACCAAGATATCAGGAAGACAATTGTAGACCTGTACAAGTCTGGCTCATCCTTGGGTACAATTCCAAGATACCTGAAGGTGCCTCATTCACCTGTACAAACAATTATACACAAGTACAAACAAGATGGGAATGTCCAGCCCTCACACCGCTCAGGAAGGAGACGGGTTCTGTGACAATACTGTAGCAACATCTCAAGACATCAGCCAGGAAGTTAACCCCTTCACGACCCAGCCACTTTTTGCAATTCTGACCAGTGTCCCTTTATGAGGTAATAACTCAGGAAAGCTTCAAGAGATCCTAGCGATTCTGAGAATATTTTTCTGTGACATATTGGGCTTCATGTTAGTGGTAAATTTAGGTCAATAATTTGTGTGTTTATTTGTGAAAAAAAATCAGAAATTTGGCGAAAATTTTGCAATTTTCAAATTTTGATTCTGTTAAACCAGAGAGTTATGTGACACAAAATAGTTAATAAATAAAATTTTCCACATGTCTACTTTACATCAGCACAATTTTGGAAACAAATTTTTTTTTGTTAGGAAGTTATAAGGGTTAAAAGTTGACCAGCGATTTCTCATTTTTACAACAAAATTTACAAAACCATTTTTTTAGGGATCACATCATATTTTGAAGTCACTTTGAGGGGTCTATATGGCAGAAAATCCCCAAAAGTGACACCATTCTAAAAACTGCACCCCTCAAGATGATCAAAACCACATTCAAGAAGATTATTAACCCTTCAGGTGCTTCACAGCAGCAGAAGCAACATGGAAGGAAAAAAATAAACATTTAACTTTTCAGTCTCAAAAATGATCTTTTAGCAACACTATTTTCCCAAGGGTAAAAGGAGAAAGTTGTTGTCCAATTTGTCCTGAGTACGCTGAAACCCCATATATGGGGGGGAACCACTGTTTGGATGCATGGCAGGGCTCGGAAGGGAAGGAGCGCCATTTGACTTTTTGGATGGAAAATTAGCTCCAATCGCTAGCAGACACCATGTCGTGTTTGGAGAGCCCCTGTGTGCCTAAACTTTGGTGTTCCCCACACAAATGACCCCATTTTGGAAACTAGACCCCCTAAGGAACTTATCTAGATGCATAGTGAGCACTTTGAACCCCCAGGTGCTTCACAAATTGATCCATAAAAATGAAAAAGTACTTTTTTTTTTTTTTTCACAAAAAATTTTTCTTTTAGCCTCAATTTTTTCATTTTCACATACGCAACAGGATAAAATGGATCCTAAAATTTGTTGGGCAATTTCTCCTGAGTACACCGATATCTCATATGTGGTCACAAACCACTGTTTGGACGCACGGCAGGGCTCGAAAGGGAAGGAGCGCCATTTGACTTTTTGAATCGAAAATTAGTTCCAATCGTTAGGGGACACCATGTCGCGTATGGAGAGCCCCTGTGTGCCTAAACATTGCAGCTCCCCCACAAGTGACCCCATTTTGTAAACTAGACCCCCCCCAAGAAACTTATCTAGATGTGTGGTGAGCACTCTGAACCCCCAAGTGCTTCACAGAAGTTTATAACGCAGAGCCGAGAAAATAAAAAATTATTTTTCCTCAAATGATTTTTTAGCCCGCAATTTTTTATTTTCACAAGGGTAACAGGAGAAATTGGACACAAAAAGTTGTTGTCCAGTTTGTCCTGAGTACACTGGTACCCCATATGTTGGGGTAAACCACTGTTTGGGCACACGTCGGGGATCGGGAGGGAACACTGCTTGACTTTTTGAACGCAAAATTGGCTGGAATCAATGTTGGCGCCATGTCAAGTTTGGAGATCCCCTGATGTGCCTAACTAGGGAACCACTGTTTGGGCACACATTGGGGCTCAGAAGGGAAGTAGTGACGCTTTGAAATGCCGACTTGATGGAATTGTCTGCGGGCGTCATGTTACGTTTGCAGAGCCCCTGATGTGCCTAAACAATAGAAACCCCCCACAAGTGACCCTATTTTGGAAACTAGACCCCCCAAGGAGCTTATCTAGATGTGTGGTGAGCACTCTGAACCCCCAAGTGCGTCACAGAAGTTTATAACGCAGAGCCGTGAAAATAAAAAATCTTTTTTTTCCTCAAAAAATGATATTTTAGCTCGCAATTTTTTATTTTCACAAGGGTAACAGGAGAAATTAGACCCCCAAAGTTGTGCATTTTTTCCTGAGTACGCTGATTACCCCATATGTTGGGATAAACCACTGTTTGGGCACACGTCGGGGCTTGAAAGGAATGGAGCACTGTTTGACTTTTTGAACGCAAAATTGGCTGGACTCAATGGTGGCGCCATGTCACGTTTGGAGATCCCGTGATGTGCCTAAATAGTGGAAACCCCTCAATTCTAACTCAACCCTAACCCTAACCCCAAGTCCAACAACCCTAACCTCAACCATGTCCAACCCCAACCCCAACCCCCAACTCCAACCCCAACCCCCAACTCCAACCCCAACCCCCAACTCCAACCCCAACCCCCAACTCCAACCCCAACCCCCAACTCCAACCCCAACCCCCAACTCCAACCCCAACCCCCAACTCCAACCCCAACCCCCAACTCCAACCCCAACCCCCAACTCCAACCCCAACCCCCAACTCCAACCCCAACCCCCAACTCCAACCCCAACCCCCAACTCCAACCCCAACCCCCAACTCCAACCCTAACCCCCAACTCCAACCCTAACCCCCAACTCCAACCCTAACCCCCAACTCCAACCCTAACCCCCAACTCCAACCCTAACCCCCAACTCCAACCCTAACCCCCAACTCCAACCCTAACCCCCAACTCCAACCCTAACCCCCAACTCCAACCCTAACCCCCAACTCCAACCCTAACCCCCAACTCCAACCCTAACCCCCAACTCCAACCCTAACCCCCAACTCCAACCCTAACCCCCAACTCCAACCCTAACCCCCAACTCCAACCCTAACCCCCAACTCCAACCCTAACCCCCAACTCCAACCCTAACCCCCAACTCCAACCCTAACCCCCAACTCCAACCCTAACCCCCAACTCCAACCCTAACCCCCAACTCCAACCCTAACCCCCAACTCCAACCCTAACCCCCAACTCCAACCCTAACCCCCAACTCCAACCCTAACCCCCAACTCCAACCCTAACCCCCAACTCCAACCCTAACCCCCAACTCCAACCCTAACCCCCAACTCCAACCCTAACCCCCAACTCCAACCCTAACCCCCAACTCCAACCCTAACCCCCAACTCCAACCCTAACCCCCAACTCCAACCCTAACCCCCAACTCCAACCCTAACCCCCAACTCCAACCCTAACCCCCAACTCCAACCCTAACCCCCAACTCCAACCCTAACCCCCAACTCCAACCCTAACCCCCAACTCCAACCCTAACCCCCAACTCCAACCCTAACCCCCAACTCCAACCCTAACCCCCAACTCCAACCCTAACCCCCAACTCCAACCCTAACCCCCAACTCCAACCCTAACCCCCAACTCCAACCCTAACCCCCAACTCCAACCCTAACCCCCAACTCCAACCCTAACCCCCAACTCCAACCCTAACCCCCAACTCCAACCCTAACCCCCAACTCCAACCCTAACCCCCAACTCCAACCCTAACCCCCAACTCCAACCCTAACCCCCAACTCCAACCCTAACCCCCAACTCCAACCCTAACCCCCAACTCCAACCCTAACCCCCAACTCCAACCCTAACCCCCAACTCCAACCCTAACCCCCAACTCCAACCCTAACCCCCAACTCCAACCCTAACCCCCAACTCCAACCCTAACCCCCAACTCCAACCCTAACCCCCAACTCCAACCCTAACCCCCAACTCCAACCCTAACCCCCAACTCCAACCCTAACCCCCAACTCCAACCCTAACCCCCAACTCCAACCCTAACCCCCAACTCCAACCCTAACCCCCAACTCCAACCCTAACCCCCAACTCCAACCCTAACCCCCAACTCCAACCCTAACCCCCAACTCCAACCCTAACCCCCAACTCCAACCCTAACCCCCAACTCCAACCCTAACCCCCAACTCCAACCCTAACCCCCAACTCCAACCCTAACCCCCAACTCCAACCCTAACCCCCAACTCCAACCCTAACCCCCAACTCCAACCCTAACCCCCAACTCCAACCCTAACCCCCAACTCCAACCCTAACCCCCAACTCCAACCCTAACCCCCAACTCCAACCCTAACCCCCAACTCCAACCCTAACCCCCAACTCCAACCCTAACCCCCAACTCCAACCCTAACCCCCAACTCCAACCCTAACCCCCAACTCCAACCCTAACCCCCAACTCCAACCCTAACCCCCAACTCCAACCCTAACCCCCAACTCCAACCCTAACCCCCAACTCCAACCCTAACCCCCAACTCCAACCCTAACCCCCAACTCCAACCCTAACCCCCAACTCCAACCCTAACCCCCAACTCCAACCCTAACCCCCAACTCCAACCCTAACCCCCAACTCCAACCCTAACCCCCAACTCCAACCCTAACCCCCAACTCCAACCCTAACCCCCAACTCCAACCCTAACCCCCAACTCCAACCCTAACCCCCAACTCCAACCCTAACCCCCAACTCCAACCCTAACCCCCAACTCCAACCCTAACCCCCAACTCCAACCCTAACCCCCAACTCCAACCCTAACCCCCAACTCCAACCCTAACCCCCAACTCCAACCCTAACCCCCAACTCCAACCCTAACCCCCAACTCCAACCCTAACCCCCAACTCCAACCCTAACCCCCAACTCCAACCCTAACCCCCAACTCCAACCCTAACCCCCAACTCCAACCCTAACCCCCAACTCCAACCCTAACCCCCAACTCCAACCCTAACCCCCAACTCCAACCCTAACCCCCAACTCCAACCCTAACCCCCAACTCCAACCCTAACCCCCAACTCCAACCCTAACCCCCAACTCCAACCCTAACCCCCAACTCCAACCCTAACCCCCAACTCCAACCCTAACCCCCAACTCCAACCCTAACCCCCAACTCCAACCCTAACCCCCAACTCCAACCCTAACCCCCAACTCCAACCCTAACCCCCAACTCCAACCCTAACCCCCAACTCCAACCCTAACCCCCAACTCCAACCCTAACCCCCAACTCCAACCCTAACCCCCAACTCCAACCCTAACCCCCAACTCCAACCCTAACCCCCAACTCCAACCCTAACCCTAACCCCAACCCTAACCCCCAACTCCAACCCTAACCCCAACCCTAACCCCAACCCCAAGTCCAACCCTAACCCCAAGTCCAACCCTAACCCCAAGTCCAACCCTAACCCCAAGTCCAACCCCAACCCCAACCCCAACCCCAAGTCCAACCCCAACCCCAAGTCCAACCCCAACCCCAAGTCCAACCCCAACCCCAAGTCCAACCCCAACCCCAAGTCCAACCCCAACCCCAAGTCCAACCCTAACCCCAAGTCCAACCCTAACCCCAAGTCCAACCCTAACCCCAAGTCCAACCCCAACCCCAAGTCCAACCCCAACCCCAAGTCCAACTCCAACCCCAAGTCCAACCCCAAGTCCAACTCCAACCCCAAGTCCAACCCCAAGTCCAACCCTAACCCCAAGTCCAACCCTAACCCCAAGTCCAACCCTAACCCCAAGTCCAACCCTAACCCCAAGTCCAACCCTAACCCCAAGTCCAA
This sequence comes from Dendrobates tinctorius, assembly GCF_039654945.1. NCBI lineage: Eukaryota > Metazoa > Chordata > Amphibia > Anura > Dendrobatidae > Dendrobates > Dendrobates tinctorius. The sequence continues at coordinate 6,642,038 of NW_027361921.1, forward strand.
CCCTAACCCCAATTACAACCGTAACGGAAAAATAAAAATAAATATAATTTTCTGTATTTCATTATTTTCCCTACCTATGGGGATGATAAAGGGGGGATTTATTTACTTTTTTTTACTTTGATCACTCTGATAGGGTTTTTTTTCACAGTGATCAAAATATATCTGGAATGAATCTGCCAGTCGATTCGGCGGACGCACTGCGCATGCGCCCACTATTTTGAAAAATGGCGGCATCCATAGGTGAAGACTGAGGGACACCGGGGGGAGGGGGGGGAATCAGAGGGCAGGCGGAGCGGAAAGGTGAAGAGGGGAGCAAATACTGATGGCGGCGGTGGCGGGGGCAGTACGCCCCCCCGTCAGTCGTGGGGGAGGGGGGTCAGATCGTAGTCTCCAGCGATGGCCGATGATATTGCAGCATCGGCTATGGCTGGATTGTAATATTTCACCAAGTTTCACTGGTGAAATATTACAATTATTCTGATTGGCTGTTGAAAGTTGAAACAGCCAATCAGAGCGATTTTAGCCATGGGGGGGCAAAGCTACCCCCCCTGGGGTGATGTACAAGTCTTTCTGTACCTGCGGGTCGGATGACCATTCATTGACCATGGTCACCCGACCCACAGGAACATGATCTCCCCATGATGCCACATAGGCTTCACACGTCAGGAAGGGGTTAAAGCTTGGGCACAAATGGATCTTCCAAATGGACAGTGACCCAAAGCACACTGCCAAAATGGTAACAAAGTGGCCAAAGGATAACAAAGGAGATGTTTTGGAGTTGCCATAACAAAGCCCTGATCTCAACTCTATTGAAAATGTATGGGCAAAGCTGAAAAGGCCGGTGCGAGCAAGGTGACCTACAGACCTGGATCAGTTACACCAGTTTTGTCCGGAGGAATGTGCCCAAATTCCGAGCAACTATTGTGAGAAGCTTGTGGAAGGATATCACAAACGTTTGACCCAAGTCAGTCAGTTTAAGGGCAATGGTTCCAAATACTAATGAAATGGATGGAAACTTTTGACTTTGCAGTAAGTAATAAAAATGCCTTAAAACATTCTCTCATTATTCTGGCATTCAGCAAGTATTAATAATTATGGTAGTCATTATTGACCTAAAACTGGAAAGGATTATTCTGATTGCATGTCAGATGTTGAGAAAAACATACTATATAAAAAGACACATGCATGTAAACTTCTGGTTTCAACTGTATACACACACGCGGATTAGGAAGTGCTGGGAGATTAGAGCCCACAATACTCACTAGTCAGATAAAGTCTCTGTGGGGGAGGGGCAGCACAGCGGAGTCACCGTACACGCCATTCTATTACGGATAGCCACTCGGCCATTTTAGTCCTCCTGTGAAGCTCGGCCACAGATTGATCTCCACAGTGGTACGACAAGTTCTGGGGATGTGAGCGTGGCTGTAATCACAGGGACATCTTGTGCTGTGCACACACGCTGCAGAGCAGGCTGGCCAACAGTAGCGCCCCCTGCACTGGTGACGGGACGTGTGCGGATACAGGCAGGATAGAAGTTACTTTCTCCCTGTATCCGTGCTTCATTAAGATAGGCAGGATACTTATTCCATTTACCGGCAGAGTAACTCTATATTGCATTTAAAAAGCAAAAAAAACACTGCCTTGAGCTGGTGGCCGCTTTCCTGTTAGTGAGTTGGGACTGGATGGTTAAAGCAGTCAGCAACAAAAATATTTTACTTATTCAAATTATTTTTATTAAAGATCTTCTGAAAACAAGCATATGTGCAAAAGTCCCAAATATTCTGTATTTACCATAATCTAATTCGTCCATCTTTATGTCCTGTAGCAATGCAATCGTCAAAAGGATGACAGGTAACCACAGTAAATGTATTATTTGCCCCCTTTTTGCTTGTAGCACTTAGTGGGAACCTGAAAAAAAGTTACAATATTTTATCATGCGTACAAATAGAAACATTATCATAAAGAACATATATTTTAATATACTTCTATAATCCTACCTGGATAGCTATGACTAGAAGCACACAATGTGTTCACTGGTCAGTCAGCTGGAGTTGGAGAGACAAGCCAGTATCTATGTGAGGAGACAGTGCAGCCTGTGTACCAAACTACAAGTATCACTGAGGCTAGCCCAGCCATATGTGAGTAGTCAGGGTCAATATTGCTTATGGCCTGGACAAGGCTAGGGGTTTTATGTTTATGGCTTTACTTCAGTACTGTACACCAAGTGGAAATACACACTATTCCGTGTGTGATATAAAAAGCCCTGTGGTTTAGTGTTCCAAGCATCTATAAAAAAGCGTGACCCTACACATATAATATACGTATAACAACCATGCACAGACAACAGACACACCCCACACGTATAACATACATGCGCACACAGACACGCACAACACAACATACATGCGCACACAGACACGCACGACACATAACATACAGCACAGACCAAAAGTTTGGACACACCTTCTCATTCAAAGAGTTTTCTTTATTTTCATGACTATGAAAATTGTAGATTCACTCTGAAGGCATCAAAACTATGAATTAACACATGTGGAATTATACAATTAACAAAAAAGTGTGAAACAACTGAAAATACGTCTTATATTCTAGGTTCTTCAAAGTAGCCACCTTTTGCTTTAATTACTGCTTTGCACACTATTGGAATTCTCTTGATGAGCTTCAAGAGGTAGTCACCGGAAATGGTCTTCCGACAAACTTGAAGGAGTTCCCAGAGATGCTTAGCACTTGTTGGCCCTTTTGCCTTCACTCTGTGGTCCAGCTCACCCCAAACCATCTCGATTGGGTTGAGGTCTGGTGACTCTGGAGGCCAGGTCATCTGGCGTAGCACCCCATCACTCTCCTTCTTGGTCAAATAGCCCTTACACAGCCTGGAGGTGTGTTTGGGGTAATTGTCCTATTGAAAAATAAATGATGGTCCAGCTAAACACAAACCAGATGGAATAGCATGCCGCTGCAAGATGCTGTGGTAGCCATGCTGGTTCAGTATGCCTTCAATTTTGAATAAATCCCCACCAGTGTCACCAGCAAAGCACCCCCACACCATCACACCTCCTCCTCCATGCTTCACAGTGGGAACCAGGCGTGTAGAGTCCATCCGTTCACCTTTTCTGCATCGCACAAAGACACGGTTGGTTGGAACCAAAGATCTCAAATTTGGACTTATCAGACCAAAGCACAGATTTCCACTGGTCTAATGTCCACTCCTTGTGTTCTTTAGCCCAAACAAGTCTCTTCCGCTTGTTGCCTTTCCTTAGCATTGTTTTCCTAGCAGCTATTTTACCAAGAAGGCCTGCTGCACAAAGTCTCCTCTTAACAGTTGTTGTAGAGATGTGTCTGCTGCTAGAACTTTGTGTGGCATTGACCTGATCTCTAATCTGAGCTGCTGTTAACCTGAGATTTCTGAGGCTGGTGACTCGGATGAACTTATCCTCCGTAGCAGAGGTGACTCTTGGTCTTCCTTTCCTGGGGCGGTCCTCATGTGAGCCAGTTTCTTTGTAGAGCTTGATGGTTTTTGCGACTGCACTTGGGGACACTTTCAAAGTTTTCCCAATTTTTCGGACTGACTGACCTTCATTTCTTAAAGTAATGATGGCCACTCATTTTTCTTTACTTAGAATTTGTATTATGACAAGAAAAAAGCAGCTAACAGTTTATTCCGTAGGACTGTGAAAAATGAGGATGAATGAACTCATGGAGATCAACATCCAACACTGCGGAGACACCATCACATGTTTCTCAACGCAGTGATTCTAGAGCAATGCCCCCATCCCTTATGGGAAACATGTAAAATATTCAAAACACAAGACGCAGAGACACCATCACATGTTTCTCAACGCAAGCAATGACTAGCCAGGTCTTTCCCCGGGAAGGAACAACCACGGGAAGGGCAGTCTCCAATGAAGGAAACCACCTATGCCAAAACATGGTATCCATCCACAGACAGCTGATTCGGGTATTGGCCCTCATCAGTGTGGAGTAGGAAACTGGCTAGTAGGAGCAATGCCCTTCCCGTGGTTGTTCCTTCCCGGGGAGACCTGGCTAGTCATTGCTTGCGTTGAGAAACATGTGATGGTGTCTCCGCGGCTTGTGTTTTGTATGTTTTTGCATATTTCCCATAAGGGATGGGGGCATTGCTCTAGAATCACTGCGTTGAGAAACATGTGATGGTGTCTCCGCAGTGTTGGATGTTGATCTCCATGAGTTCATTCATCCTCATTTTTCAGAGTCTTTTACTAGGCATTGCTCCTACTAGCCAGTTTCCTACTCCACACTGATGAGGGGCAATACCCCGAAACAGCTGTCTGTGGATGGATACCATGTTTTGGCATAGGTGGTTTCCTTCATTGGAGACTGCCCTTCCCGTGGTTGTTCCTTCCCGGGGAAAGACCTGGCTAGTCATTGCTTGCGTTGAGAAACATGTGATGGTGTCTCCGCGGCTTGTGTTTTTTATATTCTGTAGGACTGTGTATCCACAAGACTTCTGCATAACACAAGTGATGGTCCCAACCCCATTTATAAGGCAAGAAATCCCACTTATTAAACCTGACAGGGCACACCTATGACGTGAAAACCATTTCCGGTGACAACCTCTTGAAGCTCATCAAGAGAATGCCAAGAGTGCGCAAAGCAGTAATCAAAGGAAAAGGTGGCTACTTTGAAGAACCTAGAATATAAGACATATTTTCAGTTGTTTCACACTTTGTCAATTATATAATTTCACATGTGTTAATTCATAGTTTTGATGCCTTCAGAGTGAATCTACAATTTTCAGAGTCATGGAAATAAAGAAAACTCTCTGAATGAGAAGGTGTGTCCAAACTTTTGGTCTGTACTGTACATGCGCACACAGACACAAAAGTATAACATACATGCACGTATAATATACATGCATACACACACTACACGTATAATATACAAACACACTACATCTATAATATAAATATACAGTGGTATGAAAGCATTTGCCACCTTCCTGATATTTTATTATTTTGCATGATTGTAACGCTTAAACATTTCAGATCACCAAACAATTTAAATATTAGACAAAGCGTAAGTAAAATGCAGTTTTTAAATGAAGCTCTTTATTTTTGTGGCCTGACTAGACAAAAGTTGAACTTTTTTGAAGGTGTATGTCCCATTACATCTGGTGTAGAATTAACTCAGCATTTCAGAAAAAGATCATCATACCAACAGTAAAATATGGTGGTGGAGGAAGTAATGTGATTCTCTGGGGCTGTTTTTCTGCTTCAGGACCTGGAAGACTTGCTGTGGTAAATGAAACCATGAATTCTGCTGTCTACTAAAAAATCCTAAAATGATAATGTCCTGGGATCTGTTTGTGACCTCAGTCTGAAGTACACTTGGGTTACGCAGCAGGACAATGATCCAAAACAAACCAGCCAACTATGAATGGCTTAAGAAAAACAAAATTAAGACTTGAGTGGCCTAGTCAAAGTCCTGACCTTAACCTCATCATGACTGGATGTATTTTTGGTTTCGCATTTTAGTTTTTTGCTCCCCTTCTTCCCAGAGCCATAACTTTTTTATTTATCCATCAATATAGTATGTGTGGGCTTGTTGTTTTGCGGGGAGAGTTGTACTTTTGAACGACACTATTGGTTTTACCACGTCGTGTACTGGAGAACGGGGAAAAAAAATCCAAGTGCCGTGAAATTGCAAAAAAAAGTGGAATTCCGCAGTTGTTTTTTTGTTTTGCTTCTTTACTAGGTTCACTAAATGCTAAAACTGACCTGCCATTATGATTATCCAGGTCATTAAGAGTTCATAGTCACCAAAACAAGTCTAGGTTCTTTTTTATCCAAGTAGTGAAAAAAAATTTCCAAACTTTGTTCCATATTTCGTGATGGCTAACTTTATGCATGCCGAGCTGACGTTTTTATTGATACCATTTTGGTGAGGATACAATGTTTTTAATACGATCTTATTTTAATGCAATGTCGCTGCAACCAAAAAAACATAATTCTGATGTTTTGACTTTTTTTTATCGCTACGCCATTTAGCGATCAGGTTAACCCTTTTTTTTATTGATAGATCGGGCGATTCTGAATGCGGCGATATCAAATATGTGTATGTTTGATTTTTTTTGCTACTTTTTATTTTGAATGGGGCGAAAGGGGGTGTGATTTGAACTTCTATACTTAAATTTTTTTTTATTTTTTTATTTATTTTTTTTTTTTACACTTTTGGCATGCTTCAATAGTCTCCATGGGAGACTACAAGCTGCCATAACCCGATCGGCTCTGTTCCACACCGGCGATGATCAGTTTGCCTGTATGTAGCTGAATTACTCACTTGCTATGAGGGCCGACCACTGGGCGGCGCTCACAGCAAGCCGGAAGTGACAACTATAGAGGTCTCCAGGAGACCTCTGGTTGTCATGCCATCCCACCGGTGACCATCGATCGGGTCACCGATGGGCGGATATGCGGCACGATTGCCGGAACTGCATGTTAAATGCCTCTGTCAGCGCTTGACAGTGGCATTTAACGAGTTAATAGCGATTATACACGAGGCTGTTGCGGGCACGTCAGCTGTTCAAAACAGCTGATATGTGCCGGGAAAGATGTGGGCTCACCGCCGGAGGCCACATCAAACGGAGTGTGTCCAACATCCGCGTACTATTATGCCTGATGTCGGAAAGTGGTTAATCTGATTGACATATTGTGGCATGATCTTAAAAAGGTGGGTTTTACACATGGAAACCATCCAATATGGCTGAATTACAACAATTCTACAAAGATGAATGGGCCAAAATTCCTCCAGGAGCGTTGTAAAAGACTCACTGCCAGTTGCTACAAATGCTTGATTGCAGTTCTTGTTGCTATTAGGTCTTTTTCACATTTCCGTTTTTTGACGTCAGTCAAAATCCGCCAGTTTCTGAAAAAAATAGATCTGCCCCTTTTTTGGCGGATCCGCTTTTTTCCCCCCATAGACTTGCATTAGTGGCGGATGCTGACCTACGGTCGTCCGTTGGATCCGTTTGACGGATCTGTGAAAATGTTAGCGGTTCCCGGGCGGACCAGACGGACCCTGCAACTTTTTTTTCGGTTGACGGGCCGATTTTTTTTTTTGTGCGCATGCCCAGAGGCTGTGCTCCAGGAAACATTTTAACCCTCAAATACCGTCCTGGAAGCGGCAAAATCTCTCTCTCCGCGGTGGCTTTAAATTTCGGCACTTTGAATCTTCCGCGGATCCATACTGAAAAGCGGTCCGCTGACATCCGTACGGAGACGGGTCCGTTGTTTTTTACCTTTCGTGGATTTCAGCTGACCGCCGACAACGGAAATGTGAAACAGGCCTAAGGGTGGCCCAATCATTTATTAGGTTTAGGCTGCAATCACTTTCACACAGGGCCCTATAGGTTTGGTTTAAAAACTGCATTGTGTGTTTACTTGTGTTATCTTTTTGGCGATCTGAAACATTTAGGACAGCTATGACCGTACAGTCAAAAGTGTCAAAAAGCTCCTGAACGTAATTACATACAAGTTTAGGACTTCATTTACTCAATGCCTGCACCAAGAGAGACTCAAGCTACAAAAGACCTCACTCATACTGTATATTCTACACCCTGGCCTAATTGTCAGACCTTAATCTCTTTCTGACATCGGGCGTACATTTACGCCGATGTCGAACTCCCTTCCCTTTGATGTGGGCTCCGGCGGTGAGCCCACATCTTTCCCTGGACATGTCAGCTGTCCGGCAATCGAGCCGGAAATCCACCCACCGGTGACCCACGTCAAGTGATCGCGGGTCACCAATGTGTTGGCATGACAACCGGATGTCTCCTGGAGACCTCTATGGTTGTCATTGCCAGCTTGCTGTGAGCGCCACCCAGTGGTGGGTGCTCATAGGCAAGTGAGTAATTTTACTACATAGAGGTGATCTGATCATCGCCTATATGTAGCAGAGCCGATCGGGTTATGGCAGCTTCTAGTCACACATGGAGACTAATAAAGCATGACAAAAGTAAAAAAATAAAAGTTTTAAAAAAAATATTTAAAAAATGTTCAAATCACCCCCCTTTCAAAATAAAATTTTAAAAAATTGAACACATATTTGGTATCGCCCGATCAATAAAAAAAGGATTAACCTGATCGCTAAACGGCGTAGCGAGAAAAAAAGTCAAAACATCAGAATTACATTTTTTGGTCACCACGACATTGCATTAAAATGCAATAACGGGCAATGAAAAGATTGTATCTGCACCAAAATGATATCATTAAAAACGTCAGCTCGGCGGCAGCGCGCAAAAAAATAAGCCCTCACCTAACCCGAGATCAAGAAAAATGAAGACACTACGGGTCTCGGAAAATGGGGCTTTTTTTTTTTTTTTTAAAAACGTCAGAATTTTTTTTCCCGTTTTCTAGTAAACGACATGGTAAAATCAATGGTGTTGTTCAAAAGTACAACTCGTCCCGCAAAAAATAAACCCGCACATGGTCATATTGATGGAAAAGTAAAAGAGTTACGGCTCTGAAAAGGAGCAAAAAATGAAAACGCAAAACTGAAAAAAAGCTCCCAGGGTTAAGGGGTTAAAAAAGTTAGCTATGAGAGGCGAAATGAAAAACAGATCTACGTTTGGTTTTAACAGAGAATGTAAAGTCATTCGGAAGACCCCGAGAATAGCCTCAAACAAAAAAAAACAGAGAACCAAACCACCCGGGTCTAGGGTGCCTATGACACCATACAAAGGCAATACAAAACCATCCTCAGGAGGAAGAAGCAGTTACATCTCCAGCAAACTTAACCAACTCCAAGACTCCCTACAACAGGGTTCCCCAACTCCAGTCCTCAAGGCCCACCAACAGATCATGTTTTCAGGATTTCCTTTGTATTGCACAGGTGAAGCAATTATCACCTGAGCAATACTAAGAAAATCCTGAAAACATGATCTGTTGGTGTGCCTTGATGACTGGAGTTGGGAAACCCTGCCCTACAAGACAACTCTTTCTGGGAACCACATGGGCACAATAAGCAAGAAAAACAATATCCAAAACGGCAACATCTGGCTCCAGTACTTCAGAGACCTCTATAAAAGTTATCCCGAAGGAAGGACAAAGCCAAAACAGGAAAAACATACCATATTTTTCGGACTATAAGACGCACCACCCCAAATTGTCAGAAGGAAAATGGGGAAAAAAAATTGTGTGTCAAATGGGGGTCCAACCTACAATCCGCATTCAGCTTACCCAAGGGGAAAAGGGGGGGGGGGAAATCAGCAGCGCTGGTGCAGATGGGTGTCACTGGGGGAGTTCGGTGGTCCAACGATATGACTCCCATCCCAGGCGGATGCGGTGGCCCCCGGGAAATCTCATCCCAGGCTGGAGCGGCAGGTTCGGCGGAGGTGCTCGGGGCTCCGCCAGCATCTTGTGAAAACCTGGAGGCCCCGCATATCCATTGCTGCGATGAGGTAGCCTCCGGGTGAATGGACGCCGGGGGCAGCACATGCACAGATTTAGATCTCGGCAACGAGATCTCAGTCTGAGCATGTGCCGGCCCAGCGGCCATTTTCCAGGACGCCACCACATCGCAGCAGATTGACATCTCGGCATCGAGATCTCAGTATGAGCATGCGCCTCCCCCGACGGCCATTTTCCCGGAGGCCACCGCATCCCAGCAATGGATACGCAGGGCCTCTGGGCTTTCACAAAATTCCAGCGGAGCCCCCCCCACCACAGCCGAACCTGCCGCACCAGCCTGGGAAGGGATTGTTATCAGCGTCGGACAGGGACCGCCGCAGAATTGCCAGACTCCTCCTGCCGCCAGTGTTTGTAAGTATGTTCCGACTATAAGACGCACCCCCATTTTCCCCAAAAAAATTTTTGGGGGAAATTGCGTCTTATAATCCGAAAAATACGGTAATTGCAAAACTAAAAGCAATGGAAGAATAAGTCAAACATTTCCCAAAACCTCTGGATACACCAATCATATAGTTGGAAGTTACAGAGAGAATCTCTTCTATAAGCTGAAGAAAATCCAGTAGCCTGGACGGAATGTCACCAGAAAAGCTCGAATACAGCCCACCAAACTACAGACTGCAATGGCAAGACGGTTTAAGATTAGCCAACGCTCAGGACGCTTCCCTCATACCTGGAACCAAGGCCTCATCACACCCATTCACAAGACTGGGGCAGGTACGATACTGCCAACTACAGACACACGTGTGTCAGCAGCAATCTGGGAAAACTAACTATATCCTGAACAGGATGATCCTCAGTTTTCTCATCGAGCATAACGTCCTTGGCAAAAGCCAAGCAGGGTTCATGCCAAGCCACCAACCACATCTACACCCTACACTGCCTTTTTCAGAGCCCACTACACAAAGCATGTGAAGATATACGATTGTTTTGAGGACTTTAATAAGGCCTTCTACTCAGTACGGCACCCGGGATGGTTTCTGAAACTGCTGGAGAGCGGAATAGGAGGAACAACATATGTCATCAATAGCTTTTACACCGAGAAAAGCTGCAACGTTAGGGTGAACGGGAAAAGAATGGCTTATTTCCAGCAGAGTCACAAAGGGCTGCAGTTTTAGTCCAACACTCTTCAACATCTACATCAATGAGCTGGGCAATGCTCTTGAATCCCCCTTGGCACCAAGTTTCACACTTCTTGACGCCCAGGTGATTTCTGGTTTATGCAGATGACCAACTGATTCTACCAGCGTCGGACTGGCCCACCGGAGAACCGGTGGATTCTCCGGTGGGCCCTGGCATCTGGTGGGCTCTGGCACCTGCTGGCATACAGGGCCAGCAGTTGCCTAGGGCCCCCGCTGCTCCAGGGGCCCCCAGCCAGTGGTGTGTCGCACACCATGCAGCTGCTATGGGGGCCCCTGCCAGCGGAGCAGCAGCGGGTGTCAGGAAGCAGTGAATATCATTTCAGGTCTCCACCCCCAGAGGCCCCGCCCCCAGCCCAGTAAGCTGCTCTGCAGACTACAGCTGTAAATCAGGGCCGGCGCCGCCCTCAGTCCTCTCTGCTCCTGGCTCACAGCCAGTGCGCGATGACGTCACTACATCGCGCACCCGCTGTGTGTCTGGCAGAGGGGGCAGCTCCCAACACTGAAGCCGGGATCAGCGTGGGAGCGAGGAGGAGAGGTGAGTATTGTGGTTTGTTTTTTTTTTATATCTCTCTCGCTCTCTCTGTCTCTCTCTATCTATCTCTATATATCTCTCTCTCTCTCTATTATCTATATCTATCTATCTATTATCTATCTCTATCTTTATATCTATCTTTCTATCTCTACATCTATCTCTATATCTATCTCTATATCTTTCTATCTATATCTCTATATCTATCTATTATGTCTATCTATCTTACTCTATCTCTATATCTATTATCTCTATATTATCTATCTAGCTACCATCTATATCTATCTATATATATCTCTATCTAATATCTATATCTATCTATCTCTATACCTATCTATTTATCTATCCGTTATCTATCTGTATATCTTTTCTCTGTATCTATCTATCTCTATATCTATATCTCTCGCTCTATCTCTATATCTATATCTCTATCTCTATATCTATTTCTCTCTATATCTATCTCTATAGCTATCTATCTATATATCTCTATCTATCTCTATATCTATCTCTCTGTATATCTATCTATCTATCTTTCTATCTCTATATCTATATATCTATCTTTCTCTATCTATTTATCTCTATATCTTTTCTCTGTATCTATCTCTCTCTATATCTATATCTATCTATATATATATATCTATTATCTCTATATCTATTTCTCTCTATATCTCTCTCTATATCTATTTATCTCTATCTCTATATCTATCTATCTCTATATCTATCTATCTCTATCTATTATATATATCTATCGCTCTATCTCTATATCTATCTTTCTATCTCTACATCTATCTCTATATCTATCTTTCTATCTCTATATCTATCTATATCTATCTAGCTATCTCTATTATCTACCTATCTCTATATCTGTCTATCTTACTCTATCTCTATATCTATCTGTTATCTCTATATTTATTATCTATATTTATCTATCTATCTCTATCTATTATCTATATCTATATCTATCTCTCTATCTATTTATCGATCTCTGTATCTATCTCTCTCTATCTACCGCTCTCTCTGTCTCTATCTATCTTTATATCTATATCTATCTATCTCTATATCTATCTATTATCTCTATATCTATCTCTATATCTATCGCTATATCTATAACTGTTTCTCTCTATATCTATCTATATATTATCTCTATATCTATCTATCTCTATATCTGTTATCTCTATATCCATATCTATCTATCTCTATATCTATATCTTTCTATCTAACACTATATCTCTATATCTCTATATCTCATTATCTATCTCTATCTCCATCTCTCTCTTTATCTATCTATCTATCTATTGATCTATCCATCTATCTCTATATCTATTATATCTATCTATTAACTCTATTATCTATATCTATCTATCCATCTATCTATCTAGCCATCTCTATCTATCTTTCTAACTCTATATCTATCTCTATACATATCTCTATATCTAGCTATTATCTCTATATCTATCTCTATATCTATCTGTCTCTATATCTATCTCTATATCTATCTATCTCTATATCTATTATCTCTATATCTATCTATCTCTATATATATATCTCTATATCTATTTTTATTTATAGCCATCTATCTATATATATTTATCTCTATCTATCTATATATGTCTATATTATTATTATTATTATTATTATTATTATTATTATTATTATTATTATTATTATTATTATATCTGTATATCTCTATCTATTATCTATCTCTATATCTTTCTATCTATAGCTATCTATCTCTATATCTATCTATCCATTATCTATTTTCTATCTATCTCTATATCTATCTACCTATCTATCTACCTATCTTTATATCTATCTCTATGAATCTTTCTATCTATATCTATCCATTATCTACTTTCTATCCATTATCTACTATCTATCTCTATATCTATCTATTTCTACATCTATCTTTCTATCTATATCTATCTAACTCTATATCTATATATCTATATAGCATTATACCCTATGATGGGGCAGCGTTATACCCTATGAGGGGGGCAGTATTATACCCTATGAGGGGGGCAGCATTATACCCTATGAGGGGGCAGCATTATACCCTATGAGGGGGGCAGTATTATACCCTATGAGGAGGGCAGCATTATACCCTATGAGGGGGCAGCATTATACCCTATGAGGAGGGCAGCATTATACCCTATGAGGAGGGCAGCATTATACCCTATGAGGAGGGCAGCATTATACCCTATGAGGAGGGCAGCATTATACCCTATGAGGAGGGCAGCATTATTCCCTATGAGGGGGGCAGCATTATATCCTATGAGGGGGGCAGCATTATACCCTATGAGGGGGGCAGTATTATACCCTATGAGGGGGTGCATTATACCCTATGAGGGGGTGCATTATACCCTATGAGGGGGTGCATTATACCCTATGAGGGGGTGCATTATACCCTATGAGGGGGGCAGTATTATATTCTATGAGATGGCTGCATTATATTCTATGAGATGGCTGCATTATACTATGTGAGGGGGCTGCTTTATATTCTATGAGGGGGCTACCCCAACTCCTGCTACATAATTAAGACATGTACAACCTTATATTATACCCGGATATTAGCGTGTTTTACCGCATAATTGGTGGTCTGGTATTTCTCTATGCAGCTACATAGTGGGCCCCAAGAATGATTTTCTCTGGTGGGCCCAAGGTGTTCCAGTCCGACGCTGGATTCTACCACCAAGACAGAGATGGCTTCCCCCCCCCCAAGACAAACTGAAAATCTTGGAGAAATTCAGCTCCACATCAGTACTACCCATCAACCTAAAGAAAAGCAACATCATGGTCTTGCAGAGGAGAAAGACAAGATTGGACCAGCGCTCTTCATTTGTGCTAAACTGCACTTTTACAGGAACGGACAAAAACACCTACCTGGGCCTGGAAATTCAACAGTCAGCGAGCTTGAAAAAAAAAAAAAAAACCACACCACAGAGACTCTTTTAAAGAACAGTGTGCCGGTCTTTCTTCTATCTGACAAGACAGGGACACTGGGAGAGACATCAATCACACCCAAGGAGTGTGATCACATTTGATTTCATCCCAATTATAAAAAAAAAATATATATATAGTGACAAAATAATTAATCTTACCTGAATATCTTTTTGTTTTTGAAATAATAGACGAAGAGGAATAATCCTTTTACTGTAACAATATACTCCCCCTAAAATAAAAAAGAAACAGAACATGTATAATGGCTGGCTGCAAGAAGTGTTTAGAAGCTATACTTGCAAAAGGGAGTGCCATTAGGTACTAACCATGCAGGGCCCAAACATTTGCATTGGCCCATTATCCTTCTGCAATTTTTAACATTTAAAAAATAAAATAGGACTTACTGGTAATTCAGTTTCTAAGACCCTCCACGACAGCACCATGGGAGGTTGCCTCCCTATCCTAATTAGGGACAGGAAACTCAAGAGGTTAAATAGACCCCCACCACCACCTTCTATCCTCAGTGTTTTTCTAAAGGACCAGACCACTGTGAATGCTTTAAATATTTATTAACACCGAGAATTTATCATAGTTAACAAAAAGAGCGGGAAACTACCCATGCTGTCGTGGAGGGTCTTAGAATTAGGTTGCACCTGTGTTGCCGCCACCTTAACTATATGGGTCCACTGCATCCTGATAGTGCATTTGTTTGGAGGCCTGGGCAGGTAAGCATCTCTGCCTTTTTTGCTGTATTTTTGAATTTTTGGAGGATTTTCAAGTCCTCTTTTTGTGCTATTGCTGTTTAGTGTTACGGACTCGTAAACGTGGGGATCCGTGACGAGGATTACGAGCTTACGTATTTTGGCCAAAATATCAACTAATACCTCACATTTTTAATGTGTTTTTTTGGCACTTTTTTATTCAGTGTGCAGTTGGGCCCATTTGGGCTTGTAAACTGTGGTGTCTGTCCACATGGCATGCATCTTGATAGCGCTGGGCAGCCCGCCTGATCTAATAGAAGGGCGTCACTACTAGGCTGTTAACCTGGATGCTGTGCATTGCCATAGTGTGAACAGCACCACATACAAGTTTTCATTGTGCATTTATATACAGTACCAAGCAGCCACCCCCTCCATGGATTGGTCGGATGTGAGCGGCTGTCTCATATGTATTTCTGCACCTGTGTTGCCACCATCTTAACTATATGGGTCCACTGCATCCTGATAGTGCATTTGTTTGGAGGCCTTGGCAAGAAAGCATCTCTGCCTTTTTTGCTGTATTTTTGAATTTTGTAAGGATTTTCAAGTCCACTTTTTGTGCTATTGCTGAACCTTATATCGTACAAAGAGGTTTTGATCTTTTCTCCAGAGGTCAGTTTGTTGTAAGTAAAATAAAAGAATCCTCCTGACATCAAGAGCATGGATTTCTTCTTCCCTGCCATTAGTTGGATCTTCATAAAAGGAAGGGAGGATTATCTGCTGAGACCTATGAAAATCCTTTGTGACTTTAGGTAAATACAGTGGGGAAAAAAAGTATTTAGTCAGTCAGCAATAGTGCAAGTTCCACCACTTAAAAAGATGAGAGGCGTCTGTAATTTACATCATAGGTAGACCTCAACTATGGGAGACAAACTGAGAAAAAAAAATCCAGAAAATCACATTGTCTGTTTTTTTTTCATTTTATTTGCATATTATGGTGGAAAATAAGTATTTGGTCAGAAACAAAATTTCATCTCAATACTTTGTGATATATCCTTTGTTGGCAATGACAGAGGTCAAACGTTTTCTGTAAGTCTTCACAAGGTTGCCACACACTGTTGTTGGTATGTTGGCTCATTCCTCCATGCAGATCTCCTCTAGAGCAGTGATGTTTTTGGCTTTTCGCTTGGCAACACGGACTTTCAACTCCCTCCAAAGGTTTTCTATAGGGTAGAGATCTGGAGACTGGCTAGGCCACTCCAGGACCTTGAAATGCTTCTTACGAAGCCACTCCTTCATTGCCCTGGCGGTGTGCTTTGGATCATTGTCATGTTGAAAGACCCAGCCACGTTTCATCTTCAATGCCCTTGCTGATGGAAGGAGGTTTGCACTCAAAATCTCACGATACATGGCCCCATTCATTCTTTCATGTACCCAGATCAGTCGTCCTGGCCCCTTTGCAGAGAAACAGCCCCAAAGCATGATGTTTCCACCACCATGCTTTACAGTAGGTATGGTGTTTGATGGATGCAACTCAGTATTCTTTTTCTTCCAAACACGACAAGTTGTGTTTCTACCAAACAGTTCCAGTTTGGTTTCATCAGACCATAGGACATTCTCCCAAAACTCCTCTGGATCATCCAAATGCTCTCTAGCAAACTTCAGACAGGCCCAGACATGTACAGGCTTAAGCAATGGGACACGTCTGGCACTGCAGGATCTGAGTCCATGGTGGCGTAGTGTGTTACTTATGGTAGGCCTTGTTACATTGGTGCCAGCTCTCTGCAGTTCATTCACTAGGTCCCCCCGCGTGGTTCTGGGATTTTTGCTCACCGTTCTTGTGATCATTCTGACCCCACGGGGTGGGATTTTGCGTGGAGCACCAGATCGAGGGAGATTATCAGTGGTCTTGTATGTCTTCCATTTTCTAATTATTGCTCCCACAGTTGATTTCTTCACTCCAAGCTGGTTGGCTATTGCAGATTCAGTCTTCCCAGCCTGGTGCAGGGCTACAATTTTGTTTCTGGTGTCCTTTGACAGCTCTTTGGTCTTCACCATAGTGGAGTCAGACTGTTTGAGGGTGTGCACAGGTGTCTTTTTATACTGATAACAAGTTTAAACAGGTGCCATTACTACAGGTAATGAGTGGAGGAAAGAGGAGACTCTTAAAGAAGAAGTTACAGGTCTGTGAGAGCCAGAAATCTTGATTGCTTGTTTCTGACCAAATACTTATTTTCCACCATAATATGCAAATAAAATGAAAAAAAAACAGACAATGTGATTTTCTGGATTTTTTTTCTCAGTTTGTCTCCCATAGTTGAGGTCTACCTATGATGTAAATTACAGACGCCTCTCATCTTTTTAAGTGGTGGAACTTGCACTATTGCTGACTGACTAAATACTTTTTTTCCCCACTGTATATGAAGGATCCAGCTGGTGTACTATCCTATCATCAAGTATCTTCAGATAAGGTTCCCTGATTGGGTGAGATCCAAGTGATCTCTCTCTCTCCTAGCTGTTATGGAGACTAGAAATCCTGCTTTCCATGACAGTTTATCTATATGCATTGTAGACATTGGTTCAAACAAACACATAGTAAGACCCTTAAGTACAATGATCTGAATGATCCCAAGGTGGGATTCTATTTGATGTTTAAGGATTTATTAGAGAGGCGACTGTCAAATCTTTTTAAAAATCTGGCAGAGCACAAATGGATATCTATGTAAAAGCTCAAAAGCAGATACCTGGACCTTGAGGGTACTTAGTCTTAATCCTTCTGACAAGCCTTCCTGCAATACATTCATTATTTTAGCCATGTTTGGATGGAAGGGGTCTAATGGATGGGACCCGCACCATAACCTGAAGGTCTTCCAGATCTTAGCATAACTTGAATTAGTTACCTGCTTTCTGCTTTTCTGGAGAGTCTGGATCACCCCTTCCGAGAGGAATCTGGCTCTCAAATTGAAGGCTCCTGAAGCCAAGCAGCTAGACTTAGGTCCTCAGGGGGCCGGGGGGCAGATGATTGGTTGAACCCTGATGTAACATGTCGTGGAATGGAAAAAGAACCAGGGGACCTATCTTTAGGCTGTTTAGCGCCCCAAACCATCCTCTTTTTGGCCACATTGGCGTTATGAGGATAGTCCTGACACGTTCTGCTCTGATCTTCTGCAGTGTTCTCAGCAATAATGGAATTGGAGGGAATGCATAATAGAGAATGACCTTCGACCAGTGGGCAAATGCATCTACCATGGCTGAAGAGTCTCTGGGATCCAGAGAAAAATGGTTTTAACTTTTGCGTTCTGGCAAATTTCAAATAGATCCACTTCTGGATGACCCCATTTTTCTGTTGAATATTTCTGTATTCAAGCTCCATTCCCCATGATGTGTATCCCTTCTGCCTCTTAAGTGAAGAGCTGACAACGCCAGAAGGTGATATTCTGCCCAGGTGAAAATTCTTGCTGAAATCTCATGCAGTTTCCCGTATCTTGTGCTTCCCGAGTACACCCTGACAGGGGTCCTCTGAAGTCCTCTGAAGGAGAGATGTTGCTGACTTGAGGGTCTCTTCTACCGCCTTTAACTCCAAGAAGCTTGAGGACTGACTGGCAATCTCTTGTGGTAAATTTCCTTGGAATGCCACATGGAAGACTACAACTCCCCAACCTCTCTTGCTGGCGTCCATTCATACTGGTGTCAGCGATGCTGAACCCATGATGGTTCTTTTGCTACATTTTCCATACGTAGCAACCAATTCAAGGATGCCTTTACTCAGCATAGGAGGCGGATTTTGTCCGTGAGAAAACCCTGTGATCTTTCCCAGCAGGAAAGAATATAATTCTACAAGATTCTTGTTTAGCCTGAGCCCATGGAACAGCTTGAATGCAGGCTGTCATGGACCCTAGGACTAGGAGTAAATGTTAGCACAGCCAAACAGGGAGGTGCCACACAGTAGGTTCCCAAACCATATGTATCAAATACCGGGCACACTCAGGGATTTTTGGTGCAAAAAAAAAAAAAAATCACAGTTTTAATACATACAGTAGCCACTAGTTACAAACGTTTTGGTCGTGATAGATCTCCGTGTCTTGCAGTGGATACTGCAACATATATGTAACTTGTGGCTACTGTATATATTAAAATTCTGATTATTTTGTACCAAAAATCCCTGAGTGTGCCCGGCATTTGATACATGGACACTAGGACTGACATAGCAAATCTTATGGAGATCATCTTCCAGTTCTTCAGGGTATAGATCTTTAACCTTAACTGTGTTTGTTTAATTTTTGGTAAAAATTAGGTCTGCTTCTGGGAAGCTAACAGAATTCCCGGGAAGGTTTTTCTGGTGGAAGGACTTCGCTCTTATTTTTCTCGATTAATTAGCCATCGTAAGGACTCTAGAAACTGCAGATGTCTTTAGAGTTGAGAAACAGACGGGGCCATTATTAAGAAATCATCTATGCAGGGGACAATACCAATATCTTGCTTTCTTATGAATGCTAACACTTCTGCCATGAGCTTTGTAATTAGCTGCGAAGCTGACAAAATCCTAAAGGGCAGTACGTTGAATTGATAATGGTAGATTTTTTTGTCCTATGTCCTGTTTTTGACTACGAACCTCAGAAATTTTCGGTAAGAGGGATGTATAGGCACATGGCAGTATGCCTCCTGCAGGTCTATGATTAGAGGAATTGTGGATTTTATAGATTCCAGCATGTCCTGTAGATTCTGAGATGATAGAGAAGTCATCTCTAGTCTCTGAAGAGTATAAGATGAAAACTCAATTTTTGCTTCCACTCCCACTGACTGGAGAATTTTTCGATCTGAAGATATTTCTTACCACTGAGGGAGAAACTGTGTAATTCTGCCTCCTACATGCCTGGCGTCATCTCCTCTCTTGTTACTGGTTCTGGAAGATATTCTTTCCTCTTCCCCTTTAGGATAACTCAAGCAACCTGATTTACTTTTCTCTTTTTAGTTGAAGCTTTTCTAAAACATCATCCAGATCTGATCTGAATACATATTCCCCTTTAAAAGGAATAGAATATATAAAGGGTGCTGGGTGAACTACTAATTAGACAAGGAGTTAAAGATAGGGTGCTGCGTCCTGCAGGAAGCAATTAAGTGAATAAATAGAGGAGAAAAGGAATACAGCAAAGTTTGGACTTCTAAACACCATCGCTACTCCACATCTTCAACCAGAGAGCTCTTCTCGCTGAGTTATACAAGACCAAGGATCTGGCTTCTATCCTAATTGACTCTGCTAATGCATCGGCTAGAAACCTTGTAGCCTTTTAAGTAGAAACAAGGAGACAAGTAGGTGCGATATGATCTTCCAGCTGATGCAACCAGCGTAACATGGACTTTGCTACACAAGTTGAGGCGACATTAGTCTTCAGTAAAGCCGCAGTGGTTTCCCAGGACTTTCTTAATAAGCTGTCCATCTTCCCAGAGCCATAACTTTTTCATTTTTCTGTCAATATGGCCATGTGAGGGCTTGTTTTTAGCGTGACGAGTTGTACTTTTGAACAACACTGTTGGTTTTACCATATGATGTACTGGAAAAGAAAAAAAAATTCCAAGTGCGGTGAAATTGCAAAAAAAAAAAAAGTGCAATTCCATAACTGTTTTTTTTTTTGGGATATTTTTACCATGATCAGCAAATGCTAAAACTGACCTGCCATTTTTATTATCAAGGTCATTACGAGTTCATAGACACCAAACATGCATAGTTTTTTTTTTTTAAGTGGTGAAAAGAACATTTAAAGTTTGTAAAAAAAAAAAAAAAAAAATTGCGCCATTTTCTGAGACCCGCAGCATCTCCATTTTTCAAGATGCGGGGCTCGGTGTATATTCTGCACGCCAAGCTGATGTTTTTATTGATACCATAATGGTGGAACGATCTTTTGATCGCCTGATATTGCAATGTTGCAGCAAGCCAAAAACTATATAGCTGTGATGCGACAGCTGATACTGCGCATGCGGCGCCATCTTACTGGAGAAGAAAAAAATCTTCCTCCAAGATAGCACCGCCCGCCCCTACGCAGTAGCAGTTCGAAGTTAGCTGAGAGCTGCTACTGCGCAGGTGACGGGGGGAGGGATGCAGGAGGGTCCAGGGACACTGGAAGTACAGGTGTGGAATTGGGGGATCCCATTCCTCTCATGTGCGATCACATCAGAGGAGAGAGAAATTAAATGGGAAATCACTTTTTAT
Organism: Dendrobates tinctorius; assembly: GCF_039654945.1. Taxonomy (NCBI): domain Eukaryota; kingdom Metazoa; phylum Chordata; class Amphibia; order Anura; family Dendrobatidae; genus Dendrobates; species Dendrobates tinctorius. Next base: position 6,663,010 of record NW_027361921.1, read on the forward strand.
TTTTTGCTGTCGCCGTTATTCCGTTAATAACGGCCATCGCAACACTGGGGTCGGTAAAGACCGACCTGAATCATGTTCTCTGGGGTCTCAGCTACCCCCCCGGTAGCCAAGACCCAGGAGAAATTCAGATTCTGGGCGGGTGCTACACACTTATTTCTCAGCACCATTAAACAGCGGCGCCGAGGAATAAGTACTCTTAACTGCTGCTGTTAAAAGGTATCGGCGTTCGTTAAGTATATACAGATATTCATTACGCAAACTAGGGGGCAGGTCACTGAGGGGTCAGTGACTGTCACAAGCCATACTGGTGAATACCTAATCAGAGCACCACATGTAGACCCCCGACAGGCCGCCCCGGAGCACGAGCGCATCATAACTCAAAGCTGAAAATAAAAATTAAACAACCACAAGACAGGTTTCATCACCAGGTATCATTGTAATCAGTATAACGGCACCGACCTGACACCATTTAGGTTACTGTACACAATCCTGCTGACAGGTTCCTTTTAACCCCTTACTGCCATTGGACAGAATAGTACGTTCAATGGAAGTACCCACGCTTTGATGAGGGTTCCGGCGGTGAGGCCGCATCAAAGCTGGGACATGTCATCTGCTTTCAACAGCTGACATGTGCCTGAAGTAGGCACAGGTGGAATCGCGATCCATCAGCGCCTATTAACTAGTTAAAACCCGCTGTCAAACGCTGACAGTGGGCTTTAACTAGAGCTTCCGGCCGCTCGGCCTTAAATACGCGCATCGCAGACCCAGTCACGTGATCGGGGGTCAGCGATGCATTGCCATAACAACCTGAGGTCTCCTAGAGACCGCTATGGTTGTTGATGAGGCATTGCTATGAGCACCACTCGATCTGCTTATCGCCTTTATGTAGCAGAGCCGATCAAGTAATGGATGCTTCTAGTCTCCCATGGAGGCTATTGAAGCATGCCAAAACTTTTAAAAAAAAGTTTTAAAAAATATAAAAAAATTAAAATTATAAAAGTTTTAATCACCCGCCTTTCACCCCTTTCAAAATAAAATAATTTAAAAAAAAATCACTCATACACATATTAGGTATCGCAGCGTTCAGAATCGCTTGATCAATAAAAAAAAAAAAAAAAATGATTAACCCAATCGCTAAATGGCGCAGCGGGGAAAAAAAAAGAAAAAAAAAAAATCGAAATGCCAGAATTACGTTATTTTGGTCACCACGACATTGCATTAAAATGCAATAACATTTCACATAAATGGTATCCTTAACCCCTTTACCCCCAAGGGTGGTTTGCATGTTAATGACCGGGCCAATTTTTACAATTCTGACCACTGTCCCTTTATGAGATAATACCTCTGGAACGCTTCCATGGATCCCCGTGATTCTGACATTGTTTTCACATGACATATTGTACTTCATGTTAGTGGTAAAATTTCATTGATATAACTTGTGTTTATTTGTGGAAAAAAATGGAAATTTGGCGAAAATTTTGAAATTTTCCAACTTTGAATTTTTATGCCCTTAAACCACAGAGATACGGCACACAAAAAACTTAATAAATAACATTTCCCACATGTTTACTTTACATCAGCACAATTTTGGAACAAAAATTTTTTTTTTAGGAAGTTATAAGGTTTAAAATTTGACCAGTGATTTCTCATTTTTACAACACCAGTTTTTTTTTTTTTAGGGACCACATCACATTTGAAGTCACTTTGAGGGGTCTATATGATAGAAAATACCCAAAAGTGACACCATTCTAAAAACTGCACCCCTCAAGGTGCTCAAAACCACATTCAAGAAGTTTATTAACCCTTCAGGTGCTTCACAGGAATTTTTTGAATGTTTTAAAAAAAAAAAAAAATGAATATTTAACTTTTTCACAAAAAAATTACTTCATGTCCAATTTTTTTTTATTTTACCAAGGGTAACAGGAGAAATTGGACTGCAAAAGTTGTTGTGCAATTTGTCCTGAGTACGCTGATACCTGATATGTGGGGGACCACTGTTTCGGCGCATGGCAGAGCTTGGAAGGGAAGGAGCGCAGTTTGACTTTTTCAACGCAAAATTGGCTGGAATTGAGATCGGACGCCACGTCACGTTTGGAGAGTCCCTGATGTGCCTAAACAGTGGAAACCCCCACAAATGACACCATTTTGGAAACTAGACCCCCCAAGGAACTTATCTACATGTGTTGAGAACTTTGAACCACCATGGGCTTCCCATAAGTTTATAACCTACAGCCGTAAAATTACAAAAATAATATTTTTTCCACAAAAATGATCTTTTTACCCAAATTTTTTATTTTCCTAGGAGTAACAGGACCCCAAAAGTTAATGTGCAATTTCTCCTGAGTATGCTGATAAGTAGGAGAAAACTACTGTATGGGCACACGTCAGGGCTCAGGAGGGAATTAGTGACGTTTTGGGATGCAGACTTTGATGGAATGGTCTGCAGGTGTCATGTCGCGTTTGGAGAGCCCCTGATGTGCCTAAACTGTGGTAACCCACCACAAGTGACCCCATTTTGGAAACTAGGCCCCCCAGAACTTATCTAGAAGTGTGGTGAGCACTCTGAACCCCCAAGTGCTTCACAGAAGTTTAGAATGTAGAGCCATAAAAATAAAAAAAACTCATTTTTTTCCACAAAAATTATATTTTTGCCCCCAATTTTTGTTTTCCCAAGGGTAACAGGAGAAATTGGACCCCAAAAGTTGTGCAATTTGTCCTGAGTAGGCTGATACTGCATATGTGGGGGTAAACCACTGTTTGGGCACATGGCAGAGCTTGGAAGGGAAGGAGCACCGTTTGACTTTTTCAATGCAGAATTGGCTGGTATTGAGATCAGACGCCATGTTGTGCTTGGAGAGCCCCTGATGTGCCTAAACAGTGGAAACACCCCCCCAATTCTAACTTCAACCCTAACCCCAACACACCCCTAACCCGAAAATGGAAACACATTTTTTTTTTTTAATTTTATTATTTTCCCTAACTAAGGGGGTGATAAAGGGTGGGTTTGATTTACTATTTGTGGCGGTTTTAATGTTTGGCAGCTGTCACACGCTAAAAGACGCTTTTTATTGTAAAAAATAGTGTTTTCATCACCACATTTTGAGAGCTTTAATTTTTCCATATTTTGACCCACTGAGTCATGTGAGGTCTTATTTTTTGCAGGATGAGTTGACGTTTTTATTGGTAATATTTTCGGGCACGTGACATTTTTTGATCGCTTTTTATTCCCATTTTTGGGACGCAGAATTAACAAAACGCAGCATTTCATGAATTTCTTTTGGGGGGGAGGGGGTGCGTTTACACCGTTCCGCATGTGGTAAAATAAAGCGGTTTTATTCTTCGGGTCAGTATGATTACAGCGATACCTCACTTATATCATTTTTTTTATGTTTTGGCGCTTTTATACAATAAAAAAAATTTATATAAAAAATTATTTTTGCATCGCTTTATTTTGCGAGCTATAACTTTTGTTTGCTGACGCTGTATGGCGGCTCGTTTTTTGCGGGACAAGATGACATTTTCAGCGGTACCATGTTTATTTATATACGTCTTTTTGATCGCGTTATTGCACTTTTTGTTCGGCGGTATGTTTAAACATTGTTTTTTGCCTTTTTTTGAAGGGGTTCACTAAAGGGGTTAACTAGTGGGACAGTTTTATAGGGCGGGTCGCTACAGATACTAAATGTGTATTTTTATTGTTTTTTTATTTACAAAAGAGGGATTTTGGGTTCTTACCGTAAAATCTCTTTATTGGAGCCTTCATTGGGGGACACAGAATACCATGGGTGTATGCTGCTGCTGCTAGGAGGCTGACACTATGCAAAACAAGAAAATTAGCTCCTCCCCGGCAGTATACACCCACCGACAGGCACCAAGCACCTCAGTTGGTGAAAAAGCAGTAGGAGAAGCAACCAAAAACCATGAACATATGTACCAACCCAACAAGGGACTCGAAGACCCAGCACGGTACAACTTAAACAGGGAGGGTGCTGTGTCCCCCAATGAAGGCTCCAAGAAAGAGATTTTACGGTAAGAACCCAAAATCCCTCTTTCTTTATCGCCTTATTGGGGGACACAGAATACCATGGGACGTTCCAAAGCAGTCCTGAGGGTGGGAACAGCAATAAAAGGAACGACAGAAGGAAGGGCTTAGGTCGGCCAGTGCGTGACCGCCGCCTGCAGAACCTTCCTACCAAGAGCTGCATCAGACGAGGCCCGGGTATGAACCCTGTAGAACCTCGCAAAGGTGTGCAAAGACGACCAGGTCGTGGCCCTGCAAAGTTGTGAGGCCGAAGCCTGGTGTCGCACAGCCCAAGAAGCCCGAACAGCCCGGGTGGAGTGTGCTTTCACTCCCGGAGGGGGCTGTTTCTCCTGAAGTCGATAGGCTTCCAGGATGGTAGACCGAATCCAGCGAGCAATTGTGGAATCGGAGGCCGGAAGACCTTTCCGGCGACCCTCAGAAATGAGAAGCAGGGAATCAGATTGGCGAAAAGAAGCGGTCCTGGCAAGGTAAACACGCAAGGCTCTCACTTCGTCCAGTTTGTGGAGCGACTTTTCCAGAGGATGAGCAGGCGCAGGACAAAACGATGGAAGGACGATATCTTCGTTAATGTGAAAGGGAGATACCACTTTTGGAACGAAGGAAGGAACTGGCCTGAGAACAACCTTATCTTGGTGGAGGATAAGGTACGGAGAACGACAGGATAAGGCCGCCAGCCCAGAAACTCTCCTGATGGATGTAATGGCGACTAGAAAAGCCACCTTCCATGAAAGAAAAAGACAAGAGGGATGTCCTGGATTGGTTTGAACGGCGCCTTCTGGAGGGCGCCAAGAACAAGATTGAGATCCCATGGATCTATCGGAGAATGATGAGGAGGAGCCACATGGGCGACTCCTTGGAGAAAAGTCTTCACTTGCGGTAAGGAAGCTAGATCCTTCTGGAAGATGATTCTAGGGCAGACACCTGGCCTTTGAGAGTACTGAGGGATAGGCCCGCATCCAAACCAGATTGGAGGAAACGAAGAATGGATGGAATGGAGAATGACAGTGGAAGAACATCGTTATCATCGCTCCAACGGAAAAAGGCCTTTCAGTACCTATGGTAAATGCGGGAGGAAGCTGGCTTCCGAGCCTTGATCATGGTCTGAATGACCCGGCTGGAAAACCCTGAATCCTTCAGAATTGCGGCCTCAACGGCCATGCCGTTACACTCAGAGACTGAGAATTCTGGTGGTAAAGAGGGCCTAGCGAGAGAAGATCTGGAAGCCTCCAGGGGACGTCCACGAGCATGTTCACCAACCCGCGTACCAAGGGCGCCTCGGCCAGTGTGAAGCCACTAGGATGACTGGGAAGCCCCCTGACTTTATCTTTTTGACCACTCTTGGAATGAGGGCAAGGGGAGGAAACAGGTAAGGCAGCTGGACTGGGACCACGGAATTACTAGGGCGTCGCAACCGACGGCTAGAGGATCCCTGGACCTGGCTACAAAGTGAGGAACTTTGTTGTTCATCCGAGATGCCATGAGATCGACGTCCGGGATGCCCCAACGCTGGCATATCTGATTGAAGACTGTGGGATGAAGGGAACATTCGCCTGACGCTAGACCTTGGCGACTCAAGAAGTCGTCTGCCCAATTCTCCACCCCTGGAATGTGAACAGCGGAGATCGCCGGAACGTGACGCTCTGCCCAGCGCAGTATCCTTGCCACTTCTGACATAACCTGCCTGGTGTAAGCACCGCCCTGGTGATTTTTGTACTCCACAGCCGTGGCGTTGTCTGACTGAATGCGGACTGGTTTGCCTACGAGGCGATGCTAACGAAGGAGAGCAAGGAGAATTGCCCTGATCTCTAGAAGGTTGATGGGCAGAAGGGTCTCCTAGGTGTTCCAGCGCCCTTGGACCGTTTTCTGATGGTAAACCGCCCCCCATCCTAGGAGACTGGCATCGGTGGTGAAGACCTGCCACCGAGGCGGAAGAAAAGACCTTCCGCGGAGAACTGACGTCGGCAATGCCCACCAAGTCAGCGATTGTCTGACTCTGAGCGGAAGAAGAATGGGGCGGTCCAGAGAAAACGAGGTCTTGTCCCAGACTGACAGGAGGAACAGTTGGAGAGGGCGAGAGTGGAATTGTGCGAAGGGCACTGCTTCCATGGAAGCTATCATCTTCCCCAGGACCCTCGAGCAGGACCGAAGGGACTAGAATCTCGAGCGTTGTAGGGACTGGATCCCTTTGGAAAGGGTTGAAAACTTGACCCTCGGTAGAAACTCCCGGGCTAGATTCGTGTCGAACTCCATGCCCAAAAAAAAAATTAGACGTTGGGTAGGGCGCAGGATGGATTTCTCCTCGTTGACTATCCATCCGAGGCGGCTGAGGGCATCCAAGGTTATCTGAAGACTGTGAAGACAGTCTTGGCGGGACGAACCCTTGACCAGGAGATCGTCCAGGTAAATAAGAATCCCTCTGGATGGAAGGATGACCCTGACTGTTGCAATCACCCTCGTAAAGACACGGTGAGCGGAGGCTAGTCCAAAGGGGAGGGCCGTGAACTGATTGTCCTGAATCGCAAAGAGGAGGTATCTCTGATGCCGCAGAGAAATGGGGATGTGGAGGTAGCCATCCTGTATGTCCACAGAGCAGAGAAACTCTCCGGATCTTCACGTGGCGATTGAGCAACTTGAGGTCCAAAATTGGACGAAGAGAGCCGTCCCTTTTTCGGGACTACGAAGAGATTCGAGTACAACCCTAAAAACCTTTCGTTTGCAGGAACGGGAACGATGACCCCTGCGGAAAGCTCGATTTTGTATCCGGATGTGATGATTTCCCTGACCCAAGTGTCGTCGATAATGGATAATCATGCGTCTTTGAAAGAGGAAAGTCTGCCTCCCACCCTGGAAAGATTTCCAGGTGGGGGTAACCCGACACTTAGATGAAAATCTGCCGGATCGGGAGCCTGAGGACCTGGAGGGCTGACCTCTGGATCTCCAGCGGGGAGCTGGGTTATAAGAAGGCTTTCTCCGGTCTCTGGAAGCAGAATGCCGGTACTGCTGGGATGAACCTTCTGCGGGAGAGGAGGGGCGAAAGGACCTAAATGGCCGAGAAGCCTTCCTTTTAAAGAACCTCTTAGGGCGGGACTGGGGAAGGGAAATGCTCTTTCCACCAGTGGCATCAGAGATTCGCATTCCACGACTTCAGCCAAAGAATGCGGCGTATGACTACTATGTTGCTGTTAGCTCTTGCTACGCACCCAGCCGTGTCCAAGGAGGCAGCCAAAAGGTATTTGCCCGCATGACTAAATTGGTCTGCTAAATCCGCCAGCTCGTCCTGAGGAGCTGCTGCTGAAATGCGTTTGCGCAGAATCTTTGCCCAAGCCGAAATGACCTTCGCCACCCAAGCGGAAGCGAAGATAGGACAGAGGGAAGAGTCAGATGCCTCAAAAATTGACTTAGCCAACAACTCTATTTGCCTGTCTGTTGGATCTTTAAGAGAAGCTCCGTCCGGAAGGGAAAGAACCGTCTTAGAGGAAATCCGAGAAACTGGTGGATTTACCTCGGGAGCTTTGGTTCATTTCGTGACTAGATCTGCATCGAAGATCTGTGATCGCTGTCTTAGGGATCGAGACAGAAGGATATAGTACATCTGAGTACTTGCGGCCTGAAAAACGTTTCTCAGGATGTAGCCAGTGATTGGCTAAGGAAGTGTCGAACTCTTTGTGATTAGGAAAGGTTCGAGATGGAAGCCTCGCTTTCTTAAAGGAAACAGGGCATTCCTGAGGGGGTGCCTTATCCTCCTTTATCTTGAGAGTTTGGAATATAGCCGATAAGAGACTATCTACCATATCCCGAGTTCTAGCTATGTTGTCCGCTTCTGAGTCAGATCCAGATTGGGAATCATCGTCTGACCAGGATCGTCTGTTGAGGATGGAGACAAAGAGCGTAGCCTGGGAGAAGCGGAGGGACCCTGCGAACTGGAAGAAGAGCCAGACAGGACTCGCTTCCTAGAGCCCCTACCCGGCTTGTCCGTCTGAGGGTCGCGGTCAGGTGCTGGCGACTCACCGTGAGAGGCGGTCGGCGCACAGGTGGCTGCAGATAGCTGGGGTAACCGCTCCAAGACCTGGACCAGAGATTGAGACACTTTCGTGAGATCAGAGACCGACTGAGACATCGCCACGGCCCACTAGGGGGTGGGGTGCTCTCAACCCGGGGCTCGGAGTGCTCCTGAGGGGCAGACATGGAGTGATACCCACTTCTTTTTACAGCGGTGGGTCCTAGAGCAGAGAGCCCCTGCAGGATTGGGCACTTTTTTTTTTTTTTTTTTTTTTTTAACACTGCCTGATGCGGAACTGCAGAGGGGAGCTAATTCTAGCGTCAGCTGAAGCAGCGCCGAGCTTACCGAGGTTCAGATGCAGAAAAACCAGCGTTGTGTCCCCAGGAAGAAATCTTGTGAAGAGAGAGGCAGGAAGAGACGCTAGCGGTGGGCGGGGCTTAATCGCCAAGCCCTGATTGGAAGAGGACCGAGGAGGGGGCGCGGTAAATGTCCCACTGACAGGGCTGAAGTGAACGCAGCCCTGTGATATGCCGTAAAAGTGCGCGAAGAAAGCGCGCGCAGGAAGAGGGGAGAAGCTTCCTTAACTTTTTTTTTTTTTTTAAACGAAAGTGAAAGTGCTCCCTCTGCCCTCATGAGCGACGGCGCGCCCGGAGCAAAGAAACCAAAGGGACAGGACCCACAGAGACCGGGAGGCCACAGGGATAGGAAAGTCACAGGGACAGGGCAGCCACCGGGTAGGATGCTGCCTGTGGAGGCCACCGCTGAACCACCCGATGATAAGCGCGTCTAACAGCGCTTGGAGAAGGAAAACTGGCGGGAAATTCAAAATACTGATCCTGATAGCGTGGTGCAGGGCTGTATTTTAATACAGCGCAGTACTGGCTGTAATGCTGCAGGGCTAGGGTCCATATTTGAGAGCGGGGCTGGAGGGGACATCTGGATCCGCTTACCTGACGTCCTTGAGGAGGATGACCGCAGGGGCCCACGATAGCCAGCAGGCCGCTGGGAGAAACGATCCTCAGTACCCGCACTATGTCCGTATGGTGCAGAAGACGGCTCATGGTAGGGGAAACGTCACCGCTGGCGACCGCCGTCTTCCTCTCAGCCCTGTCCCGGGAGAGGGGTGAGGAGGGTACTCGGCTAGGACTGGCCACCGTTATAAGCCCATAGCACCCGAGGGTGATAGGGAAAGGTCCTGCCTGCGGTCCTGAGAGTTGCGATGTGGGAAATACCACATTGCTCGCTCAGCCGCATTAATAGAAAAAGCAGGATGAACTCACATCCCGCTTCCTGATGCTGTATCTGAAAAAGAAAGGGGAAATCATTAAAAAACACAACTAAAACCTGAAAAGAAAAGGATTAAATGCGGATCTGGGGAGATCCCGGTCCGCCTCCTACAGACACTAAGCACAAACTGAGGTGCTTGGTGCCTGTCGGTGGGTGTATACTGCCGGGGAGGAGCTAATTTTCTTGTTTTGCATAGTGTCAGCCTCCTAGCAGCATACACCAATGGTATTCTGTGTCCCCCAATAAGGCAATAAAGAAAAAAGAATTAGGGATTTTTTTAATTTTAGGATTTTTTTTTTTATAAATTATTTACCCCTTTTTTTTTTTTTTACAGTGTGGGACACATTACTATAAAGTGTCAGATCGCTGATCTAACACTTTGCAGTGCACGGTGTCAGATCAGCGATCTGACAGGCACTGCAGCAGGCTTTCTCAGCGCCTGCTCTCTGCTCTGGGAAGAAGGGAAGCGAAAACGTAAAAACGAAAATACCTCCAGGGCTTAAGGAAGACGAAAAGGAGGAAAAATTAAAGGTGACAACCTCTCACTCACCATCAGTCTCAAATGCAAGGAAGGTGTATGCCTTCTCGTCTTTGTACCAAGCAGGACATTTTTTCAAGTGTGTGGTGCGTAAAATAGCCTAATTTTATTCAGATGTGTGTGCGCGTTTTTGGTGTGAACTTTTTGTTTTATTAGGATAGAAGAAAAAAAATAGAAGGAAAGAATCTAGAAAAAAAGAAAAGAAAAATACAAAAATTTGCTAAGAAAAAACACCTTACTAAAGACGTCTGTAAGAAAATACCTTAGTGCCCACAACGGACACTTATCCTGACTAAAAATACTGTAGTAGATGGTAATTACTACCGTATATTACTGTCCTTAATCTAGTCCTGTCAACTAAATACATTGTAATTGATTTTTTTTCCACAAAAAAAAAATAAAAAAAAAAACACAACCTGTCGTCCAGTGATGTGCGTCACTGATCAGCGCTCGACGGCTATAGGACGCATGCACAGATGTGGTGCAATAGGGAGGAGAAAATGGATAGGAACAAAGAAAAAGTCCTAGCAAAAGGTCAGCACAGAAGCTGATCAGTGACTTAGTGGTTGTTGTAAGCAGTGTAAAGTGGGGGGGTTTTCTGCCCCGTGTCCCAGAAAACCACCTATATATATATATGTGCAGCATGCTAGATTAATTGGGGGCTCATGCTGTATATAGGAGGCTAAGTGGGGGGCTCATGCTGTATATAGGAGGCTATATGGGGGCTCATGCTGTATATAGGAGGCTATGTGGGGGCTCATGCTGTATATAGAAGCCTATATGGGGGCTCATGCTGTATATAGAAGCCTATATGGGGGCTCATGCTGTATATAGGAGCCTATATGGGGGCTCATACTGTATATAGGAGCCTATATGGGGGCTCATACTGTATATAGGAGCCTATATGGGGGCTCATACTGTATATAGGAGCCTATATGGGGGCTCATACTGTATATAGGAGCCTATATGGGGGCTCATACTGTATATAGGAGCCTATATGGGGGCTCATACTGTATATAGGAGCCTATATGGGGGCTCATACTGTATATAGGAGCCTATATGGGGCTCATACTGTATATAGGAGCCTATATGGGGGCTCATACTGTATATAGGAGCCTATATGGGGGCTCATACTGTATATAGGAGCCTATACTGTGTATAGGAGGCTCATACTGTGTATAGGAGGCTATATGGGGGCTCAAGCTGTATATAGGAGGCTAAGTGGGGGGCTCATGCTGTATACAGGAGGCTATATGGGGGCTCATGCTGTATATAGGAAGCTATATGGGGGCTCATACTGTATATAGGAGGCTAAGTGGGGGCTCATACTGTACATAGGAGGCTAAGTGGGGGATCATACTGTACATAGGAGGCTAAGTGGGGGCTCATACTGTATATAGGAGCCTATATGGGGGCTCATACTGTATATAGGAAGCTATATGGGGGCTCATACTGTATATAGGAGGCTAAGTGGGGGCTCATACTGTATGTAGGAGGCTAAGTGGGGGATCATACTGTACATAGGAGGCTAAGTGGGGGCTCATACTGTACATAGGAGGCTAAGTGAGGGCTCATACTGAATATAGGAGCCTATATGGGGGCTCATACTGTATATAGGACGCTATATGGGGGGCTCATACTGTATATAGGACGCTATATGGGGGCTCATACTGTATATAGGACGCTATATGGGGGGCTAATACTGTATATAGGAGGCTAAGTGGGGGATCATACTGTACATAGGAGGCTAAGTGGGGGCTCATACTGTACATAGGAGGCTAAGTGGGGGCTCATACTGTACATAGGAGGCTAAGTGGGGGCTCATACTGTACATAGGAGCCTATATGGGGGCTCATACTGTATATAGGACGCTATATGGGGGGCTCATACTGTATATAGGACGCTATATGGGGGGCTCATACTGTATATAGGAGGCCAAGTGGGGGCTTATGTGTATATGAGACTGTGTGGGCTCATACGCTATATAGGGGGATATCAGCATACTTAATTCTTCTGAATATTAAGTGTTTCAATTAAGTAAATATACTTAATACTGTATGTAAATTTTAATGTTGAGCAGAAATCATTGCAGTCTATTGGGTCGCCCCTCCACAATAGACACGGTCCCATATGGTCCCTCGGGAAAGTTAATTACCCACCCCTGCAGTAAAGGCTTGCTAGGAACAAACAATCATGTACAAAGATTACAAATTAACACATTTAATTTAGCAGGATAATAAAACACAAGAAAAAAAATGTTATTAACACTCACATTTCTTCCAACAGCTGTAGATTTTGGTGACTGGCTGACATCTGCAAACAGTAATGTCCTTTCTTTCGCATCACATTCTTGTTCTGTGGTCTTTGGTAGCTTTACAGACATTAACTGAAAAGTTTCTGAAAATATTAAGATTTCATTGTCATTATGGATTACTAAAATGATCACACTAGCCAAATCACCAACAGTTTTGAGTATACGGATAATGCATATGGGGATAGTGCAAGACAAAAATATCCCACATACAGATGTGTTTACCTGTGATGGTAACCTCTGCTCTCCAATAGTTATCCCTAAAAACAGACCGGAGGTGATAGATTTAAAGAAAAGAGCACCGACATATGGATATCCATTATAAGTTTCATGTAGCTCTCCCACCAAAGATTTTATTCTCTTAGGCTAAGTGCACACGTACCGGAACTCTCGCGGAAATTACCGCGAGAATTCCGGAATTCCAGTCTGCGGGAAAATCGCATTTTAAATTCCCGCGATTTTCCCGCGGAAAAACTAGCATTTTGCAGGCGTATTTAGCTTGCAGAATTGCTAGCGTTCTCCAAGCGATCTATAACATCGCTTGGAGAACTGATTGACAGGTTGGTCACACTCGTCAAACAGTGTTTGACAAGTGTGACCAACTTTTTTACTACTGAGGCTGCCTATGCGGCATCAGTAGTAAAAGATAGAATGTAAAAAAAAAATAAAAAAAAATACTGTTATTCTTACCTTCCGACGTCCCGCGCAGGCGTTCCCAGTAATCCTTTGCGAAAATGCCCGCGATGACGTCCGTTCTCGCGGGATCGCGACGTCTCGCGGTCATTCGCGATGACGTCGCGCGAATGACCGCGAGACTTCGCGATCCCGCGAGATCGGACGCCATCGCGGGCATTTTCGCAAAGGATTACTGGGAACGGGAGCGTGGAGAGAGGCGGGAAGGCTGCGGGGGACGCCGGAAGGTAAGAATAACAATATTTTTTATTTTAATTCTATTTTTTACAGGGATATGGTACCCAAAGCCCGGAGGACAGTCTCCTCTCCTCCGGACCGTGGGTACCATCCGCAATTGTTCTGCTTACTTTCCGCATGTTGTGCACAGCCACATGCAGGAAGGAAGCGGAACAGTGCAATCCTATGGGTGCGGGATCGCCGCGATTCCGCAAAATAATGAGCATGCTGCGTTTTTTACCGCAAAGCGATTCCGCCGCGGTAAAAACCGCAGCATTAGCACAGCATTGCGGAATCCCATAGGAATGCATGGGATGCTTATTTTTCGCGTTTTCGCGGCAAAATCACGCAGTTAAAACTGCCGCGGAAACGCGAAAAAACCGCCACGTGTGAACTCAGCCTTAAAGGGAACCTGTCAGTAGGATTGTGCACAGTAACCTACAGACAGTGTCAGGGCGGCGTCGTTATACTGAATAAAATGATACATGGTGATGAAATCCGTCTTGTGGTTGTTGTTTAGTTTTTATTTTCAGTTTAGAGTTAATGATATGCTTGTGCTCCGGAGTGGTGAGGGGGGGGGGTCTCCATGTGGTGCTCTGCTTAGGTATTCACCGTCCCTCACTGACCTGCCCCTATTTTACTATAACTATATATATATATATATATATATATATATATATATATATATATATATATATATATATATATATATATATACATATATATACATATATCTAAAACCTTCAGCAGGCAACACAGCATGATCGCATGTATAGTGTCCATGTAATTCTTTTATTCTTGTTAGAGGAAATAAAGGTCTACACCAGGATGGCGCCACCTGCGCTGTAGCATCTATCGAATTGCCAGAAAATATTAAAATGTACATTATACATGTGATCATGCTGCAGCCTAGGCACCACCTGCCTGCTGAAGGCGATTTTTGTTTTTTCAATATATATAATAGTCAGTATGTAAAATAGGCGGCAGGTCAGTGAGGGATTTCATCACCAGGGATCATTGTAATCAGTATAACGGCGCCGACCTGACACTGTCTGTAGGTTACTCCGCACAATCCTGCTGACAAGTTCCCTTTAATATTTTGCAGTTATCATATTATAGAGTACTGTTGCTCAATTGCTCATTTTTCCCCTTCTACCCCAGCTAATTCTTCCATTTTCCATTAGGTCTATGCCCCCACGTGATTACAGACCAGCTGATTCCTTCTAAGCTCCATGCAGAAACAGGAAGTATATTTTCCACAAATAGATATGAGCCCTCATCAGCCTGACAATAACAGCCCCCAGATGTCTGCTTTAGGTTGGCTGGATGTCAAAAATGCAGAGTTTTTTTTGTTGTTTTTTTTTAAAGAAATTTAAAAAAAAACTGCGTGGAGACCCCTCTATTCTTAACCAGTCATGATAAAACTGATACCTGAAGGTCGCAACCTGTTGCTGTCAGTTGAGCGATGCTGGTTATCAAAAACAGAACAGACCCCACGTAATTTTTTTTTTTATTTATAGCGCAGGCGTTCGCCGATGACGACTGGTATCAACGGCGCCGGCTCTCCTTGTTATTAGCAATAGCAGGCGTATGCCAGTCAGAGTAGTACTTGCAACAGCCGCCACCTGTGACCGGAGGTAAACTTTTTACAGCCGGTTAGGGCTGCTGCCTCACGCTGTCAGCTCACAGCATGAGAACCGCGGCTCTCTGACTGGTGGTAATGCTCTTTCCGCCGATCAGAGCCAGTATAAGGCAGTGTGGCAAACAACGGATGTTCGGGCTTCCATTCATCTGAATGGGATCTGGGTTCGGGTACTGTTTTGTACCCGAACTAAATTTTTTTTTTTTTTTTTTTAACTGTTCGTACGGACCCAAACATCCAGGGAGTCACCCATCACTACTCAGAAAGGGTAGCATGCCACTAAAAACAGCATTTTCTAAATGCCGTACATCTATGTATTGCCAACATAGTGGGATGCTTGTGTAGATTACAACGGACAAAAAACGTACAGGCCATATGCTGACAATACGGAGTCAAGTATGTGGCAAACTTATTTGTTCCCAGGATGAAAGAACACCAGTAGGGCTAGAATTACAAGTTTTATTTTCATAGTGATTGGATGTACAATGTCTCTTCAGCCCCAGCAATGAGGGCTGAACGTGCTGAATCATGTGGTACACCACGTGACTGGTCGTAAAGTGTTTCTTCAGCCCCAGCAATCCCTATATGAGGGCCAAATGTGCTGAGCGATGTGGTACACTACGTGACTGATTGTATTGTACATTGTCTCTTCAACCCCAGCCATCCCTATATGAGGGCCAAATGTGCTGAGCGATGTGGTACACCACGTGACTAGTCTACAGTGTTTCTTCAGCCCCAGCTATCCCTATATGAGGGCCGAATGTGCTGAGCGATGTGGTACACTATGTGACTGGTCGTACAGTGTTTCTTCAGCCCCAGCTATCCCTATGGGCCAAATGTGCTGAGCGATGTGGTACACTACGTGACTGATTGTACTGTACATTGTTTCTTCAGCCCCAGCTATCCCTATATGAGGGCCAAATGTGCTGAGCGATGTGGTACACCACGTGACTGGTCATACAGTGTTTCTTCAGCCCCAGCCATCCCTATATGAGGGCCAAATGTGCTGAGCGATGTGGTACACTACGTGACTGGTTGTACTGTACATTGTTTCTTCTACCCCAGCCATCCCTATATGAGGGCCAAATGTGCTGAGCGATGTGGTACACCACGTGACTGGTCTACAGTGTTTCTTCAGCCCCAGCTATCCCTATGGGCCAAATGTGCTGAGCGATGTGGTACACTACGTGACTGATTGTACTGTACATTGTTTCTTCAGCCCCAGCTATCCCTATATGAGGGCCAAATGTGCTGAGCGATGTGGTACACCACGTGACTGGTCTACAGTGTTTCTTCAGCCCCAGCTATCCCTATATGAGGGCCGAATGTGCTGAGCGATGTGGTACACTACGTGACTGGTCGTACATTGTTTCTTCAGCCCCAGCTATCCCTATATGAGGGCCGAAAGTGCTGAGCTATGTGGTACACTACGTGACTGGTCGTACAGTGTTTCTTCAGCCCCAGCAATCTCTATATGAGGGCCAAATGTGCTGAGCGATGTGGTACACTACGTGACTGGTCTACAGTGTTTCTTCAGCCCCAGCTATCCCAATATGAGGGCCGAATGTGCTGAGCTATGTGGTACACTACGTGACTGGTTGTACATTGTTTCTTCAGCCACAGTAATCCCTATATGAGGGCCGAATGTGCTGAGCGATGTGGTACACCACGTGACTGGTCGTACATTGTTTCTTCAGCCGCAGTAATCCCTATATGAGGGCCGATTGTGCTGAGCGATGTGGTACACTACGTGACTGGTTGTACCTTGTTACTTCAGCCCCAGCAATCCCTGTATGAGGGCCGAATGTGCTGAACGATGTGGTACACAATGTCACTGGTCGTACAGTGTTTCTTCAGCCCCAGCAATCCCTATATGAGGGCCGAATGTGCTGAGCGATGTGGTACACTACGTGACTGGTCGTACAGTGTTTCTTCAGCCCCAGCAATCCCTATATGAGGGCCGAATGTGCTGAACGATGTGGTACACAATGTCACTGGTCGTACAGTGTTTCTTCAGCCCCAGCAATCCCTATATGAGGGCCAAATGTGCTGAGCGATGTGGTACACTACGTGACTGGTTGTACATTGTTTCTTCAGCCCCAGCAATCCCTATATGAGGGCCGAATGTGCTGAGCGATGTGGAACACTACGTGACTGGTCGTACAGTGTTTCTTCAGCCCCAGCAATCCCTATATGAGGGCCGAATGTGCTGAGCGATGTGGTACACAATGTGATTGGTTGTACAATGTCTCTTCAGCCCCCGAAATCCCTATGAGGGCCAAATGTGCTGAACGATGTGGTACACAATGTGACTGGACGTACAGCGTCTCTTTAGCCCCATAAATCCCTATATGGAGGGACAGACTTGCCAAGAGATGTTGGATCACTATATAAGTTTCCAGCCTGGCAAGATAGGACATGAAATGTGCACACAACAACCAATGATTTGCATAATAGATAAAGGGGCAATGTCCAACACCATTTAGAGGTGTGAAATGCAAGCGAATTCTAAAAAGTATTTTCATGGACCTGCAGGAAGTAGCGGCTTCTACATAGATTGCTGAAGTGACGTGTAGGAGAACTAAAAAGGTGGAATTTTGTTTATATGGATAACCCTGGTGGCAGATGTGTGTAGGTGCTTAAACAGCAGCATATCAGTGAGAAGTTCCAATCGCTGCAATTAGAGACACGTGCTGGTCGCACGACACAGCCAGGCCATGGTACACATGCAATTTTCTAACATGACAATGATCCAACACAAACATCTAAGGCGACGGCTTTATTTCTCAAGAAGAAAAGGGTGAAAGTGACTCAGAGGCCAAGTATGATCTGAATCCAACCGAACACCAGGTCCCGTCAGCACCATCCTGAGCAGCACAGCCTACTAAATCCCTATATAGCTCCTACGCCGAGTACATCCTTCTTTGTCCCACTTCTAGTCACTAATGCAGCTTCCACTTGGCGCTAAAATCAAATTCACAATTTTAATAAAAACCAGAATAGGAAATAAATTGTTGCTTTTTGTGGGATAAAATACCAGCTCCTCCAAAGTTTCCTTGTAATCTATCATTTAAAAAAATATATACACACATTACGGAAAAAAAAAGTGTGTTTTTATCTCCTGTGAATGAGGGATTACAACTTTAATCTTTTGTGGGACGTCGATGTAGTGCATACAAGCCAACCATGGAATTTAAAAAAAAAGTACGCAGACTCCTAACACCACAAACTGATTGTATTTGGGCATTTGTCGGATAAAAGGAGCTCTAAGGACATTTTTACGTTGTTAAAGTGAACTTTTTTCCTGTAAATTGTGGTGTCTGCGGTTTGTGTGGAATGAGGACAAACCACAGAGTAGAATAGAGTCTCACCTGAAGAGTCACGGTTTTCTGTTGCGATAACATACACAGAGTCCTGCTTTGAAGTCGCATAGAGGCCAAACAATTTGAGCCCAATGTGATAAGTCTAAAATATAAACATAAAAGTGATGCAGTTAATTATAAAATGCAAATTGTTTAGCTAAAGTTGAAATGACAACAAGAGTACCTTTATTAGAATGCCATCAATGAAGTCCCATAACTTAACTGTTCCATCCAATGAGCAAGAGTAGAGCTGCAAAACAAGTACAAAAATGAAATATTATAAATGTAAAAAGTACATAAGAACACAAGCGCTATACCTGCCTAGTCGACACTAACAGACGACTCGGCATCTAACGGGTGCATCGAGGGCTGCAGATATGGTTGCTGCATATACCAGGAGCTTTAGCAATGCATAGGTACAGTGCCTTGCAGAAGTATTCATACTGCATGAACTTTTCCACATTATTTCACGTTACACCCACAAACAAATGTGCTGTTGTTTTTTTTTTTGTTTTTTGTTTTTTTATAGGGCTTTTGTGTGATACACCACCACAACAGTAGCAAAGATTTGTGAAATGTAAAGAAAATAATACAGGGTTTTCTAAATATTTTAGAAATATACATCTGAAAATTGTGACATGCATTTGTATTCAGCCTCCCCTGAGTCAATACTTTGTAGGACCACCTATTCAGCAGTAATTGCAGGAAAGTCTTTTGGTGTACTTCTATCAGCTTTTTTTTTCCAAAATTTTTTTTGTAAACTAGCTCTAGCTGAGTGATATTGGATGTACGAGTCTGAACAACAATTTTCAAGTCTTTCCACAGATTCTCAATGGGATTCAGGTCAGGCCGCGTGTATCGCTGAAGCCTGGGGACGCTGCGCGGGACATCGGAAGGTGAATATAACCCGATTTTTTAATTTTAATTCTATTTTTTACAGGGATATGGTACCTAGAGCCCAGAGGACAGTCTCCTCTCCTCCGGACCGTGGGTACCATCCGCAAATTTTCTGCTTACTTTTTGCATGGTGGGCACAGCCACATGCGGAAAGTAAGCAGAACAAAGCATTCCTATGTGGGCGGAATCCCAGCTTTTCCGTAAAATAATGAGCAAGCTGCGGATTTTTCCGAGATGCGATTCCACCACGGGAAAATCTGCAGCATTAGCACAGCATTGCGGAATCCCATAGGAATGCATGGGATGCTGTTTTTTTTGCGGCAAAATCGCGTGTTAAAAACGTCGCGGAAAAAAACGCGACGTGTGAACGCAGCCTGAAGCTTCTCATAAAAGCATTACTGGTTCCTTACCTGCAGAGGATTATTTGGATTGAGTTCAATGCCAGTGACCAAATCACTGTGACTCCACAACAAGTGTATGCATTCCTCTGTGACTGTGCTGATTACTCTTATGGCGTCACCGGAGACACAGATGAGATACCTGATAAAACAAAACAAAACCATCACTGAAATTACAAGTTCAAGCACAAGCACTATAGCCAACTAGTGCAAGAGAAATATTCTGGAACAGCCATTTTTCGCTACAGTGCTCATTAAAGACAATCATCCCGATTCATCAAAAGCAAGGAAATCAGATTTCTGGCATAAATTGCTTTGAAAAGTCGCGAATTTTTTGGCACAACACATTTGTGCAAAACTTCAGCAAATCTTTGGTCTCTTCACCACAAGATGGGGAGAGCCTCAGGCCGTATAATTCATGACAAGCTGTGGTGTGCCTTATGCAAGATCTGTGCTGAAGAGCAGGGAGGTGAGCACCACGTGTAAAGACATTCCTGACTTATTAGAGGCGTGATTCCCTTAAAGGTGTTGACTGGTCCAGATCGATAAGTCTACAGTCAGTGTGTGACTCCAGACTTATGAATCCCCCCATCTGATGCATTGTACTCTGCATGGATTCGCCAGTTTCTGAGTCAGGACCTGAGGGAGTATGCATGTGTTGAAAAATAGAGAGGGAATGAATGGCACCAAGACCAAACCACCAAGCCTGCGATAACGGATGAACGGTAAAAAGTGAACAGTGGTATGCTAGCTTAGGGTTACTGGTGCACAGCATTGAAAAAACATCCAGACATAGAAAATTGTAGAAAGAA
Organism: Dendrobates tinctorius; assembly: GCF_039654945.1. Lineage (NCBI taxonomy): Eukaryota > Metazoa > Chordata > Amphibia > Anura > Dendrobatidae > Dendrobates > Dendrobates tinctorius. Next base: position 6,683,208 of record NW_027361921.1, read on the forward strand.
GCATCCACGACGCAAAACGGCCACCTCTATCCCCGCTACCCTCCTGCACCTGCTTGTCCCATGAACTGCGTCCAAATGCCTTGTATGGCTGAATAAAGGACTTCATTTATTACTGCTTATGGGCGAGTGCTGCATTTTTTTCTACAATTTTCTATTTCTGTATGTGTTATACCTACTCCCGGCCCGTGGGTGTGGCCTCTCTTGCATACATTTGTATAGAGCAAGGCCACGCCCTATAGTTGGCAACGACCAAGTCACTAGTCGAGGCACGGCCTCACTTCATACAAGTGAAAGGAGTGAGGCCACGTCCACTAGACGGTCTCTGGTGAGGAGCATGTTTAACTCATACATACCTCCGGTCCCAGCTCAGGAACCAGCGAAACCGTGCAGCTCACAGTGTATGGGCTGAGGGGATTCATAAGTTTGTAGTGACACAGAGTGACTGCAGACTCAGCAATTCTGACCGGACAACCACTCAACCCCTTAACGTCCGCCAATATGCCTTTTAACGGCAACAGTTAAGGGTACGTATGCCTCAGCGCCGCTGTTTACTTGCGCTGAGAAATAAGTGTATAGCACCTCCCAGAGTTGGAATTTCTCCAGAGTCTCGGCTCCTGGGGGTAGCTGAGACCCCAGAGAATATGATTCGGATCGTTTTTTTACCGACCCCGGGTCTGCGATCACAGTTATTCACAGAATGACGGCGACCGTAAAAAAAAAAATAAAAAAAAGTCTGAATTGCCATTAAAATTTCTTTGTCCTTTGATATGATCGAAGCATCTTCTTCCAGGAAGAAAAAAAGAAGATCTGCTGGCCAGCACCCGGTAACAATAGGAAATTTTTCCTATTGGTTCATTTTTGTCTATCACAGTGATCAAAATAAAAAAATTAAAAAAAAGTAAAATTCAACCCCCCTTTATCACCCCCTTAGTTAGGTAAAAATAAAAAGTATTTATTTCCATTTTTTTTATTAGGGTTGGGGCTAAAGTTAAGGTTGGGCTTACAGTTAGGTTTGTGATTAGTCGAAAGAAAGGGGAGAGGGGAAAAAGATAAGGCAGGTGGAATTGAGGCCAAGGGGTCACTAGTGCATCGCAAACGATGAATAGCGGATCCCAAGATCTGGCTACGAACTGAGGGACCTTGTAGTTTATCCGAGACACCATCAGGACAACATCCGGTGAGCTCCATCTCTGGAATATTTGATTGAAAATGGCGTGATTGAGACACCACTCACCCGATGCGAGACCCTGAAGACTCAAAATCGGCTGCCCAATTTTCCATCTTAGGTGTGTGTACGGCTGATATGGCGGAAACGAGCCGCTCTGCCTTTTGCAGAAGCCTTGTTACCGCTGCCATCACCTGTTTGCTGCGAGTCCCTCCTTGATGGTTTAAGTAAGCCACAGCAATGGCGTTGTCCGAATTTATACGGACCTGCTGGCCTACTAGGAAGGATTGCCAGCAGCAAACGGCAAGAAAAAAATTGCCCTGAGCTCCAGGAGATAGATGGAGAGTGTGACTACTTGGGCATTCCAGCGACACTGCGCTGAACGATGAAGGAAGACCACTCCTCAACCAAGGAGACTGGCGTCTGTAGTGAGAACCTGCCACTGGAGAGGAAGCAAGGACTTCCCTCGTAGGACTGACACTGATAACATCCGCCAGGTCAGGGACTGCCTCCCCTTGAGAGGCGGTAAAATGGTCCGGTCCAGGAAAATGGTCCCCATGTCCCAAGCCGACAAGAGGGCCTGCTGAAGTTGATCGGTATGGAATTGGGCGAAGGGGAATGTCTCTCCATGGTAGTAATTATCTTTCTCACCGTGTTTGCGTGGGCTTCCTCCCACATTCAAAAGACATACTGATAGGGAATTTAGATTGTGAGCCCCATCGGGGACAGTGATGATAATGTGTGCAAACTGTAAAGCGCTGCGGAATATGTTAGCGCTATATAAAAATAAAGATTATTATTCCTAGAGAGAAGCTGGTCGCTTTAGAGTGCGGATGCCTCAGCAGAGGGATAAGAACTTCTCATTTGGAAAGAAGACACGGGATTGTGCCATGTCAAACCTCAATCCCTGAAACACCAGGCGCTAAGCTGGGGTGAGGGAGGACTTCTCTGTTGACAATCCAGTCGAGACGGGCAAGAGTGTCTAAGGTGACCTGAAGACTCTGGTCGCAGTCTCAGCGGGACTCCATCCTGAAACGACAGATCCGAATATGAAGGTTCAATCGTTTGAGATCTAATATCGGACGGAGAGATCCGTCTATCTTCGGGACTACGAAAAGATTTGAGTAGAACCCTGAAAACCGATTGCTCTGGGAAACAGGTACGATTACTCCTGAGGGTAGCAGGGAGGAAACAGCCAGAAGAATCCCTGGAGCATGCGATGTCTTAGCGGGCAAAACCCTAAGAAACGTCCTCCCAGGAGGGAAGAAAAGTTGATTTTTTAATCAGACGCAACTATGTCTCTGACCCAGGCAAGGTCAACCACTAACAACCAAGTGTCCCAGAAGAGAAGAGGCCGGCCTCCCACCCTGGAAAGATTCCCGAGTGGTGGGTGACCCATCACGTTGAAGAGAACCTGTTGGAGCGAGACCCAGAGTGCTTGGAGGAGCAACCCTGTTGCCGACATTGGGATGCAGGTTTGAAGGATGGCTTCTTCCCCTCCCCTTGGGCGAAAGAGCCATCATGCTGAGAGGAAGTCCCTGAAGAGAAGGGCCGAAAGGAACAAAAAATGAAGTGACCTCTTCCTATTAAAAAGGATGTTCAGGCCTGAACTGGGGAAGAGAGGAGCTTTTTTCCCGCCGGTAGAATCCGAAACCATCTGATCCACTTTGGATCTGAAAAACCTAGAGCCTTGAAAGGTAAGGTTAGTGAGAGACTTTTTTTTTTTTTTTTTTTTTTTTTTTAGGTTGGATCAGTAATCCACACCTTCAATCAGAGGATGCAGCATATAGCAATGATGTTGCTATTTTCCCCAGCGGAGCAACTGGCCGCATCCAAGGAGGCGGTCAGAAGATATTTGCCAGCATGGGCAATCTGGTACGCCAAATCTGCCATCTCATCGGAAGGAGCTGTCGCTAAGATGCCCTGGCGAAGCACTCTTGCCCAGGCAGACATGGACTTTGCCACCCAGCCGGAGGCAAAGATGAGCCAAAGACTCAAACTGCCTATACGTAGTGTTCCTAAGAGACACACCGTCTGTCAGAGACAAGACGGTCTTTTAGGACAGGCGAGAAAGTCTTAGTTACTCACCGGTTAACGGTATTTTTCGGAGTCCATGACAGCACCACCTGAGAGGGGATCTGCCCTTCAGGAACAGGAAACCTACAGATACAAAAGGGCGGCACCTCTCCCACGCATCAGTTGGATTACAGAGCACAAGAGGACCTCCAAGGTTAATGCATGATTTATGTACAGTACTATTATCTAATTATTTATCACCAGTGGACATATATAAGAGGAAGACGTGCACACCCAAATTAACTAGGGAAGGGAATATACGGGTGCTGTCATGGACTCCGAAAAATACTGTTAACCGGTGAGTAAGACTTTATTCGGTCGTCCATGACAGCACCACCTGAGAGAATTACAGAGAGTAATAACTACTTTAGGGAGGGACTACAGCCTGCAGTACCCTTATACCAAAAGAGAGGTCTGCGGAAGCACCCAGGTCTAGCCTATAATGACTATAAAAGGTGCTCGGAGAGGACCAAGTAGCCGCCTTACATATCTGGTCAATGGAGACTTCCGATCTGTCAGCCCACGAGGTCGCTATGGCTCTGGTGGAATGCGCCCTCAGCTTTCCGGGTGTCGACCTGCCCTTTGAGGTGTATGCTATTGAAATAGCTTCTCTAATCCACCTGGCTAGTGTATTTTTTTACACCCTTTCCTAGGGCCTTGATGGGAGACAAATAGGGCATTATCTATCTTCAAGAGATCGGTAACTGCCAGATATTCTATGAGGCATCTCCTAACATCCAGGGTATGTAGTTTCTCTTCTTTCTCATTAGCTGGATTAGGGAGGAAGGATGGAAGGACTATTTCTTGTGTCCTATGAAAGCTAGAAACAACCTTAGGTAAGTATGCTGGGTCAGGCCTAAGTATTACCCTATCGTCTTTAAACTGTAAATAAGGAGGGCGTCTAGACAATGCCTGGATGTCGCTTAATCTGCGGGCTGACGTCAGAGCTACCAGGAAGGCTATTTTGAAGGACAGGTTTTTTTATGGAAGCTGATGAGATAGGTTCGACTGGAGCTTCCGTCATAGCCGTGAGCACTAGATTCAGGTCCCACGGCATGAGTCTATCCTTCACTATTGGCCTGGATCTACCTGCCACCTTAATGAACCTACTGAGCCAGTAATTACCCGTGATGTTGCAGCTAAAGAGGGCCCCCAAGGCTGATACTTGTACTTTAAGGGTACTAGTAGAAAGCCCCATGTCCAGACCTTTCTGTAGAAACTCTAAGATCTGAATTATAGACCCTGAATCCCAAGCGCCTACTCCCGAGTTCTGAAGGAATTTTTTCCAAATTCTGACGTAAATCTTTGTAGTAATAATTTTTCTACTTTGAAGAAGGGTGTTATTCAGGTCTGGGGAGAAGCCTTTGTCTATTAGCAGTGACCGTTCAAACTCCACGCCATCAGATGTAGGCCAGCCACCTGAGGATGGAAGACTGGGCTCTGGGATAGGAGATCCGGGATGTCCGGAAGAACCCAAGGATCGGACACAGACATGGTCCTGAGGCATGAGAACCATGCCCTCCTGGGCCAAAATGGAGCAATAACTATCACCCTTGCTCTATCCTTTCTGATTTTCCTCATCACCAGGGGTAGTAGAGATAGGGGAGGAAAGGCGTAGGCTAGCCTAAAGAGCCACTTTATCAGAAAGGCATCTACCGCCAGAGGATTCTCTCTGGGATTTAGGGAGCAGAAATGTCTTAAGGTACTGTCACACTTAGCGATGTACCAGCGATCCCGATCAGCGATATGACGCGGTCAGGATCACTGGTACATCGCTAAGTGGTCGCTAGTGAGCTGCCACACAGGCAGATCTCACCAGCGACATCGCTGGGGACGTGGGTCGCTACTTACCTGTCACACTAGGCGATCCTGCGTCCTCCCGCCCGGCTCCACGCGTCGCTCGTCGTCACAGCAGGAAGCGCCACAGGAAGCTGACGACGAGAAACAGTCCTGGACGTTCTCGCGCGATCAGCGATAACCAGCGGGGGAGCCGGTCGTAGGTAAGTATCAGACACAGCGATGTCGCTAGCAATATCGCTATAACGTCACAAGTTATAGCGATATTGCTAGCGATATCGCTTAGTGTGACATGCCCTTTAATTTCCAGTTTTCCCTTGTGGCGAAGAGGTCTACCTCCGGATGTCCCCACTTTTGTACAATCAGGTTGAAGATGGAGGTGTTTAGGGACCATTCTCCTTGCTTTAGCGTACTGCGGCTTAAAAGTCTGCCGTGATGTTTTCTTTCCCTTTTATATGTAGAGCTGTTAAGGATAGAAAATGCTGCTCTGCTAGTTGGAACAACCGTTCTGCTACAATCATCAGGGGTTTGGAACGAGTCCCACCTTGGTGGTTGATATAAGCCACGGTGACATGATTGTCGGAGAAAACCCGTACGTGATGGCCCTGTAGATACACAAGGAGCTTTTTAGCTGCCTGCTCCACTGATGTCAATTCTTTCAGGTTAGACGCCATTTCTATCTGATGGTGCTGCCATAGGCCCTGGACTAGTATCTCACCCATATGGGCCCCCCAACCGGAAGGGCTAGCATTCGTGGTGGCTATGCGGGTTATGTTATACTCCCAGGGTACCCCTCTGGATAAATTATCCTTGTCTAGCCACCACTGTAGGGACTCCCTTGTGTTTCGGGACAAGGTTAGCTGGCCTTCCAAGTAACCCCCAAGGACTTTTTGATGTAGTAAAACCTCGCCCTGTAGTATTCTAGCATGAAACTGGGCCCACTTGACTGCGGGGATACAGGACGAGAGAGAACCTAGAAGGGACATGGCTTTCCTGAGGGACATGGTGGGGTTATTGGAAGCGTTCAGGACCTGGTAGTGTAGGTGAACAAGCTTCTCAGGAGGCAGACGGCATTCCTGTTTCTCAGAATCTAGGATTAGGCCTAAGAATTGTTGGACTCTCATCGGTTGTAACCGAGATTTTTTGATGTTCAGCAACCATCCTAACCGCTCTAGGGCAGACATTGTCCTTTGTAGCTGTTCCAAACAATGATCTGCCGTTTTGCCTATAATAAGAAAGTCGTCCAGGTAGGGGACCACTAGAATGTCAGATTCACGCAGATGGGCCATGACCTCCGCTACCACTTTAGTAAATACTCGGGGAGCAACAGCCACTCCAAAGGGGAGGGCCGCATATTGGAAATGTCGAACTGACCCATCTAACTGAACCGCCACTCTGAGGAAACGCTGATGAGCTGCATGAATGGGTATATGGTAGTAGGCATCCTTTAAATCTAACACCACCATAAAGCAGTTTTGAAATAGCATTTTTATTGTGGATTTAATTGTCTCCATTTTGAACAGACGTATGACCAGAAACTCGTTGAGGGCCTGAAGGTTTATTATAGTCCTAAAGGAGCTGTCTGGCTTGCGGACCAGCAACAGAGGGCAGTAGAAACCCTTCTCCCATTCTCCCTCTGGAACCTCTGTTAGGACCTTCTTGCCACATAGATCATGAACCTCGGCCTCCAGGACAGCTTGTTCTGATGTGGAAGATCTGAGAGGGGTGACTTTATATCGATCTTGGAGAACTCAGGAGAATTGTAGTTGCAGTCCCGCAGCTATCACCCCCAGTATCCAGTTGCTATCGGAAATCAGCGACCAGGCTGGGTAGAAGGCAGCTAGTCTCCCTCCTACCGGGGCAACTAGTCATTGGGGCGGCTTTTTAGTGTCGCGAGCTGGACCTTCCTGGCGCCCCCGTCCTCCAAACATAAATCCTGTACCTTTCCTTCTTTTCTCATTCCATCTACCCTGATCTCTGGACAGCCTTCTATGGAAATATCCTTTCCTGGTAAAGGGATGTCTATAAGAAGGGTTCAGCAGACTGGGGAATTTCTTTTTATCATCCCCAGCTTTTTCTAATAGTGCGTCCAGGACGGGGCCAAATAGATATTCCCCCTCACAAGGAATGGAGCAGAGTCGAGACCTGGTCTGAATATCTCCCGGCCAGCACTTTAACCAGAGCGCCCTTCGCGCTGCATTAGACAGTCCCGCGGTTCTAGCCGCCATCCTTGCAGAGTCTGCTGAGGCATCGGCATTCTGGATGATCAGCAGATTTTTTCGAATGGAAGCTCTCGAGGTTCCGTCTTTTAGCTGGGAATCCAGTTGATCTAGCCAGACCATCATGGATCTGGCTGTGCATGTGGCAGCTATCGCTGGTCTTAGTGCGCCTGCTGACATCTCCCATGTTCCCTTTAGAAAAGAATCTTTTTTATCCATCGGATCTTTCAAGGAGGCCATATCGTCAAAGGGTATGGAGGATTTTTTGGACGCTTTGGCTACTGCCGCGTCCAACTTAGGGGCCTTATCCCATCTGCTTACTACTGGGTCATCAAAGGGGTACTTCCGCTTGAAGGCTGGTGGCATGGTGCCCCTTTTTTCAGGCCTCTTCCATTCTCTATCAGGCTCTGGACTTTATCATTTAATGGAAAAGCCCTGCGTTTTCTGGGGTCTAGACCCCGGAACATTATGTCCTGTGCTGAGAGATCCGGTTTTGTGTCTGCAACCCCCATGGTGGACCTTACTGCTTTAACTAGTCTATCCATTTGGTCTAAAGGAAAGCAGAACCGGCTAGAATCTTCATCCGAGGAAGAGGAGGCCGGGGAGTCTGAGGAGTTATCTTTCCTAGGGGCGACCGAGGACTCCGAGCTTGAGAAACTAGCTTCTCTTCTTCTAGAAGATTCCCCTTGAGATAGGGCCTTCATCTCTGTCCGGATTATCTCCCTCAGGCTTGTAGTGAAGTCAGGTGTCTCTTCCGCTACCTGCATAAACGGGGGAGAGTGTAAGGGCCTGACAGTCTACCCATGGACTCTTGTTCCCTATCAACCCCTACCGTCTGTCGCACGCATGGCTGACAACATTTTAGGGTGGCAATCTGGTAAGGGGCAACTACAGAGGGCACATTCCCTGTGCTTCTGTTTTCCCGTAGCTTTCCTCCCCTGCGAAAAAACATAAGGGAACTCTGCATCAGGGTACATTCACAGAGGTCTCTTACCCATGCAGATGAGGCAGGTACCGGATCACGGAGGGAGGCAGGGGGATTCTTTAGCCTGGAGGAACTTCCGCGGCTCTGTCCGCTCGTTCGTCTCTGTTTCTTTTGCTGGCCACTCGTATGGGGTTTCGTTGTGGCCTGTTTCTGCGGGCGCTCCTGCGCCTCATCCTGCTGGTCTATGGGGGCTTCCGTTGTATCCATTGTTGGGCTTTCGGAAGCACCCCAGCAGCGTCCCCGCCTGCCATATATGGCCTACTGGTGTCCGGGTCAGCAGGGTTCTGGCCGTGGCACCTCCCACCCGGGACCCTCCCGCGACCTCCACGCGCCGCGCCCCCCCCCCACCCGCCGGCGGCGACCCAGGACAGGTGCACACCCGCGGCACACACCGGAAGCCGGCCGGCACCCGCCTTCCGGTTTCGGCGTTCCCGGCCCCGCCCCTAACGCCGCGTCACCCACACTGCTCACCAGAGACCGCGGGAGCGCGCGGGAAGGAGCCGGCACGGCTCCCCCGGCCCGGAGAGCCTCCAGCCACCCATGCGCCTTCGCATACCTGCCGACCGGGCGCCAACGCCGACCCGGATGGGAATAGGACCGGACCCCGGGGGGGAAACGCACCAGCAGGGGCCCGGGGCATACATACCTGGTGCTGGCACTCTGGAGGCGGTTGTCCACTGGACCCTATGCTCCACCTGCTCCGTCCACTGCTGTGGTGACCTACCCGGCCCCACCGTGGCGCTTCCAGGGACCCCGCGCTGACCGAGATAGGAGATCCCCCCCAGCTACCTGGGTCGGACAGCCGGCCTGGGAATATCCTCGACGACTCCATGACAGACGATCTGTAGGAAGTTCTGTCCTCCAGGAAGAGGAAACCAACTGATGTGTGGGAGAGATGCCACCCCTTTGTATCTGTAGGTTTCCTGTTCCTGAAGGGCGGATCCCATGGACGACCGAATAAATCATCAGGTCCTCCTTAGGGGACTCTGCCCATCTACCAAAGAGGTCAGGGCAAAAGGGATAAAGAATGTCTAGCTGCTTCTTTCCCGGGAACGCTTTGTTCCCAGTGTTTAGCCACAATAGCTTCAAATTCCCTGTCATAGAGGAAAATCTGGGAGGGAAGTTTTACCCATTTGAAGGAAATGGGAGTGCTCCTGAGCAAGTGTCTCATTCTCCCTCAGATTCAGGGTTTGGGCAATTGCCAAGATAAGGCTATTGCCCACAGCCTGTGTCTTTGAGACCTGGTCCGAATTGGACTCAGACTGGGAATTTGCATCCGATCCAAAAGCCTAGGAAGAGGAGGCCATCCTAAAGGATGCTGAGGGACCCGGGGGACTGGAAAAACCCGCTTCCTGTGCTTAGCACCCAATCTGTCCCTGCAAAGGTCGTGGTCAGGTACATGCGAATCACCATGAGAGGCGTTCGGAGCACTGGTGGCAGCAGACAGATGTGAAAGACGTTCTCAGGACCAGGGACTGTGATAATTTTGTCAGGTCAGAGATCCACTGTGACATGGCAACAGCCCACTACGGGGGGAGGGGTGTGCTCTCATCCCAGGCGTTAAGAGTGCTCCTGTGGGATTCTTCTGCAGAGGACACAGGCGTACTGGATCATAGTCTGCTTAGAGGGGCAACAAGAAGCCTTCTAGGGTTGGGCATAAATCTGCTGGGAAGGGCAACAGAAAAAGAGAGAGAATAGATCTTACCTATATCAGGAATGACCAGCGGTGACCGTGTGGCTGCCTGTGTCCCCCTGTAACAGGCGTGGAGAGGCTCTGATCAGTAGCGCAGAGGAAATCCTATCTGCCGAGGCACAAGCTAAAAGCGGACAATCGGCTGTGCTGAGCCCCAGCAAGCACAACGCACTGCGGAGGGCGTACCTGAAAAAGCCGGCTGGTGAGAAGTGGAAGAACCCCTCTGAGGGACGACGGAGCTGTCCCTCCTGGAATGTGCCCCCACTTTGGCATTCCCCCAGGCCATAAAAAGCCATGCAATGTATATATGTAATTAAAAACCAAGAACAAACCCTTTGAAGCTCTTCACACAAGGGTGCAAACTTTTTTTTGCAGCTGCAGCCAGCTGGCTCTTTGTCTGAGAAAAGCACATGGAAACACTGTCATACAACAAGTCACAGCAGGCTCTGAGGTATTGAATCTGGAAAATGACCTACAATAACAGAATGCAATATCTCTGAGCCTAGCCGAACACATTAGAATCAGTGTTCCTTTCCCCACGCGCCCATATTATTTAGTCACCTCCAGAAATCTGCATTATGGAATTATAAAGCATCGCTAACAGGAATTACATATGGTAGACATATTTAGTCAATCTGCGCAGATAAAATCCAGCAGAACCCATTGGCAGTGCCACCGAACCACTCAAAACTTCAGGCGGAAAGTTATAGGCCATTCACGATTCTGGGCAGAAAGTCATTCTCAGACATGGGAGGAGAGATTCAGCCCAGCCCAGGGGAGGCAGTAGAGTGTGGGAGGGAACAGCCTGGGAGATATAAGGCAGACCCTCATTTTGGACTTAAGTTTTCTAATGGCCAGAGGATACGTTAGCTGATGCAGCCAGGAAAGCCTGTAATTAAGATTTGGACTTGTGATCCATCAGCGCCTCCCTGTGGTCACAAGCTTCGCAACACGGTAATTGCAACCTATCTATACCCTATCCTTGTACTACACTTGTGATTGTATACTGTTCTTATAAATATATACTTGTATATTTCTAGTGCGCCTATTCGGCTATTAAATATAAAATTAACCTTGGGCTGCTCTTTTATGTTGATTCATGAATCCCCACGTCCGCACACTCTGTTGGTCAATTGTATGCTACCCAGGTTGGTTTCTGACCCGATATAAGCCTGTTGTCGGACGGGGATTATGTTTAATGAGGAACTGGTGGCAGCATACAGTATTGTTTTAGTGAGGAATTCTGTCAGTGACGGCCGGGAGGTTTAAATATATATCCCCAGTCTGGGCTGGTGATATACATCCTCCCTCACTAACTCGTACCTAAAAGGGAAGCCTTTCCGGCAACCACTTGCCCTCGGTGCAGTTTCCTGACTTACCTGGAGCAAGTGGTGGCGCCAGAGTGACGATCTCTGCAGGTCCTTCTCTCCCCTTCCCCTAAGGTGAGTGAAGTTGCCGCCCCCTTCCCCTGTGAGATCCCTCACACCCTCCAAAAGGTTGAAAAACTGGGGGTGTGTACTGGCATGGAGCTCCGTGAACTGCCAAGGCAATCCTGTCTGCATAGGCACAATGCTGTAGCGGAGCATCGGCTGTGCTGAGCCCAGGTAAGCACGACGAGGCGGTGGGCGTACCTAAAAAGCCGGCTGGTGAGAGAAGTGAAAGTACCCCTCTGATTGGCCGAATTGCCAGGGGCGTGTACCTGGGAGAGGAAGCTTCATGATAGGAGCATAAGCATGACGGGAAGACGTGTGGCCAGGTCTGCAGCCAAGGGAAGCCCATCTGCTGGCTGAAATGGGCGTGATTAAAAATTGCAGTGGTCAGTTGCCAGAAGAAGCCGGGAGAGAGGTGGATGGGGGGGTCACTGGATTATTATTATTATTTATATAGCACCATTGATTCCATGGTGCTGTACATGAGAATAGTAAATCCTCATTCCCGCACCATCTTCGGACAGTGCAGAAGACGGCATCAACCCCTTTGCAAGAAGGGTGGGGGCCACAGTCTTCCACTCAGCCCTCTCCGAGGAAAGGGGTGAGGTGGGGAATAGGCAAAGGACCAACCACCGGGAATCACCCCTAAAGGTGACAGGGGATAAGGTCCTGCCTGCGGGTCCGAGAGTGGGCGATGTGGGTGACACCACACTGCTCTCTCGGTCACATGAATGTGGGAAAACAGGGTGTGAAATTAAACAGTTACCATGCGCAGATGAAGCTCCTGAAAAACAAAGGAAAAAAGATTAATAAAACAACAGGTGTCCTTAAAAGGAAAAAACTGTGGATCTGGGATCAGATCCAGGTCCACCTCCTACAGACACCATTTTCGTTTTTTTGACCAGAGTCAGCAACAAACACCCATGTTACCTGTGTCCCCAATGATGCAATAAAGAAACAGACTTATAGGGAAAAGGAGTGGTCCAAAACGTGCATTTATTTCAACCCCTTAATGACCGCCAATACGCCTTTTTACTGACCTGAGATATAAGACAATAACATCCCCCATACAGCTGACAATCCAACAGCTGTCGGCTGTACGCTTATGTAGGGAAGTTGGACTGACGGACAGACTTGCCTGTAGTGAGAGGCAGAGGTGTAGCACAGTGTAGGTGTGAAACCGCTGAGATAAAGAGAAAAGGGTGCAGCATGATAGTTTGACCATTAGAAGGCAGTGGAGAGTGTAAGAGTTGGACTGAATAACTGCCATTGGTCAGAGAAACTGTCAGGTGATAGTAGGCGGAGTTACCAGGACTGGGAGTATAAAAGGCTGAGGGAAGGTTCAGTCAGCGAGGGGAGCACACTAGAGAGGAAGTTCTGTTGCAGAGATAGACAGTAGAAAGGCTCCACAGAGGACTGACAGTTGAGGCGGCCACGGGGGGTGGCCCAGAGGACGGTAGCTGCAGACGAAGACGGCCTGTGGGTATTGAACGGACGGTATACTCAGGACGCCACGATTATAGTAACAAAGGAAGTGAAGGTACCCGGGTCTGTGTACAAGAGAAGTGTAAAGTTGCTGTGGTCAATTGCAGTGGTCGTCAGAAAGACGGCCAATAAAAACGGACCTGTTGAATACAAACTCTGTCTCAGTTTCGTGTCTGTCTGCGGCAAGAAGTGGGTCACCCCCCCCAGTCTGTTACCCCTTCCTAAACTTGGCATAGTCAGCAGAATAATTGCTGCAAATACAACACCTTCAGCAGCAAGCCTGCCACAAAGTACCAAAGGATCCCAAGCTGTACGGGGTGAAGATTTTATTTTTCCTGTGGATTACAAATTGGGACTTCGGATTGCTGGCTGTCATTAAGTGGAGCCAGAGCAGAAAAATGTTCTGTCAAAATGGCTGTGGCATTTCAGCGTCAGGAAGAGACACAGGAGCTTGCAGCCATGCTCGACAATCTAGGACTATGTCACATCCACCCCAAGGGGGGAGCGGTCTACATCAGGAGACAGCCGCCCTCCCATGCTGGACCTTGGAAAATGGGTGGAGAGGCCGACCAACGCCCCATCCACGAGCAGGAGTGGCCCAGGTGAAGAGACTGGGTGCAGCTGCTTGGCGCCATTGTGCTTCGGGAACTCGGGCGAGATGCGACGCTGCAGCTGCCGTGGCCTCGGACGCCTGGAGTGGAAATGGCGTCAGGAGGTTGAATCCCGTTGGGAGACCTGCCCCTGGGAGCCATTCTCGATACCCCAGACCTTGTTGGAACTACCGCTGGAACAAGCGGCACGAGTTCACCCCGCGGAACCATCGGGCCTGGAGGCCGGCCCTGCCGGATGGCAGGGTGAAGACCAACAGCCACTAAAAGAGCTGCGGGAAAGCCTGCCGGGAGCAGCGACGCCGGGGGGAGGTGAGCGTTCCCCCGGGCCAGTCGGCGGCACTGCAGACAGATCTGGCCCCAAAGCCCAGTGCACCAGACAGGTCCCCGGGCACTGACACCGGCCCTCGGCCCCCTTGGCCGACCTCCCGCTCTCCAGCAACTATGGCCCTGGATGACTTCACGGCTCCTGACAACCATCCCGAGCTGCCCCCGCCTGGCGGCGCTGAACCACCCTGCGGACGCCCCTGCTGCTCTCCATCTTCCGGCCGCGGCCTATTCATCGGAGCCTGCTGCCATTTCGGGCCCTCCGCAGATCACCGAGGCCTACTTACCGGCATTCGCGGCCGCCGCTGTCTCATCCGCGGCCTCGGCTGCGGCCTACTCACCGGAGCCCACGGCCGCCTTGATCCCGGCTGCGGCCGACTCCACAGCCTACCCGATGACACCTGTGGCCGTTTCTGTCCCATCCGCTACTCCGGTTGCGGCCTGCTGCCCAATGTCTGTGGCAGCCTCTGCTCCACTCTCGGTTGCGGCCCGCCCACCGGACCCTCCGCTTGGGTTTCAGAGATTATTGAGAAGAAAAAGGCCAAAGAGCGGGAGGTGTGGGCGCTGCTCCATGAGAAAGGGGAGGCCGCCATGTCCACTCCTCGGTCGTACGGTCGGCTGGTGTATATGGATACCGGCAAAGGGCTACGGCTTTATTCAAGACGTCACCACCGGCTACAAAATTTATCTGAACGCGGCCTCAATCAAGCACGGCTGGGTTCCACGGGAGGGAGGCCTAGTCTTCTATTACAAAGAGTATTGCCCCCGTGGCTACTATGCTGTGGCCATCATCACCTACCCTGAGGGGTACGAGCCCCCATAAAGAGACGAGGACTCCTGGGTCTAAAAGTCAGGGACACTCGAGGTTCAGAGATACTACAGGCATCCCAGACACTCTACGGCTGTGGAATCCCCTATTATGGCGAGACATCGGCCGCCAGGAGGTGGCCCGGAGTACCTATTACAATGGACTGCCGGGACTGCAGTGCACCGTTGCACAATGAGGGGACTGTTCTGCGTCCCCATGGGGTAGAATACCCTACTCCTGGTGCAGCAGGGATGCCTAGAGGGAGTGTTCTTTTTAAAGGAAGGGGGGGGAACACCCCTGTCCTCATATGGTTAACATTTTAGAGAGTATCGTTTTGTTTTTAAAAAAAAAAAAAGGTTCTGATAAACACGTATTACAGTAAACATGGAAAGATGTGCAGTAAATTTGAAATGTTGAAGTGTTATTAAAAAAAATAAAATAAAAGTGTGTTCAACAGGTCCCGGGTACTTGGAGTTTGCCGACCATGAATTATTTAAGTTGGCAGGACAAAGAGACAAGTGGATGCAGACAAACAGTGGTCCTTAAGTCAGGCCCCCAGTACACGTACCCCCAAAAGAATAAAAGGATGATGACCTGTTAGGCCCTGTTAGGGCCTCAGGTATGGCGGTCTGAATGGAAAAGGGTCACAGAAAAGGAGAAAGGTGGAAAGTACACTCCTGTAGAATAGTGCAAGAGTGTCAAGAACGACAATGGATAAAGGAAGGGGGAGTGTAGGGAAGTTGGACTGACGGACAGACTTGCCTGTAGTGAGAGGCAGAGGTGTAGCACAGTGTAGGTGTGAAACCGCGGAGGTAAAGAAAAAAGGGTGCAGCATGATAGTTTGACCATTAGAGGGCAGTGGAGAGTAAGAATGGGACTGAATAACTGCCATTGGTCAGAGAAACTGTCAGGTGATAGTGGGCGGAGTTACCAGGACTGGGAGTATAAAAGGCTGAGGGAAGGTTCTGGAAGGTTCTGGAAGGTTCAGTCAGCGAGGGGGGCACACTAGAGAGGAAGTTCTGCTGCGGAGATAGAGACAGTAGAAAGGCTCCACAGAGGACTGACAGTTGAGGCGGTCACGGGGGGTGGCCCAGAGGACGGTAGCCGCAGGCGAAGACGGCCTGTGGGTATTGAACGGACGGTGTACTCAGACTGGTGAAGCGCTGTGGTGGATTGGCCTAGGGCAGCCACAGTGAAAAGAGCCACAAGGGACGCCACGATTATAGTAACAAAGGAAGTGAAGGTACCCGGGTCTGTGTACAAGAGAAGTGTAAAGTTGCTGTGGTGAATTGCGGTGGTCGTCAGAAAGACGGCCAATAAAAACGGACCTGTTGAATGCAAACTCTGTCTCAGTCTCTTGTCTGTCTGCGGCAAGAAGCGGGTCACCCCCCATCCCTGTCGGTTAAACTTTCCCCTATCCTACACTTATAGCTGACAACTTGCTGCATCAGCCAGGGTCAGTGTTGGCACCGTCCATATCTGTTTAACCCCTTAGGTGCTGTTGTCAATAGTGACTACATCATATAAATGGTTAACAGAGTGTGGGGGCTTCCTCTTTAACCCCACTGGCATCCTGAGATCATGATTGTGTGACCCTGATGTTTGCCATGGCAATTCACAGCCAAATAACGGCCTTAGAGTCTGCCGGCTACAGCGGCCTGTTCAGAAGTCAGCGACATTTAAGTGTTAAAAATACATTTTTTTTTATTCATGTTATGCCACTTTAAATTCATTCCTTATCACCTGAAGGGTTAATAAACTAGGTGACAGCAGTTTTCAATGTGTCGAGGGGTGCTGTTTTTAAAATGATCTCACTTTGAGGTTTTCAAAAGTCACGTCAAACCTGAATAGGTCCCTCAAAAAATAAGTTGTGTAAATTTCCTTGAAAAAAATGAAAAAATTACCGATACATTTTTAAACCTCCTAAAAGGCTAACAAAATAAAATAACATTTCACAAATGGTGCTGAAGTAAAGCAGACGTGTGGGAAATATTATTTATGAATGTTTTGCTGTGATATGACTATCTGGATTAAAGGAATAATCAAAGTTTGAAAACTGCAAATTTTTTACATTTTTTGTCAAATTTCTGACATTTGTTATAAACAAACACAAAACATAGAAATAAATTTACCATTAACATAAAGTACAACATGTCACGAAAAAACAATATCAAAATCATTGGGATTTGTTGAAGCATTCCAGAGTTATTACCACATAAAGGGACACTGGTATATGTTGGGATAGTCAAAAGAGCTGTCACTGTTGCAGCCTGTGCCCCCAGAATGAAAAGAAGTGTTATCAGTGACACACGTTCCAGGGGCTGGGCTAGTCCGAGCAGGGACTGTCACTTCCAATGTATGATCAGTAGGATCTTGTCACTGAGCAGAGACAATGCGCTCCTTGGCTGGCTCGTCACTTCTCATCAGAGCCGGCAAAAGAGCGCACAGTCAGTACGCATTGTTAGAAGATGAAATATAAACACATGGGCCATGCACACAGCAAGGGCCCGTCACACATAGCGATCTGCAGCATGTCCACATCGGACATGACATTTCTAAATCCTGCTCATATAGGTACTATACACATGATCAGGTTTTTAAATACATCAGTTAGGGTCTGCCCTAATATGGGTTACCTTGACATTTGGTGGAGCGGCTTAGTATACATTTTTTGCAAAAAAAAGGATCAACCAAATACCCTGTTTTATCATCTTTTTACTAGCACTTGCTGTTTACTGTTACTTCTTTACAACAGAGTATTCTTATATGTTTGCTTTTCAGTGTTTCATTGTTAGTAGATTACCCAGCATGCAGGAAAAGCAGAGACCGCACCGCCCCCGCAAGTGACACCGTTTGTGGGGCTGGTCTCTGCATTTCATGCACTGGCTGTGCGGCTCTTTTTTTGGCTCAACTACTGAGCATGCATTACAATTCACAACTGACAAGTGGTAACCCAGCCCCAGAAGCGGAATCACTGTCCATGGTTTGTTTCAGGGTGGGGGCAGAGGCTACAATAGTGACCGCAGCCTCTGCATCCTGATAATGGCTCGCTTGAGTACCCAGCATGCACCGGGGGGGGGGGGTCATAAATGAAGCTAACAGGAAGTAAAAAAAAATAATAAAGTGGTTAATCTAGTGAGGGCATGGTAGGGATTTTTTTTTTTTAATGTAAGCATATTAGAAAAGAGATTAGATGACTACAATACACATTTAGGGGTAAAATGTCAGATTTGGAACACCCCTTTAAGATGGGAACTCAGAAAGACAGGTAAGATTTACAAAACTTAATGGTAGAACATCCCAGCCTCATCCAATAGAAGAACAACAGCGTTCCTATGTGAAATGTTTTACAATTTGAGGAGGCTGATGGCAAGGTCACATTCTCCTCCACCAGCTGCCATTGTATGGTCACATGAGCTGGGCAGTGTGAGAGGAAAGCTGCATGGAGGAGGCTGATTGTCTGGTCACATTCTCCTCCACCAGCAGCCATTGTATGGTCACCAGTGCTGGGCAGTGTGTGAGGAAAGCTGCATGGAGGAGGCTGATGGTCTGGTCACACGCTCCTCCACCAGCAGCCATTGTATGGTCACAAGTGCTGGTCAGTGTGTGAGGGAAGCTGCATGGAGGAGGCTGATGGTTTGTTTACATGCTTCTCCACCAGCAGCCATTGTATGGACACCAGTGCTGGGCTGGGCGGAGACGGGGGGAGGGCGCGGAGGGGCTGAGCGGAGACGGGGGGAGGACGCGGAGGGGCTGAGCGGAGACGGGGGGAGGACGCGGAGGGGCTGAGCGGAGACGGGGGGAGGACGCGGAGGGGCTGAGCGGAGACGGGGGGAGGACGCGGAGGGGCTGAGCGGAGACGGGGGGAGGACGCGGAGGGGCTGAGCGGAGACGGGGGGAGGACGCGGAGGGGCTGAGCGGAGACGGGGGGAGGACGCGGAGGGGCTGAGCGGAGACGGGGGGGGGGAGGACGCGGAGGGGCTGAGCGGAGACGGGGGGGGGAGGACGCGGAGGGGCTGAGCGGAGACGGGGGGGGGAGGACGCGGAGGGGCTGAGCGGAGACGGGGGGGGGAGGACGCGGAGGGGCTGAGCGGAGACGGGGGGGGGAGGACGCGGAGGGGCTGAGCGGAGACGGGGGGGGGGAGGACGCGGAGGGGCTGAGCGGAGACGGGGGGGGGGAGGACGCGGAGGGGCTGAGCGGAGACGGGGGGGGGAGGACGCGGAGGGGCTGAGCGGAGACGGGGGGGGGAGGACGCGGAGGGGCTGAGCGGAGACGGGGGGGGGAGGACGCGGAGGGGCTGAGCGGAGACGGGGGGGGGAGGACGCGGAGGGGCTGAGCGGAGACGGGGGGGGGAGGACGCGGAGGGGCTGAGCGGAGACGGGGGGGGGAGGACGCGGAGGGGCTGAGCGGAGACGGGGGGGGGAGGACGCGGAGGGGCTGAGCGGAGACGGGGGGGGGAGGACGCGGAGGGGCTGAGCGGAGACGGGGGGGGGGAGGACGCGGAGGGGCTGAGCGGAGACGGGGGGGGGGAGGACGCGGAGGGGCTGAGCGGAGACGGGGGGGGGGAGGACGCGGAGGGGCTGAGCGGAGACGGGGGGGGGGAGGACGCGGAGGGGCTGAGCGGAGACGGGGGGGGGGAGGACGCGGAGGGGCTGAGCGGAGACGGGGGGGGGAGGACGCGGAGGGGCTGAGCGGAGACGGGGGGGGGAGGACGCGGAGGGGCTGAGCGGAGACGGGGGGGGGAGGACGCGGAGGGGCTGAGCGGAGACGGGGGGGGGAGGACGCGGAGGGGCTGAGCGGAGACGGGGGGGGGAGGACGCGGAGGGGCTGAGCGGAGACGGGGGGGGGAGGACGCGGAGGGGCTGAGCGGAGACGGGGGGGGGAGGACGCGGAGGGGCTGAGCGGAGACGGGGGGGGGAGGACGCGGAGGGGCTGAGCGGAGACGGGGGGGGGAGGACGCGGAGGGGCTGAGCGGAGACGGGGGGGGGAGGACGCGGAGGGGCTGAGCGGAGACGGGGGGGGGAGGACGCGGAGGGGCTGAGCGGAGACGGGGGGGGGAGGACGCGGAGGGGCTGAGCGGAGACGGGGGGGGGAGGACGCGGAGGGGCTGAGCGGAGACGGGGGGGGGAGGACGCGGAGGGGCTGAGCGGAGACGGGGGGGGGAGGACGCGGAGGGGCTGAGCGGAGACGGGGGGGGGAGGACGCGGAGGGGCTGAGCGGAGACGGGGGGGGGAGGACGCGGAGGGGCTGAGCGGAGACGGGGGGGGGAGGACGCGGAGGGGCTGAGCGGAGACGGGGGGGGGAGGACGCGGAGGGGCTGAGCGGAGACGGGGGGGGGAGGACGCGGAGGGGCTGAGCGGAGACGGGGGGGGGAGGACGCGGAGGGGCTGAGCGGAGACGGGGGGGGGAGGACGCGGAGGGGCTGAGCGGAGACGGGGGGGGGAGGACGCGGAGGGGCTGAGCGGAGACGGGGGGGGGAGGACGCGGAGGGGCTGAGCGGAGACGGGGGGGGGAGGACGCGGAGGGGCTGAGCGGAGACGGGGGGGGGAGGACGCGGAGGGGCTGAGCGGAGACGGGGGGGGGAGGACGCGGAGGGGCTGAGCGGAGACGGGGGGGGGAGGACGCGGAGGGGCTGAGCGGAGACGGGGGGGGGAGGACGCGGAGGGGCTGAGCGGAGACGGGGGGGGGAGGACGCGGAGGGGCTGAGCGGAGACGGGGGGGGGAGGACGCGGAGGGGCTGAGCGGAGACGGGGGGGGGAGGACGCGGAGGGGCTGAGCGGAGACGGGGGGGGGAGGACGCGGAGGGGCTGAGCGGAGACGGGGGGGGGAGGACGCGGAGGGGCTGAGCGGAGACGGGGGGGGGAGGACGCGGAGGGGCTGAGCGGAGACGGGGGGGGGAGGACGCGGAGGGGCTGAGCGGAGACGGGGGGGGGGAGGACGCGGAGGGGCTGAGCGGAGACGGGGGGGGGGAGGACGCGGAGGGGCTGAGCGGAGACGGGGGGGGGAGGACGCGGAGGGGCTGAGCGGAGACGGGGGGGGGAGGACGCGGAGGGGCTGAGCGGAGACGGGGGGGGGAGGACGCGGAGGGGCTGAGCGGAGACGGGGGGGGGAGGACGCGGAGGGGCTGAGCGGAGACGGGGGGGGGAGGACGCGGAGGGGCTGAGCGGAGACGGGGGGGGGAGGACGCGGAGGGGCTGAGCGGAGACGGGGGGGGGAGGACGCGGAGGGGCTGAGCGGAGACGGGGGGGGGAGGACGCGGAGGGGCTGAGCGGAGACGGGGGGGGGAGGACGCGGAGGGGCTGAGCGGAGACGGGGGGGGGAGGACGCGGAGGGGCTGAGCGGAGACGGGGGGGGGAGGACGCGGAGGGGCTGAGCGGAGACGGGGGGGGGAGGACGCGGAGGGGCTGAGCGGAGACGGGGGGGGGAGGACGCGGAGGGGCTGAGCGGAGACGGGGGGGGGAGGACGCGGAGGGGCTGAGCGGAGACGGGGGGGGGAGGACGCGGAGGGGCTGAGCGGAGACGGGGGGGGGAGGACGCGGAGGGGCTGAGCGGAGACGGGGGGGGGAGGACGCGGAGGGGCTGAGCGGAGACGGGGGGGGGAGGACGCGGAGGGGCTGAGCGGAGACGGGGGGGGGAGGACGCGGAGGGGCTGAGCGGAGACGGGGGGGGGAGGACGCGGAGGGGCTGAGCGGAGACGGGGGGGGGAGGACGCGGAGGGGCTGAGCGGAGACGGGGGGGGGAGGACGCGGAGGGGCTGAGCGGAGACGGGGGGGGGAGGACGCGGAGGGGCTGAGCGGAGACGGGGGGGGGAGGACGCGGAGGGGCTGAGCGGAGACGGGGGGGGGAGGACGCGGAGGGGCTGAGCGGAGACGGGGGGGGGAGGACGCGGAGGGGCTGAGCGGAGACGGGGGGGGGAGGACGCGGAGGGGCTGAGCGGAGACGGGGGGGGGAGGACGCGGAGGGGCTGAGCGGAGACGGGGGGGGGAGGACGCGGAGGGGCTGAGCGGAGACGGGGGGGGGAGGACGCGGAGGGGCTGAGCGGAGACGGGGGGGGGAGGACGCGGAGGGGCTGAGCGGAGACGGGGGGGGGAGGACGCGGAGGGGCTGAGCGGAGACGGGGGGGGGAGGACGCGGAGGGGCTGAGCGGAGACGGGGGGGGGAGGACGCGGAGGGGCTGAGCGGAGACGGGGGGGGGAGGACGCGGAGGGGCTGAGCGGAGACGGGGGGGGGAGGACGCGGAGGGGCTGAGCGGAGACGGGGGGGGGAGGACGCGGAGGGGCTGAGCGGAGACGGGGGGGGGAGGACGCGGAGGGGCTGAGCGGAGACGGGGGGGGGAGGACGCGGAGGGGCTGAGCGGAGACGGGGGGGGGAGGACGCGGAGGGGCTGAGCGGAGACGGGGGGGGGAGGACGCGGAGGGGCTGAGCGGAGACGGGGGGGGGAGGACGCGGAGGGGCTGAGCGGAGACGGGGGGGGGAGGACGCGGAGGGGCTGAGCGGAGACGGGGGGGGGAGGACGCGGAGGGGCTGAGCGGAGACGGGGGGGGGAGGACGCGGAGGGGCTGAGCGGAGACGGGGGGGGGAGGACGCGGAGGGGCTGAGCGGAGACGGGGGGGGGAGGACGCGGAGGGGCTGAGCGGAGACGGGGGGGGGAGGACGCGGAGGGGCTGAGCGGAGACGGGGGGGGGAGGACGCGGAGGGGCTGAGCGGAGACGGGGGGGGGAGGACGCGGAGGGGCTGAGCGGAGACGGGGGGGGGAGGACGCGGAGGGGCTGAGCGGAGACGGGGGGGGGAGGACGCGGAGGGGCTGAGCGGAGACGGGGGGGGGAGGACGCGGAGGGGCTGAGCGGAGACGGGGGGGGGAGGACGCGGAGGGGCTGAGCGGAGACGGGGGGGGAGGACGCGGAGGGGCTGAGCGGAGACGGGGGGGGAGGACGCGGAGGGGCTGAGCGGAGACGGGGGGGAGGACGCGGAGGGGCTGAGCGGAGACGGGGGGGAGGACGCGGAGGGGCTGAGCGGAGACGGGGGGAGGACGCGGAGGGGCTGAGCGGAGACGGGGGGAGGACGCGGAGGGGCTGAGCGGAGACGGGGGGAGGACGCGGAGGGGCTGAGCGGAGACGGGGGGAGGACGCGGAGGGGCTGAGCGGAGACGGGGGGAGGACGCGGAGGGGCTGAGCGGAGACGGGGGGAGGACGCGGAGGGGCTGAGCGGAGACGGGGGGAGGACGCGGAGGGGCTGAGCGGAGACGGGGGGAGGACGCGGAGGGGCTGAGCGGAGACGGGGGGAGGACGCGGAGGGGCTGAGCGGAGACGGGGGGAGGACGCGGAGGGGCTGAGCGGAGACGGGGGGAGGACGCGGAGGGGCTGAGCGGAGACGGGGGGAGGACGCGGAGGGGCTGAGCGGAGACGGGGGGAGGACGCGGAGGGGCTGAGCGGAGACGGGGGGAGGACGCGGAGGGGCTGAGCGGAGACGGGGGGAGGACGCGGAGGGGCTGAGCGGAGACGGGGGGAGGACGCGGAGGGGCTGAGCGGAGACGGGGGGAGGACGCGGAGGGGCTGAGCGGAGACGGGGGGAGGACGCGGAGGGGCTGAGCGGAGACGGGGGGAGGACGCGGAGGGGCTGAGCGGAGACGGGGGGAGGACGCGGAGGGGCTGAGCGGAGACGGGGGGAGGACGCGGAGGGGCTGAGCGGAGACGGGGGGAGGACGCGGAGGGGCTGAGCGGAGACGGGGGGAGGACGCGGAGGGGCTGAGCGGAGACGGGGGGAGGACGCGGAGGGGCTGAGCGGAGACGGGGGGAGGACGCGGAGGGGCTGA
Organism: Dendrobates tinctorius; assembly: GCF_039654945.1. Lineage (NCBI taxonomy): Eukaryota > Metazoa > Chordata > Amphibia > Anura > Dendrobatidae > Dendrobates > Dendrobates tinctorius. The sequence continues at coordinate 6,706,614 of NW_027361921.1, forward strand.
GCGGAGACGGGGGGAGGACGCGGAGGGGCTGAGCGGAGACGGGGGGAGGACGCGGAGGGGCTGAGCGGAGACGGGGGGAGGACGCGGAGGGGCTGAGCGGAGACGGGGGGAGGACGCGGAGGGGCTGAGCGGAGACGGGGGGAGGACGCGGAGGGGCTGAGCGGAGACGGGGGGAGGACGCGGAGGGGCTGAGCGGAGACGGGGGGAGGACGCGGAGGGGCTGAGCGGAGACGGGGGGAGGACGCGGAGGGGCTGAGCGGAGACGGGGGGAGGACGCGGAGGGGCTGAGCGGAGACGGGGGGAGGACGCGGAGGGGCTGAGCGGAGACGGGGGGAGGACGCGGAGGGGCTGAGCGGAGACGGGGGGAGGACGCGGAGGGGCTGAGCGGAGACGGGGGGAGGACGCGGAGGGGCTGAGCGGAGACGGGGGGAGGACGCGGAGGGGCTGAGCGGAGACGGGGGGAGGACGCGGAGGGGCTGAGCGGAGACGGGGGGAGGACGCGGAGGGGCTGAGCGGAGACGGGGGGAGGACGCGGAGGGGCTGAGCGGAGACGGGGGGAGGACGCGGAGGGGCTGAGCGGAGACGGGGGGAGGACGCGGAGGGGCTGAGCGGAGACGGGGGGAGGACGCGGAGGGGCTGAGCGGAGACGGGGGGAGGACGCGGAGGGGCTGAGCGGAGACGGGGGGAGGACGCGGAGGGGCTGAGCGGAGACGGGGGGAGGACGCGGAGGGGCTGAGCGGAGACGGGGGGAGGACGCGGAGGGGCTGAGCGGAGACGGGGGGAGGACGCGGAGGGGCTGAGCGGAGACGGGGGGAGGACGCGGAGGGGCTGAGCGGAGACGGGGGGAGGACGCGGAGGGGCTGAGCGGAGACGGGGGGAGGACGCGGAGGGGCTGAGCGGAGACGGGGGGAGGACGCGGAGGGGCTGAGCGGAGACGGGGGGAGGACGCGGAGGGGCTGAGCGGAGACGGGGGGAGGACGCGGAGGGGCTGAGCGGAGACGGGGGGAGGACGCGGAGGGGCTGAGCGGAGACGGGGGGAGGACGCGGAGGGGCTGAGCGGAGACGGGGGGAGGACGCGGAGGGGCTGAGCGGAGACGGGGGGAGGACGCGGAGGGGCTGAGCGGAGACGGGGGGAGGACGCGGAGGGGCTGAGCGGAGACGGGGGGAGGACGCGGAGGGGCTGAGCGGAGACGGGGGGAGGACGCGGAGGGGCTGAGCGGAGACGGGGGGAGGACGCGGAGGGGCTGAGCGGAGACGGGGGGAGGACGCGGAGGGGCTGAGCGGAGACGGGGGGAGGACGCGGAGGGGCTGAGCGGAGACGGGGGGAGGACGCGGAGGGGCTGAGCGGAGACGGGGGGAGGACGCGGAGGGGCTGAGCGGAGACGGGGGGAGGACGCGGAGGGGCTGAGCGGAGACGGGGGGAGGACGCGGAGGGGCTGAGCGGAGACGGGGGGAGGACGCGGAGGGGCTGAGCGGAGACGGGGGGAGGACGCGGAGGGGCTGAGCGGAGACGGGGGGAGGACGCGGAGGGGCTGAGCGGAGACGGGGGGAGGACGCGGAGGGGCTGAGCGGAGACGGGGGGAGGACGCGGAGGGGCTGAGCGGAGACGGGGGGAGGACGCGGAGGGGCTGAGCGGAGACGGGGGGAGGACGCGGAGGGGCTGAGCGGAGACGGGGGGAGGACGCGGAGGGGCTGAGCGGAGACGGGGGGAGGACGCGGAGGGGCTGAGCGGAGACGGGGGGAGGACGCGGAGGGGCTGAGCGGAGACGGGGGGAGGACGCGGAGGGGCTGAGCGGAGACGGGGGGAGGACGCGGAGGGGCTGAGCGGAGACGGGGGGAGGACGCGGAGGGGCTGAGCGGAGACGGGGGGAGGACGCGGAGGGGCTGAGCGGAGACGGGGGGAGGACGCGGAGGGGCTGAGCGGAGACGGGGGGAGGACGCGGAGGGGCTGAGCGGAGACGGGGGGAGGACGCGGAGGGGCTGAGCGGAGACGGGGGGAGGACGCGGAGGGGCTGAGCGGAGACGGGGGGAGGACGCGGAGGGGCTGAGCGGAGACGGGGGGAGGACGCGGAGGGGCTGAGCGGAGACGGGGGGAGGACGCGGAGGGGCTGAGCGGAGACGGGGGGAGGACGCGGAGGGGCTGAGCGGAGACGGGGGGAGGACGCGGAGGGGCTGAGCGGAGACGGGGGGAGGACGCGGAGGGGCTGAGCGGAGACGGGGGGAGGTCGCGGAGGGGCTGAGCGGAGACGGGGGGAGGACGCGGAGGGGCTGAGCGGAGACGGGGGGAGGACGCGGAGGGGCTGAGCGGAGACGGGGGGAGGACGCGGAGGGGCTGAGCGGAGACGGGGGGAGGACGCGGAGGGGCTGAGCGGAGACGGGGGGAGGACGCGGAGGGGCTGAGCGGAGACGGGGGGAGGACGCGGAGGGGCTGAGCGGAGACGGGGGGAGGACGCGGAGGGGCTGAGCGGAGACGGGGGGAGGACGCGGAGGGGCTGAGCGGAGACGGGGGGAGGACGCGGAGGGGCTGAGCGGAGACGAGAAGCAGATGAAGGATACCCTCCAATGTGTGTAACATACAGAAGTCCGGCCACACTTAGCTGAGTGCTGACCTCGAAACACAAGATCGCAGCCTGCGGGAGTCAGCACTCAGGATGGATGGCAGCCGCACACTCAGCGGGGCCGGTGATTGGACCCACGCCCCCGAGGAGCCGGACATGTGCGGCAGGACTGCGGGCAGCATGAGCACAGTGGCGGCTCCGGCAGGTCCCCACCTCCACCATGTGCGGTTCCCAGCAGTGACTCCAGGTAACCTCCCGGCAGTTACCGATCTCTTCCTCCAAACCCCAGAGATCTTTTTGTTTTGCTAAAATCGTTCTACCAAATGGCCCCTGTAGTCCTAGAGGGAGGCTGGCGGCCATGTTATGTGGGGGCTGGCCGCCATCACTGCGCTGCTCACCTGCTGTCTGCTGACAGGAGAGGCCTCCGGTAATTCATGCGGTTCCCACCACATTGAATCACGTGAACTTCGGGATCCACCAGCATGTTGCTACACAGCTCCGTTCTCAGAACACACGTGTGTTAGTATGAGGAGCGGAAACACTCCGAGGTGGGCGGTCCATCACACAGGAAGTGAGCGCCGGCGGACATCTCTAGTTCTGGCAGCTTGCCCATAAGGTGGTGAAATGAGCGGACAGGCCGAACACAGCACGGCGGCCAGGCGCCCGGTCTCGGCTCACGTAGCGTATAATATTTTACTCCAAATAGTCAGTTTACAAGGGGGCTACAAGGGAGTTTATTTAGTTTTAAGGTAATGATGTCACCGGAAAGGGAGGAGCCGCCAATCCGACTCCGAGAGCAGGAAGCGGCGTCGTGAGGAGGCTGAACCGTGGAGCTGAGTGAAGTTGGCAGCGAGGACTCTGTGTGGGTTCTCTGAGGAGGTGTTTTGGGGGCAGAGAAACATGGAAAATGTTACTATATGGGGGCTGCACAGCGAAATGGCAGCTGCTAGTCGTATGAGGGGCTGTGTGGAGGAAGGTGGGGGATGATAAGGGGCTGTGCAGAGAACGGGGATGATGGTGATGATAAAGGGCTGTTCAGAGAAGGGGGTCATGATAAGGGGCTGTGCAGAGGAGGGGGTTATTATGAGGGGGATAAGGGGCTGTGCAGAGGAGGGGGTTATGATAAGGGACTGTGCAGAGGAGGGGGATATGGGGCTGTGCAGAGGAGGGGGGATGATATGGGGCTGTGCAGAGGAGGGGGGATGATAAGGGGCTGTGCAGAGGAGGGGGCTGTGCAGAGGAGGGGGTGATTCTTAGGGGCTGTGCAGAGGACGGGGGTGATGCTTAGGGGCTGTGCAGAGGACGGGGGGATGATAAGGGGCTGTGCAGAGGAGGGGGGATAAGGGGCTGTGCAGAGGAGGGGGGATGATAAGGGGCTGTGCAGAGGAGGGGGGATGATAAGGGGCTGTGCAGAGGACGGGGGGATGATAAGGGGCTGTGCAGAGGAGGGGGGAATGATAAGGGGCTGTGCAGAGGAGGGGGGAATGATAAGGGGCTGTGCAGAGGAGGGGGGGAAGATAAGGGGCTGTGCAGAGAAGGGGGGAAGATAAGGGGCTGTGCAGAGAAGGGGGGAAGATAAGGGGCTGTGCAGAGAAGGGGGGAAGATAAGGGGCTGTGCAGAGGAGGGGGGAATGATAAGGGGCTGTGCAGAGGAGGGGGGAATGATAAGGGGCTGTGCAGAGGAGGGGGGGATGATAAGGGGCTGTGCAGAGGAGGGGGGGATGATAAGGGGCTGTGCAGAGAAGGGGGGAAGATAAGGGGCTGTGCAGAGAAGAGGGGAAGATAAGGGGCTGTGCAGAGAAGGGGGGAAGACAAGGCTGTGCAGAGAAGGGGGGAAGACAAGGGGCTGTGCAGAGAAGGGGGGAAGATAAGGGGCTGTGCAGAGAAGGGGGGAAGATAAGGGGCTGTGCAGAGAAGGGGGGAAGATAAGGGGCTGTGCAGAGAAGGGGGGAAGATAAGGGGCTGTGCAGATAAGGGGGGAAGATAAGGGGCTGTGAAGATAAGGGGCTGTGCAAAGAAGGGGGGAAGACAAGGGGCTGTGCAAAGAAGGGGGGAAGACAAGGGGCTGTGCAAAGAAGGGGGGAAGACAAGGGGCTGTGCAGAGAAGGGGGGAAGATAAGGGGCTGTGCAGTGAAGGGGGGATAAGATGCTGTGCAGAGAAGGGGGTGATGCATGCTGGATGGCTGTAAGGGGATGATGATGAGGGGCTGTGCAGAGAAGGGGGTGATAAGGGGCTGTGAAGGGGGGATGATAAGGGGGTGATGCATGCTGGATGGCTGTAAGGGGGTGATGATGAGGGGCTGTGCAGAGAAGGGGGATGATGCATGCTAGATGGCGGGAAGGAGGTGATATCACTTTCATGAGGTTGCGTGAAAGGCAGCTGCAATGTCTCTTGGGAGGCTTGTCTGGGATGGTGATGATTTTACTTTCATGGGGCTGCATGCTGGGAGACTGATGCATGATGGTGGTGCGTGGGTTGCAAGCTGGGAGGCTGCACAGTTAAGGGAATGATGTCTTGTGAGTGGTGGTATTGTCAGTTGTGTGGGGCTGTATGCAAGGCCATTACTCAGGGTTGTGTGTGATGTGTCTTGGCTGCATGTGGTGGGGTTGACTGTGCACGGAATGGGTTAATTTCACATGCATGTGGCTGCATGTGAGGGGATTGGTCTGCACAGGTAAGAGCGTGATGTCAGTCATAAGGGGCTGCATGTTGGTGGGGGGGTGATGTCATTCGCTTGCTTTTTGTTATCGTTCCTTCTCTAACATTGGTTAATTCAACGTTTTCATTTGTATTGTTCATTGTTATAGTCTTCTATTTAACCCCTTAACGACCGCCGATACGCCTTTTAACGGCGGTAATTAAGGGTACTAAAACCACAGCGCCGTTAATTCACGGCGCTGTGATTTAAGTGAATAGCGCCCCCCAGTGTCGGATTTTCTCCAGGGTCTCGGCTGCCAGGGGTAGCCGAGACCCCAGAGAACATGAATCAGTCGGTTTTTACCAACCCCCGCTTTTGCGATCGCCGTTATTAACCCTATAACGGCGACCGCAAAAAAAAAAAGCCGCGATTTTACATTTAATTTCTCTCTCCTCTGATGTGATCGCAGATCCCCCCCCGGTACCTCTCCGTGGCCCTCCGTCCCCTCCCGGTGGTCCCACGTCCCACCGGCATCCTCCGATGGGCGCCGCCATCTTGAAAATGGCGGGCGCATGCGCAGTGCGCCCGCCGGGAATCTGCCGGCTCCGGCTGGCAGATTCCATTCATTATTTTGATCACTATGATAAACGATCATAGTGATCAAAATTAAAAAAAATAATACACCGCCCCGTTTATCACTCCCTTATATAGGCCAATATAATGAAATAAAGAAAATATTTTTTTTTTCAGTTTTCCATTAGGGCTAGGGTTAGGGTTGGGCTAGGGTTAGGGTTGGGCTAGGGTTAGGGTTGGGCTAGGGTAGGGCTCGGGTTAGGGCTCGGGTCACGACTAGGGTTAGAATTAGGGTTAGGGCGAACTAGAATTAGGGTTAGGATTAGGGATTAGGGTTGGGATTAGGGTTAGGGGTGTGTTGGGGTTAGGGGTGTGTTGGGGTTAGGGTTGGAGCAAGAATTGAGGGGTTTCCACTATTTGCCAACTTTGAGGGTCTAAAAATTGGGGTCTAAAAAATCACTTTTGTGGAAATAAAAAAAGACTTTATTTTCACGGCTCTGCGTTTATAAACTTTTGTGAAGAGCTTGGGGGTTCAAAGTGCTCACCACACATCTAGATAAGTTCATTAGGGGGTTTAATTTCCAAAATGGGGTCACTTGTGGGGGGTTTCCACTGTTTAGGCCCATCAGGGGCTCTGCAAGCGCAACATGATGTCCGCAGACCATTCCATCAAAGTCTGCATTCCAAAATGGCACTCCTTCCCTTCCGAGCTCTCCCATGCGCCCAAACAGTGGTTCCCCCCCACATATGGGGTATCGGCGTACTCAGGACAAATTGCATAACAACTGTGGGGGTATGATTTCTCCTGTTACCCTTGTAAAAAATAAAAATTTGGGGGGCGAAAAGATCATCTTTGTGGAAAAAAATAGATTTCTTATTTTCACGGCTCTACGCTATAAACTTCTGTGAAGCCCTTGGGGGTTCAAAGTGCTGACCACACATCTAGATAAGTTCCTTAATGGGTCTAGTTTCCAAAATGGGGTCTCTTGTTGGAGGTTTCCACTGTTTAGGCACATTAAGGGCTCTCCAAACGCAACATGGCATCCGATCTCAATTCCAGCCAATTCTGCGTTGAAAAAGTCAAACGGCGCTCCATCCCTTGCGAGCTCTGCCGTGTGCTGAAATAGTGGTTTACCCCCACATATAGGGTATCGGCGTATTCAGGAGAAATTGTACAACAAATTTTGTGGTTGATTTTCTCTTTTAACACTTGTGAAAATAAAAAAAATTGGTTCTGAAGTAAATTTTTTGCAAAAAAAAGTTAAATATTAATTTTTTCCTTCCACATTGCTTTAGTTCCTGTGAAGCACTTAAAGGGTTAATAAACTTCTTGAATGTGGTTTTGAGCACCTTGAGGGGTCTAGTGTTAAGAATGGTGCCACTTTTGGGTATATTCTGTCATGTACACCCCTCAAAATGACTTTAAATATGATGTGGTCCCTAAAAAAAATGGTTTTGTAAATTTTGTTGTAAAAATGAGAAATCGCTGGTCAACTTTTAACACTTATAACTTCCTAACAAAGAAAAATTTTGCTTCCAAAATTGTGCTGATGTAAAGTAGACATGTGGGAAATGTTATTTATTAAGAAATTTGTGTGACACATCTCTCTGATTTGAGGGCATAAAAATTTAAAGTTTTAAAATTGCAAAATTTTCAAAATTTTCGCCATATTTCCATTTTTTTCATAAATAAACACAAGACTTATCGAAGAAATTTTACCACTAATATGAAGTACAATATGTCATGAAAAAACAGTCTTAGAATCAGCGGGATCCATTAAAGCGTTCCAGAGTTATAACCTCATAAAGGGACAGTGGTCAGAATTGTAAAAATTAGCCTGGTCATTAAGCTGCAAACTGGCTCTGTCGCTAAGGGGTTAAAGGTGGACCGTTTAATGCAGGGTTCCTCAACTCCAGTCCTCAAGGCCCACCAACAGGTCATGTTTTCAGGATTTCCTTTGTATTGCACAGGGGAAGCAATTATCACCTGAGCAATAATAAGGAAATCCTGAAAACATGATCTGTTGGTGGGCCTTGAGGACTGGAGTTGGGGAACCCTGGTTTAATGGATACACCTAAATAAAACGGGAATGGTTGGTGATATCAACTTCCTGTTTGTGACACATTAGTGTATGGGAGAGGGAAAACTTTTCAAGATGGGTGGTGACCATGGTGGCCATTTTGAAGTTGGCCATTTTGGATCCAACTTTATTTTTTGCAATGGGAAGAGGGTCATGTGACACATCAAACTTATTGAGGATTTCACAAGAAAAACAATGGTGTGCTTGGTTTTAACGTAACTTTATTCTTTCATGAGTTATTTACTAGTTTCTCTTTGTTGACAGCCATTGACATGTTGCTGAAATTAACACGTGAGGAGCGGATAGAAATTGTGTTGATGTCTGGTGAACGCAGTACCCGGGTCATTGCAGCAGATTTCAATGCAAGACACCCTACGAGACCACCCATCTCCCATGCTACAGTTAGCAAACTGCTTGCCAAATTTCGTGAAACAGGTTCAGTGTTGGATTTGCCAAAATGTGGACGCAAGAAAACTGTCACTAATGAAGAAACATCAGTGGCTGTCCTAGCTTCATTCAGCAAGAGTCCACAGCGTAGCACTCGCCGCATGTCACTGGAGAGTGGCATCAGTCGAACATCCCTTCGGCGGATATTAGCTACCCACAAATGGCACCCTTACAAAATCCAGCTGCTGCAGCATCTCAACGAGGATGACCCAGATCGACGCGCTGAATTTGCAGAATGGGCAAAACAAAAATTGGAACAGGACCTTCAGTTTACACAGAACATTATGTAAGGCAATTGTCTATGCTGTGAAGATAAGAGATGTGCAGCATCTGAAACAACGGATACTGGAAGCCTGTGCTAGCATTTTTTTCTGCGGTGTTTCTATCAGTGTGTCAAGAGTAGGAGAAGAGGGTAACATAGTTTTGAAGGCTGAAGGAAGACCTTATGTCCATCTAGTTCAGCCTATTTTTAGTGCAGCTGTTCTGCATTGTTGATCCTGGGGAAGGCAAAAACCCACAGAGTAGAAGCCAATTTTCTCCATAGGGAAAAAAATTCCTTCCCCCTAAGCTGGGTCAACCATCTACCTATAATATTATGTTATTCGTAACCTTCTATACTGTTACTCACAAGAAAAGCATCCATTCCTTTCTTAAATTCATACAGTGAGTTGGCCATCACCATTTCCTCAGGAAGAGAATTCCAGAGCCTCACTGCTCTTACCGTGAAGAACCCTCTTCTATGCTGGTGCAGAAATTGTCTTTCCTCCAAACGAAGAGAATGCCCCCTTGCTCTTGTTACAGTCCTTGGTACAAACAGTTCATTGGAGAGATCTCTGTATTGCCCTCTGATATACTTGTACATATATATTAGGTCTCCCCTAAGTCTTCTCTTTTCTAGAGTAAATAGACCTAATTTTGATAACCTTTCTGGGTATTGTAGTGAACCAAATCCATTTATCATTTTAGTAGCCCACCTTTGAACCCTTTCAAGTTTAGTAATGTCTTTCTTGAGCACCGGCGTCTAAAATTGCACACAATACTCCAAGTGTGGTCTGACGAGTGATTTGTACAGAGGGAGAATTATGTTTTCATCTCGTGTCCCCAGACCTCTTCTAATGCATCCCATGACCCTATTTGCTTTGGTGGCAGCTGCCTGACACTGGGCACTCCAATTTAGCTTCTTATTGACTAAGATGCCTAAGTCTTTCCATGTCTGATTTCCCCAGCAGTTTCCCATTTAGTAAGTAATTGTAGCATCTGTTTCTCCTTCCCATGTGCATAACCTTACACTTCTGTGTTAAACCTCATTTGCCATTTTTCAGCCCAATTCTCCAATTTACTCAAATCTGTCTGTAGTTGCAAACTGTCCTCCTTTGTGTTAACTACCTTTCATAGTTTTGTATCATCTGCAAATACTGATATTTTACTGTGTAAGCCATCCACTAGATCATTAATAAATATATTAAATAGTAGGGGGCCCAATACAGAACCCTGTGGTACCCCACTAGTAACCCTGGCCCAATCTGAGTATGCACCATTAATAACCACTCTTTGTTTTCTATCACTAAGCCAGATACCTACCGATCTACACACATTTTCCCCTAGCCCAAGCTTTCTCATCTTACCAATCTTTTATGTGGGACAGAGTCAAATTCTTTAGAGAAGTCGAGATAAATGACATCCAATGATTCTCCTTGGTCCATTTGAGAGCTTACATCCTCATAGAAGCTGATCAGGTTAGTTTGACAGGAGCGATCCTTCATAAATCCATGTTGATATGGAGTTAAACATTTATTAACATTGAGATATTCCATAATGGTATCCCTTAGGGTTGCATTGACAATCCAACACAATGGGCAGCACTTTGAGCACATTTTATAAGTGGTCATAAACTTGTAAATAACTCATGAAAGAATAAAGTTACGTTAAAACCAAGCACACCATTGTTTTTCTTGTGAAATTATCAATACGTTTGATGTGTCACATGACCCTCTTCTCATTGGAAAAAATAAAGTTGGATCCAAAATGGCCACCATGGTCACCACCCATCTTGAAAAGTTTCCCCCCTCCCATATACTAATGTGCCACAGTCAGGAAGCTTATTTCCCCAACCATTCCCATTTTATTTAGGTGTATCCATATAAATGGCCCACTCTGTATAAATATGTTTATATCTTTTTCCTTTTTGTTAGACTTATTTATTTGTGTTTTAATAAAACTGTCCTAGAACTGTGGCTTGAATTTTCATATCTATATTTCTAAAGCTCGAGGTACGTTCACACATTGCAATTTGTTGCAGAAGCGATCTGCAGCAAAGTCCTCACCAGTAGACTCGCAGACGGTTTCTATCCTGAGCACTCAGCGGCATTTAACCCCTTAGTGACAGAGCCAATTTGGTACTTAAATGGAACCTGTCAGCAGGATTGTGCACAGTAACCCACAACTGTGAGGTCGGTGCCGTTACACTGAATAAAATGATACCTGATGATGAAATCCATCTTCTTGTTTCTTAATCTTTATTTTCAGTTTTGTGTTAATGATATGCTTGTGTCCTAAGGCGGGGTTCATGTATGTTGTGCTCTGATTAGATATTCATAATGCAGACTGCTGACCGGTCACTGGTCCATAATAATGGAAAACGGACCGAACAAAGAGCTAGTCTGAACTAGTGCATACCAAAAACAGCTAACATAGTATGTAAAGCAAAGGTTGCACTAAAGCAAATCAGTGTGTGATACATGAAATGTGAATAGCAAAATGGCTTTTGGAGGGGGCGTGGCGATGTAGTGGAGCCAGATGACGCGCTGAGACAGCTCTTTGCATCCTGCTATGTATCCTGACTCCTACTTTAATCGGCATCTACCTGCACGTAGTATACTCCCCTGGACCCCAGGAGTCATCCGGTGCCCGGGGAAGTGTGATCTGCGGCTTCGGTGGGTCAGGCTCTAAAGGGAAACCGGCAGGAACATGGGGCCTGAGGAGGACAGCAGCCATCTTTTGCTGTGCGCTCTGACAGGAAGGAGGAACGGAACTGCTGATCCCGGTCTCGGGGAGCTGCTGGAGCAGCGCCACTATCTGGAGGTACAGGAAGGGGAGACGCGGTGAGAGCTATGGAAAATGAGCCCCGCACTCCCTCACTGACATTTTAGCTGCCCCTTGTGCACCCACCATCTTGGGGATCTGTGATCTGCTGCCCCCACAGGCGCTGTGACACAGCAACCCATCCTGACTCACAGGATACTTGTAACCTGCTGCAGCATTCAACATTTTACTTCATTAAACTATCTGTAGCCACCTATATTACTTCAAACTACAGAGTCAAACAAGTATATATATATATATACAGTATATATACACTCTTTTGCGGCAGTGGTCCTGGGAGAAGGGACTTTTTCATCATATGGTCATTAAAATTTTTCTGTACTGCAAAATAATATACTCATTAATATCAGTTTATAATTATTCTTTTGCACATAAGTGTATATTTTTGATGGTTATAAATTATCTGCACTTTCACTTTTTTGCACATTTCATAATTTATATAATGAATTTCGTATATTATCTTTGGGTTGCCGGAACGATCTGAAGGCCAGCACCCTGAGCAATTCCTTGAAAGCTGGCTTCTAGACACTCTAGGAGATGAATTCTCCTACATTTTCTGTGGAGAGGGCTCGTAGGGTCCCTACAAAACCACTTCCTCCGGGCGATACACTTAGACCCTTTCTGGCGAGGTTCCTTAATTGCAAGGACAGAGATGCTATATTGCATATGGCGCGGCAAAAGAGTCCTTTCAAATTCAACAACGCCACGATTTCGATATTCCCTGAGTTTTCTATGGAACTCCAGAAGCAGAAGGCACAATTCACAGAGATCAAGAAACAGCTTAGAGAAAAGAATGTTCTATACTCCATGATTTATCTAGCCCGACTCCGAATTGTACATGAAAGTTCTTCCGTATTTTTTACAGATCCGTCATAGGCATCTGAATGGCTACAGTCCCACATGGGACCTCGTCAAAAGAAGTCCTGATATGTGTGCGGTCACTTGCAGTTCTACTAGAGAGAACTCGCGATAGGAGCACAGGACTATGCTTTGTTTTTTAACTCTTCTCTGTTTTGTTTTCTTTTGTATTAAATCTGGTTGATGTTAGTTATGTAGATGCAACTGGTAAGAATCGTTACATGATGCCTATAAATTCAGCCAATGTGAAAATGTATACCATATCTAGATGAGGTGACATGAGTTCTGATATTATATGTATGACCTGGAATGCGAGGGGTCTTAGGTCCCCTTGTAAAAGAGTCAAGGTATTTTCCCAGATTAGATGATGCCATCCTCATATTGAAGCCCTAGTTAAGACACACTTAACCAGAGATTCCGCTCGGTATGTATGGGAGTCATGGGTGTAATGGTTTATTCATGCGTTCCATACTAGCTATTAAAGGGGGGGGTTCACTCCTGATTCACAGAGACGTCAGATGGGAGGTCAGAGGGACCCTGAAGGTCGTTACATATTCGTATACGCATTGATAAACTAGAGGATATGTGATACTGTGTATTGATAATCCTCCCCCAGCTAATTTGTCAATTCTTCAAATAGCATTGATTTTTGCTTTAAATTACCCGGATGCACATGTTATATGTATAGGAGACTTTAATCTGGTTATGGACAATGGCCTTGACAGAATTAGATTGGATGGTGGGTTTTCCGGAGGAACAACCTCTTCATCTCAATTTGCACTGTTCATGGAAGGTAGTGGTTGGCTTGATCTGTGGAGGATGCGTCACCCCATGAAACAGGAATACACTTGTCACTCATCCACTAAATGCACATTATCCCGTATAGATTACATATTTGTTTCCAGCAGTCTGGCGATGTGGGTGGCATAGAACATGGTAATAAGGGGATCTCAGATCACAGTCCTATTATACTCAGACTTAGCTTTGGCCAGTTAAACCACACTATATTCTGGAAATAAATCCATTCTGGCTAAAGTTAATGCACTCTAATGATAGAACTGTGGATCAAATAAACAGCTTTGTCTTATCCCATCCTGAACCCCGGGATGTTAACCTGTTTTGGGATGCCCTTAAGGCGTACTTGAGAGGATGCCTATCATCTACAATCTCCTATATTAAAAGGGTGAAATCGGGGGAGGATGATAAAATGGAACAAAGACTAAGGGTCCCGTTACACTAAACGACGCACCAGTGATCCCGACAACGATACGACTTGGTCAGGATCGCTGGTGCGTCGCTACATGATCGCTGATGAGCTCTCAAACAGGCAGACACACCAGCGATCAGGACCAGCAAGGACGATGGTATCCAAGGTAAATAGCGGGTAACTAAGCGCGCGCGTGGCTTAGTTACCCGCTGTGTACCCTGGATACCAGCATGCTCACGCTGGGAGCTGGTATCCAGGGTACACAGTGGGTAACTAAGCCACGCGTGCGCTTAGTTACCCGATATTTACCTTGGATACCAGCTCCCAGCGTCTGCTTACAGCGCTGGGAGATCGCTGATCGTTGGTCTCCCGCTGCCACACGCAGCCATGCGTGCTGGCCAGCGGGAGACCCACGATAAAAAAAGGGCCCAGGACATTCCTGCACGATCAGCGATACCCGGCGGGGGGGCGGGTCGCTGATGCGTGCCACACACAGATCGTTGATGCGTCACAAAATCGGTGACGCATCAGCGATCTCGCTTAGTGTGATGTACCCCTAAGGGACGCAGAAGCAGCTTATATATCCAGTAGGTATTTGACACACTGGCGCAAATCCACTTGAGACGGAGGTCAAGTGATCCCAGATGCAGCAGGTAAAGAACAGGCTCTGTGCCGATGCCTGTTAGAAAATATACTAGTAAGTGAATAAAGAAATTCACTGCGCTATACTGAGATGTAAAAAAGAAGAATCCATTTACTGGTTACTCACTTTCAATTGTGAGAAGACTCGAACTGTCAGGGAGTTGAAACGGTATCCTTAGTGTTACACGTTGATAAAGGTGTGGATGAATCCGCTTAAATGCCTTAAAACTGCTGAATAAATGATAAAGAGTTAAATCCAGAAAACTGTAGGTAGCACTGAGTGAGCTGAACTTGTGGTACTCACTTAGGTATACTAAATCGGGGATCCTGCTGCAGATAAAACTGGTGGTGTAGTTTGCCAATTGAGGATCTGATTACAAGAGGGGTATAGAAAGTATAATAGAATAAAAATTGGAATAGGGAATTTAGCACAAAATGCAGAGATTAATTTAGCCGCTTCAATGGCGGATATAAGCTGCACTTACAGAGGATTGAGATTGCCTATGCAAAGGTTGCTGCTGGCTGTTCCACGTCAGGGCAGCTTTTTAGACCAAATGCTGTATAATAAAAAATGTAACAGTGCTTGTCTGCTGATAAACGTGCTAATGGACCGGGTGTACTTACTTTGCGATTGCTGGTGCTCAGTGAGGCAGGCTGGGTGCTGGTGTACAGCGGGAAAGCCGCTGCTGCCCGATCGGCACGTGTAGACCGCCGGTATCCTGCGCACCCTGGCCGGAAGCGACGCTAGGAAGGGCGGCGTGACTAGGGGGCAGAGCTAGTATGACGTCACACTGGGGTTAGGACGGGTGTGCGAGAGGCACAGTACCAACGCGTTTCAAGGGGATGCTTCCCTCTTCATCAGGGCTGTCCATTTCATCAGGCAAGTACATTTTTGGTGCGCCAACATAACACATCCAACACGAAACTTCAAATTCGGAAACCAGATAATTATTATTTATTTATATAGCGCCATTAATTCCATGGTGCTGTACATGAGAAGGGGGGTTACATACAAAGTTATAGATATTGTTAACAGTAAACAAATTTACAATGGCAGACTGGTGCAGAGGGGAGAGGACCCTGTCCTTGCGAACTTATATAGCAACCTCAACCGAGGATATACTTCATTGTTTCTCTGACTTATAATTCATTATATAATTCTGGGGGTGGTCCTGGTATCCCGGAATGGCTGGACTACTTATCAGACATAAAATTACCCACGTTAGACTCTACTCAGCAAGCCCTTTTGGACGCTGACTTCACTATAGAAAGTGCTGTAATGGATATGGCCCCTGGGAAGGCTCCTGTACTGGATGGGTTCCCTATTGAACTGTACAGAAAGTACAGAGATGTATTAGCACCACTTCCCTTAGAGGTGTTTCAGAGGATTTGGAGAGGGGGTGTATGCCGGGCTCCTTTTACGAAGCAAATATTATTGTATTTAAAAAAGAAGTGAAGGACCCCCTTGAATGTGGATCATATTACTTGTAAATGAAGATTATAAAATTTTCACTAAGGTTCTGGCCACTAGACTGAACTCGGTCATATTGGATCTCATACACCCTGACCAAACTGGTTTCATGCCTGGCAAAAGCACTTCCATTAATATTAGGCGGGTCCAGTTGGTGGTTCAGTATAGCTCTTTGGTGTCAGACAATACTTGGGCTTTGGTGTCGTTAGATGCTGGTAAGGTCTTTGACTCCCTTGAATGTCCTTTCCTGTTTGTGTGTTTGCGGAAATATGGTTTTGGTGATAGATTTCAAAAATGGATTAGCACAATATACGCAAAACCCAAGGCTCGTATAATTATCAATAACTCTATATCGGAACAGTTTTCTTTGTCTAGAGGAACTTGGCAGGAGTGCCCCCTCTTCCCGGCCCTCTTTGCCCTTGCGATCATGGCGTTTGCAATATGCGTAAGGTCCTCTCTACATATCAAGGGCCTAAATATAGCAGATCGTCTAGATACTATCGGCCATTACGCCGATGACATGGTGATATTCATGGATAAAACAAGAGACGTTGCCATATGTAATTGATACCATTGATGAATTCAGTAAATACTCGAGTCTATATGTTAACTGGGAGAAATCCGCCTTGTTGCCCCATTCTCACAACCCAGAAGCCCACCTTGATACTCTATCTTCGTTGCCTATAGTGTCGCATTTTAAATATTTAGGAATTAATTTTCCAAAAAATAGTGAACTTGACCTACAACTCAATATCCTTCCACTATTAAGGTACTGTCACATTAAGCGATATCGCTAGCAATATCGCTATAACTTGTGATGTTATAGCAATATTGCTAGCGATATCGCTGTGTCTGATACCTCCGACCGGCTCCCCCGCTGATCGCACGAGAACAGGCTGGACTGTTTCTCGTCGTCAGCTTCCTGCGGCGCTTCCTGTGGAGAGACGAACGTGGGCGGGAGGACGCAGGATCGCCTAGTGTGACAGGTAAGTAGCGACCCCCGTCCGCAGCGATGTCGCTGGTGAGATCTCCCTGTGTGGCAGCTCACTAGCGACCACTTAGCGATGCACCAGCAATCCTGACCGCGTCATATCGCTGGTCGGGATCGCTGGTACATCGCTAAGTGTGACAGTACCTTTAGATCTAGTTAAGCTTAAATTTGCATCTTGGAGTAAACTCCCGTTATCCATTGCTGGTTGCATAAATCTAATTAAGATGATTCTGCTCCCTAAGCTTAGTTATTCCCTCAACACACTGTGGTGCTGATTCCTAAGTCCGTTTTTGCAAATCTAAATTCTCTAATTACGTCCTCAATATGGGGGAAAATCAGACCCAAGCTTAAATTATCTACTTTACAGAGACCTAAACAGATGGACGGGGCGGCTCTACCAGATTTTTATTTCTATTATCTTGCCGGGCAGATAGAGGCCTTGAGTAGATGGATGCCTGATAGCCGCTTGTCTAAAGGCCCCGTTGCACATAACGATGTCCCAGCGATCCCACCAATGATCCGACATGGATGGGATCGCTGGGACATCGTTAGGCTGATCGCTGGTGAGCTGTCACATAGACAGCCCCTCCAGAGATCAGGACCAGCGAGCAAGCTGGTTTCCAATGTAAACATTGGGTATCTAAGAGCCTTGCGGCTCTTAGATACCCGATGTTTACATTGGAAACCAGCGTTGCTGATCGCTGATCTCTCGCTGCCACACGCAGCAATGTGCGGTGGCCAGCGGGAGACCAGCGATCAAAAAATGGCCCAGGACGATCGAGTACGATCAGCGATACCCGGCAGGGGGGCCGTTCACTGATCCCCGTCACACACAGCGATCTCGCTGGCGAGACGGGGCCTTAACTCCGAAAGTCATCTGGGCCATGCTGCAAGAATTGACTGCCCGCTTGGTTTTTTAGAAATGAATAAACCCGGCATACCCCAACTATTACCTTTACTCCGATTGGCAAGGTCAGTTTGGAGACAAATTAAAAAGGTGGTCCATTTTGGGGATATTATAGCTGAAATACCATTATGGAACAATGCTTATTTCCCGGTGCTGTTGAATCACTCATCCTCTGAGTTCTGGATTTCACATGGTGTTTCCTCGGTCAGAGATTTATATGTAAATGGTGTGCTAATGTCCTTCGAACAAATTCAGTCTAAAAACAATATCCCGAGGTCCCAATTTTTTCGCTACCTTCAGCTTAAGGGCACTTCACACATAGCGATAGCACTAGCAATATCGCTAAAGCGTCACCGATTTTGTGACGCAGCAGTGATATTGCTAGCGATATCGCTACATGTGACACCTCCGACCGGCTCCCCCGCTGGCTATCGCTGATTGCGCAAGAGCGTCCTGGGCCGTTTCTCGTCGGCGACTTCCTGCTGGGCTTCCTGCTGGCGCCGACGAGCGATGCATGGACGCTGGCGGAGGACATCATCATCGCCGCAACTGACAGGTAAGTAACGACCACTGCTGCGTCGCTGCATTGCTGGTGAGATCTGCCTGTTTGGCAGCTCACTAGCGACCATTTAGCGATGCACCAGCGATCCTGACCGGGTCGTATTGTTGTCGGGATCGCTGGTGCATCGCTAAATGTAACGGGGCCCTTAGATCAGCTCTCCAGTCACATTTACGCACCACGGGTGAGATCCAAACTATCTCATCTTTCCCTTTAATAGGAATAATTAAGTCGCAGGAACTCCAGGGACGCATTTCTGCTCTATACACTTATAGGCTGTTTGTGGGAACTGGCTCTGCCGTCAGGGCTGCCACTAGGAATTTCGAGGCCCCATACTGGCAAAATTTTCGGGGCCCCCTTGAGACTCCGCCCAGGCTCCACCCCAGCCCCACCTCCACCCCTCAAACTGTCCACCGTCCCACCGCTCTCTCTTGGAAAAACTCCACTACTCACCTATCACACATTAACAGTTCCCACCACCAGATCACACATATATCCAGCAGCTTTTGCTTTGGACAAAAGATTTTTTTAAGCCGCCACCATAACAGGGTAGACACTTTTGGCCAGGCTCTACTCTACTGTAACCTATTAAATATTTGTTAAAATATGCAATACACTAAGTATATTTTTATTTATTTTTCAATTTTTAAAATGACCAATAATATCATATACAAGGAACAAATACCACTACACCATGCCCAGACCACATATTACCACCACATAGTGACCTATAATACCACATACAAGGAACAAATACCGCCACACCATGACCAGACCACATATTACTACCATAATGACTGAATAATATCACATACAAGGAACAAATGCCACCGCACCATGACCAGACCACATATTACCACCACAAAGTGACCAAATAATAGCACATACAAGGAACAAATACCAACACACCATGACCAGACCACATAATACCACCACAAAGTGACCAAATAATAGCACATACAAGGGACAAATACCGCCACACCATGCCCAGACCATATATTACCACCACATGGTGACTGAATACTACAATACTGATCATTAATAACAAAAATAATACTATCACCATAAGTGGCATTATACACAGGAAATCTGTCTGTACTTAGTATGCAATGTCTGTGTACAGGTAATATAGTGATGAATGACATTATACACAGGAGCTTTGTATATAATGTACAGGTAACACAGTGATCACTGGTGACATTATACACGGACCTCTGTATATAGTTTACAATGTATAGTGTCAGTGTACAGGTAACACACTAACTCACCAGTGATGTCTCTAGGTGAAGTCCTTCATCCTTGCTTTTCATTCATCCAGCACAGATCGCCATCACGTCTTCCAGCCAGGCCTCGTCTCTGCAGGAAATAACACAGTTATCTAGAGCTCCGCTTGCAGAACACATTACTTATTTTTTCCCAACTTCTACATTACACCACATGAAGAAAAAAACACGACATAGTGTCGCTCTGTACAGTAACAGGACCGCCCTCCCCATTTAAAACAGTATACTAAAAAAATTAAATACATCACCGCAGTAATAATATCCCTTATTTAGCCCCTATGGTAATAATATCCCCCATCCTGGCCCCCATGTGTCTCCTGGCTTTAGCCATATGTTCTCCCATCCCGCCCTCATGAGTATTCATTCTGCCCCATATGATCTCCATGTTATCCATCCTGCTCCATGATTCTGCGATCTGTCTCCAACCCTGCCCCATCTGTCTCCAATCATGCCCCATATCTCCATTCTGCCCTGTGTCTTGCATTCTGCCCCCAAGTCCAGCATTCTGCCCCAGTCTCCAGCATTCTACCCCAGTCTCCAGCATTCTGTCCCAGTCCAGCATTCTGCCCCAGTCCAGCATTCTGCCCCAGTCTCCAGCATTCTGCCCCATGTCTAGCATTCTGCCCCAGTCGAGCATTCTGCCCCAGTCTCTAGCATTCTGCCCCAGTCCAGCATTCTGCCCCAGTCTCCAGCATTCTGCCCCAGTCTCCAGTATTCTGCCCCATGTCTAGCATTCTGCCCCAGTCGAGCATTCTGCCCCAGTCTCTAGCATTCTGCCCCAGTCCAGCATTCTGCCCCAGTCTCCAGCATTCTGCCCCAGTCTCCAGCATTCTGCCCCAAGTCCCCAGCATTCTGCCCCAAGTCCCCAGCATTCTGCCCCAGTCTCCAGCATTCTGCCCCAGTCTCCAGCATTCTGCCCCAAGTCCCCAGCATTCTGCCCCAGTCTCCAGCATTCTGCCCCAGTCCAGCATTCTGCCACATGTTCAGCATTCTGCCCCAGTCCAGCATTCTGCCCCAGTCTCCAGCATTCTGCCCCATTCGCCAGCATCCTGCCCCATGTTCAGCATTCTGCCCCCATGTCCAGCATTCTGTAACAGTCTAGCATTCTGCCCCATGTTCAGCATTCTGCCCCAGTCTCCAGCATTCTGCCTCTGTCCCCAGCATTCTGCCCCAGTCCAGCATTCTGCCCCATGTTCAGCATTCTGCCCCATGCTCAGCATTCTGCCCCATGTTCAGCATTCTGCCCCATGCTCAGCATTCTGCCCCATGTTCAGCAATCTGCCCCAGTCCAGCATTCTGCCCCAGTCTCTAGCATTCTGCCCCCGGGACCCCGGATCACCGCTGTCAAAAAACAAACCAATTTCTCCTTACCTGGCCGCATTCCAGCGGCGGGCGACGCTCATGCTCACTGTAAGCTGACGTCAGACACCGGCGAGGTTCGCGCTGTGGTGACGTCAGCTGCCAGCCTCCAATTGGCTGGCGGCTGTTAACTATATGTCAATGGCGTTTAACTGCCGCAGCACCGAGGGCCCGGTTTACCTGCCGGTAAAGGCCCGGTGAGCAGAGGAGAATGGGCCCCCTCTGCCCACCAGGCCCCATACGCCAGTCAGGGCAGTAATGCCCTGATGGCGGCCCTGTCTACCGTGGTGGCAATCAGGAGGAGGTGGGAGCGTCTTATTCCTGATGCTCAGGAAGAGGATTGGGAGGAGGTTCTTGAGTCTTCGATTGGGGTATCTCCATCAATTAACAATAGAATGATTCAACTATATATGATACACCAGTCATATTTAACCCCATCATGACTCTTTAAAATGGGTCAACTCCAGTCTTCAGAATGTTTGAGATGTCACTCAGCAGAGGCAGATTTTGCTCATATGGTGTGGAGTTGCCCTATTATCCTCTCCTACTGGAATGATGTAACATCGCTGTTGACTTCATTAGTACAAATCTAGGTTCCCCTTAACCCACTGGTCTGTTTGTTTGGGGTGTTGGATGGGGAGATGTGGGGACACTATGTTATAATTTTCTTGCGGGAGACACTCTTTCTGGCCAGAAAGATGTTGGCACTACGTTGGATGGTTGGTGCACATCCTTCTCTCAGAGCGAGGATTGAATTGGTAAATTCGGTTATACCGTATGAACGAATGTTGTATGAGAACCGGGGCTGTCTAGGGAAATTTGGCAAAATTTGGGATAGATGGAACTCCTCTCATCTCACCATTCTAGTACATATTGGTTTGGTACCACCGTAAATATTATGATTATAATACCTTGGGTTATCCTATGGCATCAAATGGCTATTAATAATACATAGAATCCTAGAGTTGGAAGGGACCTCCTGGGCCATCTGGTCCAACCCCCTGCTCAAAGCAGGATTCGCTAAATCATCCCAGACAGATGTCTGTCCAGCCTCTGTTTGAAGACTTCCATTGAAGTAGAACTCACCACTTCTCGTGGCACCCTGTTCCACTCATTGATCACTCTAACCGTCAAAAAGTTTTTTCTAATATCTAATGTGTCTCCTCCCATTCAGTTTCATCCCATTGCTTCTAGTCTTTCCTTGTGCAAATGAGAATAAAGATTATCCTTCTACAATGTGACAGCCCTTGAGATATTTTTAAACAGCTATTAAGTCTCCTCTCAGTCTTCTCTTTTGCAAGCTAAACATTCCCAAATCATGCAACCGTTCCTCATAAGACAGGGTTTGCAGACCAGTCACCATTCTGGTCGCTCTTTTTTGAACTTGCTCCAGTTTGTTGATGTCTTTTTTAAAATGTGGTGCCCAAAACTGGACACAGTATTCCAGATGCGGTCTGACCAAAGAGGAGTAGAGGGCAATAATGACTTCACGTGATCTAGACTGTATGCTTCTGTTAATACATCCCAGAATTGCATTTGCCTTTTTTGCTGCTGCATCACACTGTTGACTCATATTCAGTCTGTGAATATGAGTCAACATTACTGTGCTTGGCAGTGTGTTAGTAGTAGTTGTAGTTTAATTAGATGTGTAGTATCATTTTGAGATATATGCCGCCAAATGGCTATGAAGACAAAATGTTCTGCTCACCAGTTGATTTAGTGTTTATTTTTCTTACAGCAATACATAGACTTATGAAACCAAAAGTTGTATCAAGGATCTAATATGCAAGGTTGCTGTTCCTTTATAGTTGTTTGGACATGTGCATGTGTATTACTTGGCTTTATACATATGTGTACAGTTGTGGCCAAAAGTATTGACACCCCTGCAATTCTGTCAGATAATACTCAGTTTCTTCCTGAAAATGATTGCAAACACAAATTCTTTGGTATTATTATCTTCATTTAATTTGTCTTAAATGAAAAAACACAAAAGAGAATGAAGCACAAAGCAAAACATTGATCATTTCACACAAAACTCCAAAAATGATCCAGACAAAAGTATTGGCACCCTCAGCCTAATACTTGGTTGCACAACCTTTAGCCAATATAACTGCAACCAACTGCTTACGGTAACCATCAATGAGTTTCTTACAATGCTCTGCTGGAATTTTAGACCATTCTTCTTTGGCAAACTGCTCCAGGTCCCTGATATTTGAAGGGTGCCTTCTCCAAACTGCCATTTTTAGATCTCTCCACAGGTGTTCTATGGGATTCAGGTCTGGACTCATTGCTGGTCACCTTAGAAGTCTCCAGTGCTTTCTCTCAAACCATTTTCTAGTGCTTTTTGAAGTGTGTTTTGGGTCATTGTCCTGCTGGAAGACCCATGACCTCTGAGGGAGACCCAGCTTTCTCACACTGGGCCCTACATTATGCTGCAAAATTTGTTGGTAGTCTTCAGACTTCATAATGCCATGCACATGGTCAAGCAGTCCAGTGCCAGAGGCAGCAAAGCAACCCCAAAACATCAGGGAACCTCCGCTGTTGTGAGTTCATTCTCTGATTCACCAGTTGTGAGTTCCCCTTCTGGACTCCCTCTGGTGGTGACGGGAGGTGGTGCGGCTGGTTTGATCGGTGGAGATCTGCCACCTGAGAATGAGGATGACGATTGGATCTCAGGATTCTCAGATTGGATTTAAGACAGCCGACGCCCTATTCAGTTGCTGGTGATTCCTTCTGGCTTGTCAGCTCTTGGTTTTCAGTTCTGTTCCAGTCATCTAAAGCTAAGTTTTTCTGCTAATGTTCACACTTGATTTTGTTGGTCTATACAGTTTTTTGTGTGGTCTGCCAGCCCCGGCTGGGGGCTGAGCTGAATTTCCACTCTTATTTATCAGTATTTTGCCAATTGGCTTTTTGTCCCTTACTAGTTCGGTCTCTTTTTGCTCTGTCTCAGAATATTTCAGAGTGCTGATATAGTGGGAGAAGTCTAGTGACTTCAGGGTTAATTTTGCTATCAAGTGTTGGACATTATTTTTGTAGGGTTTTTTTGCAGGTTGCAGACAGTATCTTCCCTTTCCTTTCCTGTCTAGTTAGTTTGGGCCCCATCATTTGCTCAGCCTATTTTCCTGCCTGTGTTTGTGCCTTCATGTTGTTTCACTGTCAATACATGTGTGGGGGCTATCTATTCCTTTGGGGTCTGCTCTGGGGCAGTTAGTTTTCCCTTTTCTTGCTTTAGGATTATGTAGTCCTCCGGCCGTGAGGAGGCTTCTAGGTTCATCGTAGGCACGCTCCACGGCTACTGCTAGTTATGTGGTAAGATCAGGGATCTGCAATCTGCATAGTTACCAACCACTCTGGTTTTCTGTGGCTTAGCTTGTTTTGCTTTTTTCTCCTCGGTGACCCATTCATAACAGAATCACCAGCCATACCACAGATTCTAGGGTACTCAAAAGCAGGAAAGAATTGTAAAAAAAAAAAAAAAGTGTCAGAATTTTTTTTTTTTATATATGTATATTTTTTCCTCTTTTTCTCTGGGGCCGTAAGAGGATTTTTTTTTTTAAAGGAGATTAAGCAATTGTCTGATCATGTGGATCGTGTGTATATTTTTTCCTCTTTTTCTCTGGGGCCGTAGGAGGATTTTTTTTTTTAAAGGAGATTAAGCAATTGTCTGATCGTGTGGAGCAGCTCACTGCTGAAGTGCGGGGAATTTCCGCCTATCTCACTCTTTCACATGCTGCTGAACCAAGGATCCCTACTCCTGATGTGTTTTTTGGGGATCGGTCTAAATTTTTGAATTTTAAGAATAATTGTAAATTATTTCTTGCCTTGAAGCCTAATTCATCGGGGAGCTCTGCGCAGCGGTTAAAATTGTCATCTCTTTGCTGCGCGGCGATCCCCAGGATTGGGCGTTTTCTTTGACACCTGAAGATCCTATTCTGACTAATGTGGATGCATTTTTTCAACCCTTGGGGTTGTTGTATGATGAACCTAATGCTATTGATCAAGCTGAGAAAGCACTTTTGGCATTGAACCAGGGTCAGGATTCTGCAGAGTTATACTGTCAAAAATTCCAAAAGTGGGTGGTCCTTACTACCTGAAATGATGGTGTCTTGGCAGCTCTCTTTCGGAAGGGTTTGTCAAAAACCGTAAAAGATACTATGGTGGGATTTCCTGTTCCCTCTGGTCTTGACGATTCTATGTCATTAGCCATTCAAATTGATCGGCGTTTACGTGAACGCAAAACTACACGAGAGGAGTTGCCACCTTTTGGACAAATGTCTGAACCTATGCAATGTGATAGAGTTTTGTCTAGGGCGCAACGTCAGGAGTTTAGAAGGCGTAATAAGCTGTGTTTTTTCTGTGGAGACGTCCCTCATACTATTTCTGTCTGCCCAAAACGAGAGAAGCGTTTTGCACACACATTTGGTGTGGGCAGTATACAACCTAAGTTTCTTTTGGCAATTACTCTGATCTGCTCCTTATCCACATTTTCCACGAAGGCATTTGTGGATTCAGGAGCAGCGTTGAATCTGATGGATTTGGACTTTGCTAAACGTTGTGGTTTTTCCATGACGCCTCTGCGGACGCCTATTCCTTTGAGGGGTATTGATGCTACTCCTTTGGCGGAGAATAAACCTCAGTTTTGGACCCAGGTGACGATGCGGGTTGCCCCAGACCACCAAGAAAATTGTAAATTTTTGGTGCTGCATAATTTGCATGATACTATTGTTCTGGGTTTTCCTTGGTTGCAAACTCATAATCCAGTTTTGGATTGGAAATCTGGGTCTGTGGCGAGTTGGGGTTGTCAGTGTGTTCTTAGGGACGCTCCTGTTTTCTCCACCTCTCCTCAGTCTCATGATATTCCTGATTATCTAGCAGATTTTTCTGATGTATTTAGTGAGAGCAAGCCTGCATCTTTGCCTCCTCATAGGAGTTATGACTGTGCAATTGAGTTGATGCCTGGGTGTAAATTTCCCAAGGGTCGGCTTTTCAACTTATCAGTACCCGAACATGATGCTATGCGATCCTATATTAAGGAGTCATTGGAGAAGGGTCATATTAGACCATCCTCATCACCTTTAGGTGCGGGGGGGGTTTTTGTGGCCAAGAGAGATGGTTCATTAAGACCGTGTATTGATTATCGTTCCCTTAACAAGATGACGGTTAAATATCAGTACCCGTTACCTCTGATGTCTGATTTATTCTCCAGAGTTAAGAGTGCCTGCTGGTTTACTAAGCTTGACCTCAGGGGGCGTATAATCTTATTCGCATCAAGCACGGGGATGAATGAAAGACGGCGTTTAATACTGCAGAGGGACATTTTGAGTACCTGGTGGTGCCTTTTGGGCTCACTAATGCCCCTTCTGTCTTCCAGTCCTTTATGAATATTTTCCGAGACTTTGTGGATAAGTTTTTGATCATCTATCTGAATGATATTTTGATCTTTTCTAGTGATTGGGATTCTCATGTGGAACACGTCCGGACTGTGTTCCGGATTTTGAGGGAGAATTCCCTGTTTGTTAAGGGATCGAAATGCCTCTTTGGTGTACAGAGGATTTCATTTTTGGTATTTATCTTATCTCCATCGACTATTGAAATGGACCCAGCCAAGGTACAGGCCATTTATGTTTGGGTTCAGCCTACTTCTTTGAAGGCCCTCCAGAAGTTTTTGGGTTTTGCTAATTTCTATCGTAAATTTATAGGTAATTTTTCTGGTATTGTCAAACCACTGACTGATCTGACCAAGAAGGGCGCTGATGTGCTGAATTGGTCTCCTGAGGCTATCTCAGCATTTCAGGAGCTTAAGCAGAGATTTACTTTAGCTCCAGTTTTACAGCAACCTGATGTCTCACTTCCATTTCAGGTGGAGGTAGATGCCTCTGAGATTGGTGCAGGAGCTGTTTTGTCCCAAAAAGACCCTGTGACTTCTAAGATGAATCCCTGTGCCTTCTTTTCTCGAAAGTTCTCCCCATCTGAACGCAACTATGACGTGGGGAATCGGAAATTGTTGGCCATGAAGTGAGCATTTGAGGAGTGGAGACATTGGTTGGAGGGAGCTAGACATCAAGTTGTGGTCCTCACCGATCACAAGAATTTGATTTATCTGGAGTCGGCCAAACGCTTGAATCCTAGACAGGCTAGATGGGCCTTGTTTTTCACACGTTTTAATTTTGTGGTCTCTTTTCTTCCGGGCACTAAGAATGTTAAGGCAGACGCCCTTTCTAGGAGTTTCTTTGCCGATTCTCTTAGTGTGACCGAGCCTATTACCTTCCTAGGTGAGGGGGTAGTTCTTTCTGACATTTCGCCTGATTTGAGACGCGCCCTGGAGGAATTTCAGGAGGATAAACCTGAGCGTTGCCCTATGGGAAAATTGTATGTTCCTGACCAGTGGAGAAAGAGAGTGATGCCTGAAATTCATTGCTCCGCATTGGCTGGTCATCCAGGTATTTTTGGTACCAGAGATTTGTGAGTCGGTCCTTTTGGTGCCCTGCCTTATCTTGTGACGTCAGGAATTTTGTACAGTCCTGTGGGACTTGTTCTCGGTTTAAACCCTGTTCTCGTTCTAGTGGGTTTCTGATGCCCTTGCCGGTGCCCAAGAGGCCATGGACCCATATCTCAATGGATTTTATTTCTGATCTTCCTGTCTCTCAGAGAATGACTGTTATCTGCGTGATTTGTGATAGATTTTCGAAGATGGTCCATCTTGTACCACTCCCAAAGTTGCCATCTTCGGCTGAGTTGGTGCCCTTGTTTTTACAACAGGTGGTTTGGTAACATGGGATTCCTGAGAACATTGTGTCCAACAGAGGAGTCCAGTTTGTTTCCAGATTCTGGAAAGCCTTTTGTTCCAATCTGGGAATTCAGTTATCCTTCTCCTCCGCGTTTCATCCCCAGACCAATGGACAGACTGAGAGAACAAACCAGACCTTGGAATCTTATTTGAGATGTTTTATATCTGCTGATCAGGATGATTGGGTCTCATTTTTGCCCTTGGCCGAATTCGCACTGAACAATAGAGCTAGTTCTGCCACTTTGATGTCACCCTTTATCTGTAATTTTGGGTTTCATCCTCGATTCTCTTCAGGGCAAGAGGAATCTTCGTCCTGCCCAGGTGTGGACACTGTGGTTAAGAGAATGCAGCAGATATGGGACCAAGTGGTGGATAAGTTGTCACTCTCTCAGGAAAAGCCCAGCGATTTTCCAACCGGCATAGGACCATTGGTCCCCAGTTTAAAGTGGGTGATATGGTTTGGTTGTCGTCTAAGAATATTCCTATAAAGGTTGTATCTCCTAAATTTAAGCCAAGATTTATTGGTCCTTATAAGATTTTGGAAATTCTTAATCCTGTTTCGTTTCGATTGGCTCTCCCAGTTACGTTCAAGATCCATAACGTATTTCACAAATCTCTGTTGAAGAGGTTTGTTGAGCCAGTGGTTCCTATGGCAGCACCTCCTGACCCTGTGTTGGTCGAAGGCAATGTGGAATATGAGGTAGAGAAATTATTGGATTCTCATTTGGTTAGACGGAGACTCAAGTATTTGGTCAAATGGATGGGTTATGGTCAGGAGGATAATTCTTGGGTCTCTGCCTCCGATATTCATGCCAATAGTTTGGTTCGTGCTTTTCACCGGGCCCATCCTGATCGGCCTGGTGGCGTGGATGAGGATTCGGTGACCCCTCCTCAAGGGGAGGTACTGTTGTGAGTTCATTCTCTGGTTCACCAGTTGTGAGTTCCCCTTCTGCACTCCCTCTGGTGGTGACGGGAGGTGGTGCGGCTGGTTTGATTGGTGGAGATCTGCCACCTGAGAATGAGGATGACGATTGGATCTCAGGATTCTCAGATTGGATTTAAGACAGCCGACGCCCTATTCAGTTGCTGGTGATTCCTTCTGGCTTGTCAGCTCTTGGTTTTCAGCTCTGTTCCAGTCATCTAAAGCTAAGTTTTTCTGCTAATGTTCACACTTGATTTGTTGGTCTATTCAGTTTTTTGTGTGGTCTGCCAGCCCCGGCTGGGGGCTGAGATGAATTTCCACTCTTATTTATCAGTATTTTGTCAATTGGCTTTTTGTCCCTTTCTAGTTCGGTCTCTTTTTGCTCTGTCTCAGAATATTTCAGAGTGCTAATATAGTGGGAGAAGTCTAGTGACACTTTTTTCTCCTCGGTGACCCATTCATAACACTCCGCCATGTTTGACTGTAGGGACCGTGTTCTTTTCATTGAATGCCTCTTTTTTCCTCCTGTAAACTCTATGTTGATGCCTTTGCCCAAAAAGCTCTACTTTTCTCTCATCTGACCAGAGAACATTCTTCCAAAACGTTTTAGGCTTTTTCAGGTAAGTTTTGGCAAACTCCAGCCTGGCTTTTTTATGTCTCGGGGTAAGAAGTGGGGTCTTCCTGGGTCTCCTACCATACAATCCCTTTTCATTCAGACGCCGACGGATAGTACGGGTTGACACTGTTGTACCCTCGGACTGCAGGGCAGCTTGAACTTGTTTGGATGTTAGTCGAGGTTCTTTATCCAACATCCGCATGATCTTGCGTTGAAATCTCTTGTCAATTTTTCTTTTCCGTCCACATCTTGGGAGGTTAGCCACAGTGCCATGGGCTTTAAACTTCTTGATGACACTGCGCACGGTAGACACAGGAACATTCAGGTCTTTGGAGATGGACTTGTAGCCTTGAGATTGCTCATGCTTCCTCACAATTTGGTATTTCAAGTCCTCAGACAGTTCTTTGGTCTTCTTTCTTTTCTCCATGCTCAATGTGGTACACACAAGGACACACGACAGAGGTTTAGTCAACTTTAATCCATGTCAACTGGCTGGAAGTGTGATTTAGTTATTGCCAACACCTGTGAGGTGCCACAGGTAAGTTACAGGTGCTGTTAATTACACAAATTAGAGAAGCATCCATGATTTTTCGAACAGTGCCGATACTTTTGTCCACCCTCTTGTTTATGCTTGGTGTGGAATTATATCCAATTTGGCTTTAGGACAATTCTTTTTGTGTTTTTGTGTTTTTTCATTTAAGACAAATTAAATGAAGATAATAATACCAAAGAATTTGTGTTTGCAATCATTTTCAGGAAGAAACTGAGTATTATCTTACAAAATTGCAGGGGTGTCAATACTTTTGGTCACAACTGTATATGTTGTTTTATGGTTAATAAACAATTTTTTTTTACAAAGTGGCTTTGGGAAAAGAAAACCACATGAGATGCTTAGCACAAAATTTCACCAAAAATTGTGAGCCCATCCACCAACGTCAAGGTAATCTCATGGATTGGATGGGTCCCTGACCTAACTGCCTAGTGTGAACACTTAACTCTGACTAAACCTAATTACATCTACTCACATTTAGTTCCAATCTTATAAATATAGGCTTTAACAAGTTATTAGCAATCGCAACACTGAGGTCAGTAAAAAACGACCCGAATCATGTTCTCTGGGGTCTCTGCTACCCCGGGAGCCAAGACCCTGGAGAAATTCTGACACTGGTGGGTGCTATACACTTATTTCTCAGCGCTAAGGAATAAGTACCCTTAATTTTCGCCGTTAAAATCATGCAACAAGTTTTACACACCTGGATTTGGTGATCCTCTGCCATTCTTCTTTGCAGATCCTCTCCAGTTCCATCAGGTTGCATGGTGAACATGGGTGGACAGCCATTTTTAGGTCTCTCCAGAGATGCTCAATTGGGTTTAGGTCAGGGCTTTGGCTGGGCCAGTCCAGTCAAGAATGGTCACAGAGTTGTTCTGAAGCCACTCCTTTGTTATTTTAGCTGTGTGCTAATTTAAAGGGGTCTGAATACTTTACGTACCCACTGTAGATGGGTATACATTAGACCTGGGCAAAGTGTAGCACGAAGGTCACATCTGACTCTCTTGCTGATCATATCTGGCTCATGGATCGAGGCAGCCAAAGGGCTGCACCTATAATACTTATGTATGGTATAAGGACTTCAATGGCGTAGGGCAATGACGGCAGAGACATGCTTAGTGAAGCAAGTGATTTATATACAATCGTGCACAACAAACGTGGAAATATGTAACTGGTTCAGAGCACAGACATACAGCAGCACATAGCAAAAGGTTCAGCAAGGATGGTAAGTTATTAAGAGTCACTGAGTACGGAATATAACTGGGTATTGCAGGCAAAGTCCAGAGTATAACAAATGTCCAGCAGGATAATGTTCAGCGGGCACCGGGTAACAACTACTAACCAGTATAGCAAACAGAAGTCCAGTTGTAGCGAGCCTCTGGTATGATGAGTCCGGTGGAGATCCAGTAAGGGGACCTTCAGTGGGCACAAACACTAACCGGGTACGGTAGCCAGAAGTCCAGCGGTATCCAGAGGTCCAGAGAGGTGAAGTCTCAAGCAGGAAGCAGGGTTGTTCCAGAGTCAAGATCTGGGAGAGTGGCAGGGCAGGAGCACACCAGGAATCAATATACTCAAGCGATTTGCTTGTGCTTAGGGGCGGGTTTTTATGCAGCTGGGGAGGAAGTGATGTAAACGAAAACTCCATCTTAACTAAGGGCAGCTAAGAGGAAGTGATGCGACAGGACCGAAAACTCCATCTTAACCAAGGGCAAAAGTTCATTCAAAACAGACCGGAAAGTCCTAGGATCCTGACAGCACCATGCGACCACCCTCCTGGCATTCAAAGTTGCCTATCGTCCAGAAATTCCAGGACATTTCATAAAAATATGGCAATGTTTTGCCCGGTCCTATAAAAAAAATGTAAGGTGTCCGTGGTTTTTTTTTTAAAGAAAGTTCTGCAGATAATTTTCATCATTTGACAGAATGCCGTTTTTCAATGTCTACATAATATAGTCTGATTTTTTTTTGATACATTGTCCAGAAAAAAATGAAAAGTCAAGTTATAGTGCGTGAACCCCACCGACGTGAATATAGTGGATGAGACGAGAGCCGCTGGCTCTTCCCACTGTTCGGCGCAAGTAACTGGCAGCAGATGCAATGCTGGTACTACATGTGCATCTGCTGTGCAGAACCTCAGTACACACAGGAAAAACAGAAGCAGAGCGCTGGGGGAATGAAAGCAAAGTGCTTTTTTTGTGTGTATGTGGGGTCTCATCAGTAGTTAGGAGTGGAGGACTCTCTGGGGACTCAATGTATATAAGAGACTATGTGTGTAATCTCGTACTATAAAGGGGTCTGTGGTAACCATAATACTGTCTGGGGTGTTGTGGGGGAATCATACTGTGTATAGTGGCCTTTGAGAACCATTATACCATATGTGGAGCGCTGTGCGGACAGTCATGCTGTGTGTGGCTTGCTGTGAGGAATAGCATTAATGTTTGTGGGGGCATATGGGTGTCATCATGCTGATTGTGGGGGGTTGTGATGACAATCAAACCATGTGTATCATACTGCCTGTTTGGGGTCATCAAATTATTTTTGTGAGTTGGCGGGGCATTGTACTGTGTGTGGGAGGGATGTGGAGGTATTGTACTGTGCATGGGGGGATTCCTGTAATCATAGAAGCAGTCATGACAGCCAGTAGTATCTTTATTATCTCAAGATAGAAGTAAGAGAGCTACAGCACTGGACTCATCCCCCTCCTCCCACCTCACTGCTTGAGCAAGGTACAGTTCTGCTTAGGTTAAGACACTGTGTGTAAAGAGAAGTTTTCTGTAAAGAAACTTTCATATATGTTGAAGAAGCATTGCAAGAAGAGAAGTGATTCTGTGTGATGAAAAGAATCTTGACTAAAACAAAACCCTTGTGATCAACTTCCACTCAGAGCAGTGTAATAGCTGTGTGCCTGTAAACCGTTACCTCCCCTCTACTGTGAAGAGCTATAATCAGGGCTGTAGAGTCAGAGTCGGATCCCATTTCGGTGGAGTCGGAGTTGGTATAAAATGGACCGACTCCTAAAATAAAGAATAAATTGGGTACAGTAGTTCAATGCAGTTTGTGAGGAAAAATTTTTTCATAAGAATTTGTGAAAGTTATGAAATGTCCTATAAATGTCTGTCCTATTCCTGATCTAAGGTCTAGACTTTTAGCTGAGATGAATCTGTGCTGCAGTTTATGTTAATGATAAGTAGTGCAGCTCCTTCTCTACTGATAAGGGGAAAAATAAACACACAGGGAAGGAATGCTTACATTCATCTCAGAATTTCTGGAGTGAACAGGAAAGCAAGATTAAAGAAGGTAAGTACTTCCTAAAGCATTTCTAAACTTTAAATAAACAGTGCATGAATCAATAGTCCAGTATATGTTGTCTCTGTATGCTTGATGTTTTAGTTTGTTTTTCCTCTTTGCTCATGTTTGGAGAAATTAGCTGCTCTGATGACATACACTATACATAGAATATAAGGGGAAAAATGTTTTCTAAAATCTCAAATTCAGAAATACAGAAACAGGATTGATGAAGACATATATATTTGTGTGTGTTCTGGAATGTGATTCAGCACAAACATGCTCCCTCCCGCCTCCCCTTTTCATAGACTGTGAATAAGCATGATGTAAAGCATTTAGGCTAGGTTCACATTAGCGTTTCTGTGCGAAGCGTATCATCTGCGTTATGAGCTCATTTTCTGCTCCACCAGTTGAGAGTTCCCCTTCCGTTCTCCCTCTGGTGGTGACAGCAGGTAGAGAGGTTGGCTTAAGTTGTAGTGATCTGCCACCTGGTGGGGAAGATGACGATTGGATCTCTGGAGGGTTAGAATGGATATAAGACAGCCGACGCCATATCCTAGTGCTGGTGATTCAGTCTGCTTCTCAGGTCTAGGACTCAGCTCTGTTCCAGTCTTCCCAAGATAAGTTTGTTTTTTGCTAATGTTCACACTTACTCTTGTTGGTCATTTCAGTTTTTTGTGTGGTCAGCCAGCCCGGCTGGGCTGTGCTGAATTTCCACACTTATTTGCCAAATTGTCTTTTTTGTCCCTTATTGGATTGGCCTCTTTTTGCTCTGTCTCAGAATATTTCAGAGTGCTGATATAGTGGGAGAAGTCTAGTGACTTCAGGGTTTATTTTGTTATCAGTTGTGTTGGACATTTTTGTAGGGTTTTTTGGCAGATTGCAGACAGTATCTTTCCTTTCCTGTCCTTTAAAGTTAGTTTGGCCCCATCGTTTGCTCAGCCTATTTTCCTGCCTTTGTTTGTGTTTTCATCTTGTTTAACCGTCAATACATGTGGGGGGCTTTCTCTCCTTTGGGGTCTGCTCTTGGGCAGTTAGTTTTCCTCTTTTCCAGCTTTAGGCTTATTTAGTTCTCCGGTTGTGACGAGGCATCTAGGACCACCATAGGAACGCTCCACAACTGCTGCTAGTTGCGTGTTAGGATCAGGGGTCTGCAGTCTGCATAGTTACCAACCTCTTTGGTTTTCTGAGACTTAGCTTGGTTTTTATTTCCTCCTCGGCTACCCGTTCATAACAGAATCACCAGCCATACCGCAGATTCTAGGGTACTCAAAAGCAGGAAAAAGAGAAGAGAAAAGGAAAAAAAAAACCAAAGTGTCAGAATTTTTTTTTTATATGTATTTTTTTCCTTTTTCTCTAGGGCCTTAGGGGATTCTTTTTTTCTTAATGGAGATTAAGCAATTGTCTGATCGTGTGGAGCAGCTCGCTGCTGAAGTGCAGGGAATTTCCGCCTATCTCGCTCAGTCACATGCTGTTGAACCCAAGATCCCTACTCCTGATGTGTTTTCTGGGGATCGGTCTAAATTTTTGAATTTTAAGAATAATTGTAAATTTTTTCTTGCTTTGAAGCCTAACTCATCGGGAAGCTCTGCGCAGCAGGTTAAAATTGTCATCACCTTGCTGCGCGGCGATCCCCAGGATTGGGCGTTTTCTCTGACACCTGAAAATTCTATTCTGACTAATGTGGATGCATTTTTTCAGGCCTTGGGGTTGTTGTATGATGAACCTAATTCCGTTGATCAAGCTGAGAGAACCCTGTTGGCATTAAACCAGGGTCAGGATCCTGCAGAGTTATATTGTCAAAAATTCCAAAAGTGGGCTGTCTGTTATGATTGAGTCACCATAGGAGGAAAAAACAGAAATGCTATCTAAGTCCAGAAAACCAGAGAGGTTGGCAGCTATCGGATTGCAGACCCCTGAACCTATCAACACAACTAGCAGTAGCCGTGGGGGGTTCCTACGATGCCCTAGACCCCTCGATCACAGCCGGAGAATTAACTAGGCCTAAAGAAAGAAAGGGGAAATCTAAACTGCCCCAGAGCAGACCCCAAAGCAATAGGCAGCCCCCAACATATAATGACGGTGAAGCAAGATGAAAACACTAACACAGACAGAAAGATAGACTGAGCAAAGACGGGGCCCAAGCTAACTAGATAGGAAAGGACAGGAAGGCTGCTGTCTGCAATCCGTGAAAAACCCTATGACAATAAGAGCCAACAGACTGACAGTGAAAAAGGCCCTGAAGACGCTAGGCTTCAAAAAAGCTATGTCAGTACTCAGGAATATTCTGAAGACAGAGCAACTGGCAAAAGGAGATTCAGCTCACCCCAGCAGAGAATGGCAGAATCCAGAAAAGCAAGAAAAACAAAAACAAAACACAAAAGCTAACAGGCAAAGCAGAAAGCTTAGCTTTAGAGGAGCAGGAATCAGACTGGTGTCCTAGAAGTCCACAGAGAAATCACCCGCAGGACAGAAGGGCGTCGGCAGCCTTATATCCAGTCCGTGACTCCACTCAGCCAGTCATCCTCATTAGGCTCAGGTGCCTGATAATCAGGCTCATTACCTTCCTTTACCAGAATAGGGAGTTCACCAGACCTCAGTGACGAAGGGGAAAATGAACTCACAACAGTACCTCCCCCTTGAGGAGGGGTCACCGAACCCTCAACCACGCCACCAGGGCGATCAGGGTGAGCCCGATGAAAGGCACGCACCAATCATTTGGCATGAATATCAGAGGCAGAGACCCAGGAATTATCCTCCTGACCATAACCCTTCCACTTAACCAAATACTGGAGTCTCCGTCTAGCCAGACGGGAATCCAGTATTTTCTTTACCTCATATTCCATGTTACCTTCAACCAATACAGGGTCTGGAGGTGCCACCCCAGGAACAACTGGTTCAACAAACCTCTTCAACAAGGACTTATGGAACACATTATGGATTTTAAATGTGACAGGAAGAGCCAAACGAAAAGAGACCGGTTTAATAATCTCCAAAATCTTGCAAGGTCCAATAAATCTAGGCTTAAACTTAGGAGAAGCCACCTTCATAGCAATATTTTTTGATGATAACCACACCATATCACCAATCTTAAACTGGGGACCAATGGTCCTATGTCGAATGGAAAACCGCTGGGCCTTTTCCTGGGAGAGAGATAACTTATCCATCACTTGGTCCCAGATCTGGTGCATTCTCTCCACCACAGTGTCAACACCTGGGCAGGCAGAAGGCTCCACCTGCCCTGAAGAAAATCGAGGATGAAACCCAAAGTTACAAAAAAAAGGTGACATCAAAGTGGCAGAACTAGCTCTAATATTTAAAGCAAATTCGGCCAAGGGCAAAAATGAAACCCAATCATCCTGATCAGCGGAAATAAAACATCTCAAATACGACTCCAAGGTCTGGTTTGTTCTCTCTGTCTGCCCATTGGTCTGAGGGTGAAAAGCAGAGGAGAAGGACAACTGAATTCCCAGCTTGGAACAGAAAGTCCTCCAAATTCTAGACACAAACTGAACTCCTCTGTCAGATACAATGTTCTCAGGAATCCCGTGTAAGCGAACCACCTGTTGCAAAAACAGGGGCACCAACTCAGAGGAAGATGGCAACTTAGGGAGTGGTACAAGATGAACCATCTTAGAGAACCTATCACAAATCACCCAAATAACAGTCATTCTTTGAGAGACCGGCATATCAGAGATGAAATCCATTGAAATATGGGTCCATGGCCTCCTGGGGACCGGCAAAGGCATCAACAACCCACTAGAGCGAGAACAAGATTTAGACCGGGAGCAAGTCCCACAGGACTGCACAAAATTCCTGACATCATGAGACAAGGTGGGCCACCAAAAAGAGCGACTCACCAGATCTCTAGTACCAAAAATACCTGGATGACTTGCCAATGCAGAGCAATGAACTTCAGACATCACTCTCTTCTTCCACTGGTCAGGAACATACAACTTTCCACTGGGACAATGCTCAGGTTTGTCCTCCTGGAACTCTTGCAGAGCAAGTCTCAAATCGGGCGAGATGGCAGAAAGAACTACCCCTTCGCCTAAGATGGTAGCAGGCTTGGTCACCACAGGAGAATCAGCAAAGAAACTCCTAAGAGGGCGTCTGCCTTGACATTCTTAGTTCCAGGAAGAAAAGAGACCACAAAATCAAAACGTGTAAAAAGCAAGGCCCACCTAGCCTGTCTAGGGTTCAAGCGTTTACCACACTCTAGGTAAATCAAATTCTTGTGGTCAATGAGGACCACAACTTGATGTTTAGCTCCCTCCAACCAATGTCTCCACTCCTCAAATGCCCATTTCATGGCCAACAGTTCCCGATTCCCCACATCATAGTTACGTTCAGATGGAGAGAACTTTCGGGAAAAGAAATCACAGGGATTCAGTTTAGATGTTACAGGATCCTTTTGGGACAAAACAGCTCCTGCACCAATCTCAGAAGCATCCACCTCTACCTGGAACGGGAGTGAGACATCAGGTTGCCGCAAAACCGGGGCAGAGGTAAATCTTCGCTTCAGCTCTTGAAAGGAAGCAACAGCCTCCGGAGACCAATTCAACACATCAGCACCCTTCTTAGTCAGATCAGTCAATGGCTTGGCAATACTAGAAAATTTTGCTATAAATTTCCGATAAAAATTAGCAAAACCCAAAAACTTCTGGAGGGCCTTCAAAGAAGTGGGCTGAACCCAATCATAAATGGCCTGTACCTTGGCCGGGTCCATTTCAATAGTTGACGGAGACAAAATAAATCCCAAAAATGAAATCCTCTGTACTCCAAAAAGGCATTTCGATCCTTTGACATACAGGGAATTCTCCCTCAAGATCCGGAACACAGTCCGAATATGTTCCACATGAGAATCCCAATCCTTGGAGAAGATCAAAATATCATCCAGATAGATAATCAAAAATTTATCGACAAAGTCTCGGAAAATATCGTTCATGAAGCACTGGAAGACAGAAGGGGCATTAGTGAGCCCAAAAGGCATCACCAGGTACTCAAAATGTCCCTCCGGAGTATTAAACGCCGTCTTCCATTCATCCCCCTGCTTAATGCGGATAAGATTATACGCCCCCCTGAGGTCAAGCTTCGTAAACCAGCAAGCACCTCTAACTCTAGAGAATAGATCCGAAATCAGGGGTAACGGATACTGATATTTAATAGTAATTTTATTGAGGGCACGATAATCAATACAAGGCCTTAAAGAACCATCCTTTTTGGCCACAAAAAAAAACCCGGCACCTAAGGGTGAAGAGGATGGTCTAATATGACCCTTCTCCAATGCCTCCTTAATATAGGACCGCATAGCCTCGTGCTCGGGTAAAGATAAATTGAAGAGCCGACCCTTGGGAAATTTACACCCTGGGCTTAGTTCAATTGCACAGTCATAACTCCTATGAGGAGGCAAGGACGCAGACTCATTCTCACTAAATACATCATAAAAGTCCGCCAAATAGTCA
The DNA here is from genome assembly GCF_039654945.1 of Dendrobates tinctorius. Taxonomy (NCBI): domain Eukaryota; kingdom Metazoa; phylum Chordata; class Amphibia; order Anura; family Dendrobatidae; genus Dendrobates; species Dendrobates tinctorius. The sequence continues at coordinate 6,744,916 of NW_027361921.1, forward strand.
GGAACATCATGCGACTGAGGAGAGGTGGAAAAAACCGGAGCCTCACTAAAGGCACACCGACAACCCCAACTCACCACAGACACAGATTTCCAATCCAAAACTGGATTATGAACTTGCAACCAGGGAAACCCCAGAACAACGGCATCATGCAGACCATGCAACACCAAAAATCTGCAATTTTCTTGATGGTCTGGGGCGACCCGCATGACCACCTGGGTCCAAAACTGAGGTTTATTTTTAGCCAAAGGAGTAGCATCAATCCCCCTCAAAGGGATAGGCGTCTGCAGAGGTATCATCGGAAATCCACAACGTTTAGCAAAATCCAAGTCCATTAGGTTTAGCGCTGCTCCCGAATCCACAAAAGCCTTGGCGGAAAATGTGGACAGGGAGCAGATCAGAGTAATTGCCAGAAGAAACTTAGGTTGAACACCACCAACAGAAAACGTGTGTGCAAAGCGTTTCTCTTGTTTAGGACAAACAGAAATAATATGCGAGGCATCTCCACAGAAAAAACACAGCTTATTACACCTTCTGAACTCCTGACGTTGCGCTTTAGACAAAACTCTATCACATTGCATAGGTTCAGACGTCTGTTCAACCGGTGGCAACACCTCTCGTGCAATCCTGCGTTCACGTAAACGCCAATCAACCTGAATGGCTAATGACATAGAATCGTCCAGACCAGAGGGAACAGGAAATCCCACCATATTATCTTTTACGGCTTCTGACAAACCCTTCCGAAAGAGAGCAGCCAAGGCATTATCATTCCAGGTAGTAAGGACCGCCCACTTTCGGAACTTTTGACAGTACAACTCTGCAGAATCTCGACCCTGGTTCAATGCCAACAGGGTCTTTTCAGCCTGATCAATAGCATTAGGTTCGTCATACAACAACCCCAAAGCTTGAAAGAATGCGTTCACATTAGTCAGAATAAGATCATCTGGTTTCAAAGAAAACGCCCAATCCTGGGGATCGCCACGCAGCAAAGAGATGACAATTTTAACCTGCTGCGCGGAGCTCCCTGACGAGTTAGGCTTCAAGGCAAAAAGTAATTTACAATTATTTTTGAAACTCAAAAATTTAGATCGATCCCCAAAAAATACATCAGGTGTAGGGATCTTTGGTTCAACAGCATGCGAACGAGCAAGGTAGGCGGAAATTCCCCGCACTTCCGCAGCGAGCTGCTCCACACGATCAGACAATTGCTTTATCTCCATTGAGAGAAAAAAAAATTCCCCCTACGGCCTCAGAGATATAGAGGAAAGAATATACACACACTTTTTTTTTTTTTTTTTTTAAACACAATTCTTTCCTGCTATTGAGTACCCTAGGATCTGCGGTATGGCGGGTGATTCTGTTATGATTGAGTCACCGTAGGAGGAAAAAACAAATGCTAGCTAAGTCCAGAAAATCAGAGAGGTTGGCAGCTATCGGATTGCAGACCCCTGAACCTATCAACACAACTAGCAGTAGCCGTAGGGGGTTCCTACGATGCCCTAGACCCCTCGATCACAGCCGGAGAATTAACTAGGCCTAAAGAAAGAAAGGGGAAATCTAAACTGCCCCAGAGCAGACCCCAAAGCAATAGGCAGCCCCCAACATATAATGACGGTGAAGCAAGATGAAAACACTAACACAGACAGAAAGATAGACTGAGCAAAGACGGGGCCCAAGATAACTAGATAGCAAAGGACAGGAAGGCTGCTGTCTGCAATCCGTGAAAAACCCTATGAAAATAAGAGCCAACAGACTGACAGTGAAAAAGGCCCTGAAGACGCTAGGCTTCAAAAAAGCTATGTCAGTACTCAGGAATATTCTGAAGACAGAGCAACTGGCAAAAGGAGATTCAGCTCACCCCAGCAGGGAATGGCAGAATCCAGAAAAGCAAGAAAAACAAAACACAAAAGCTAACAGGCAAAGCAGAAAACTTAGCTTTAGAGGAGCAGGAATCAGACTGGTGTCCTAGAAGTCCACAGAGAAATCACCCGCAGGACAGAAGGGCGTCGGCAGCCTTATATCCAGTCCGTGACTCCACTCAGCCAGTCATCCTCATTAGGCTCAGGTGCCTGATAATCAGGCTCATTACCTTCCTTTACCAGAATAGGGAGTTCACCAGACCTCAGTGACGAAGGGGAAAATGAACTCACAACAGCTGTCCTTACTACATGGAATGATAGTGCATTGGCAGCCCTTTTTCGGAAAGGTTTATCAGAGACCGTAAAAGATGTTATGGTGGGATTTCCTGTTCCCTCTGGTCTGGATGGCTCTATGGCATTAGCCATTCAAGTTGATCGGCGTTTACGTGAACGTAAAAATACACAGGAGGCGCTGCCACCTTTTGAACAAATGTCTGAACCTATGCAATGTGATGGGGTTTTATCTAGGGCACAACGTCGGGAGTTTAGAATGCGTAATAAGCTGTGTTTTTTCTGTGGAGACGCCTCTCATACTTTTTCTGTCTGCCCTAAACGAGAGAAAAGTTTTGCACACACATTTGCTGTGGGCAGGGTACAACCTAAGTTCCTTTTGGCAGTTATTCTGATCTGCTCCTTGTCCACATTTTCCACTAAGGCTTTTGTGGATTCAGGAGCAGCTCTGAATCTAATGGATTTGGACTTTGCTAAACGTTGTGGTTTGTCTATGACGCCTCTGCAGACGCCTATTCCTTTGAGGGGTATTGATGCCACTCCTTTGGCGGAGAATAAACCTCAGTTTTGGACCCACGTGATAATGCGAGTTGCCCCAGACCACCAGGAAAATTGCAAATTTTTGGTGCTGCATAATTTGCATGATACTATTGTTCTGGGGTTCCCCTGGTTGCAAACTCATAACCCAGTTTTGGATTGGAAATCTGTATCTGTGGTGAGTTGGGGTTGTCATTGTGTTCTTAGGGACGCTCCTGTTTTCTCCACCTCTCCTCAGTCTCATTATATTCCTGATTACCTGGCTGAATTCTCTGATGTATTTAGTGAGAGTAAGTCTGCGTCTTTGCCTCCTCATAGGAGTTATGACTGTGCAATTGAGTTGATGCCTGGGTGTAAATTTCCCAAGGGTCGGCTTTTTAACTTATCTGTACCCGAACATGATTCTATGCGATCCTATATTAAGGAGTCGTTGGAGAAGGGTCATATTAGACCATCCTCGTCACCTTTAGGTGCTGGGGTTTTTTTTGTGGCCAAGAAAGATGGTTCACTAAGACCGTGTATTGATTATCGTTCCCTTAACAAGATGACGGTTAAATATCAGTACCCGTTACCTCTGATGTCTGATTTATTCTCCAGAGTTAAGAGTGCCTGCTGGTTTACTAAGCTTGACCTCAGGGGGCGTATAATCTTATTCGAATCAAGCATGGGGATGAATGGAAAACGGCGTTTAATACTCCGGAGGGACATTTTGAGTACCTGGTGATTCCTTTTGGGCTCTCCAATGCCCCTTCTGTCTTCCAGTCCTTTATGAATGATATTTTCCGAGACTTTGTGGATAAGTTTTTGATCATCTATCTGGATGATATTTTGATCTTTTCTGGTGATTGGGATTCCCATGTGGAACATGTACGGACTGTGTTTCGGATTTAGAGGGAGAATTCCTTGTTTGTTAAGGGATCGAAATGCCTCTTTGGTGTACAGAGGATTTCATTTTTGGGATTTATCTTATCTCCATCGACTATTGTAATGTACCCGGCCAAGGTACAGGCCATTTATGATTGGGTTCATCCTACTTCTTTGAAGGCTCTTCAGAAGTTTTTGGGTTTTGCTAATTTCTATCGTAAATTTATAGGTAATTTTTCTAGTATTGTCAAACCACTGACTGATCTGACCAAGAAGGGAGCTGATGTGCTGAATTGGTCTCCTGAGGCTGTCTCAGCATTTCAGGAGCTTAAGCGGAGGTTTACTTCAGCTCCAGTTTTACGGCAACCTGATGTCTCACTTCCATTTCAAGTGGAGGTAGACGCTTCTGAGATTGGTGCAGGAGCTGTTTTGTCCCAAAAAGACCCTGTGACTTCTAAGATGAATCCCTGTGCCTTCTTTTCTCGAAAGTTCTCCCCATCTGAACGCAACTATGACGTGGGGAATCGGGAATTGTTGGCCATGAAATGGGCATTTGAGGAGTGGAGACATTGGTTGGAGGGAGCTAGACATCAATTTGTGGTCATGTCCGATCACAAGAATCTGACTTATCTGGAGTCGGCGAAACGCTTGAATCCTAGACAGGCTAGATGGGCCTTGTTTTTCACGCGTTTTAATTTTGTGGTCTCTTTTCTTCCGGGCACTAAGAATGTTAAGGCAGACACCCTTTCTAGGAGTTTCTTTGCTGATTCTCTTAATGTGACCGAGCCTACTACTATCCTAGGTGAGGGGGTAGTTCTTTCTGCCATTTTGCCCGATTTGAGACGCGCCCTGGAGGAATTTCAGGAGGATAAACCTGAGCGTTGCCCTATGGGAAGATTGTATGCTCCGGACCAGTGGAGAAAGAGAGTGATGTCTGAAGTCCATTGCTCCGCATTGGCTGGTCATCCAGGTATTTTTGGTACCAGAGATTTGGTGAGTCGGTCGTTTTGGTGCCCTGCCTTATCTCGTGTTGTCAGGAATTTTGTACAGTCCTGTGGGACTTGTTCTCGGTCTAAACCCTGTTCTTGTTCTACTGGGTTGCTGATGCCCCTGCCGGTGCCCAAGAGGCGATGGACCCATATCAATGGATTTTATTTCTGATCTTCCTGTCTCTCAGAGAATGACTGTTATCTGGGTAATTTGTGATAGATTTTCGAAGATGGTCCATCTTGTACCACTCCCAAAGTTGCCATCTTCCGCTGAGTTGGTGCCCTTGTTTTTACAACAGGTGGTTCGGTTACACGGGATTCCTGAGAACATTGTGTCCGATAGAGGGGTCCAGTTTGTTTCCAGATTTTGCAAAGCCTTTTGTTCCAATCTGGGAATTCAGCTATCCTTCTCTGCGTTTCATCCCCAGACCATTGGGCAGAATGAGAGAACAAACAAGACCCTGGAGTCTTATTTAAGATGTTTTATATCTGCTGATCAAGATGATTGGGTCTCATTTTTGCCCTTGGCCGAATTTGCGCTGAACAATAGAGCTAGTTCTGCCACCTTGATGTCACCCTTTTTCTGTAATTTTGGGTTTCATCCTCGATTCTCTTCAGGGCAAGTGGAATCTTTGCCCTGCCCAGGTGTGGACACTGTGGTTGTTAGAATGCAGCAGATATGGGACCAAGTGGTGGATAAATTGTCACTCTCTCAGGAAAAGGCCCAGCGTTTTTCCAACCGGCATAGGACCATTGGTCCCCGGTTTAAAGTGGGTGATATGGTTTAGTTGTCGTCTAATAATATTCCTTTGATGGTTGCATCTCCAAAATTTAAGCCAAGATTTATTGGACCATATAGGATTTTGGAGATTCTTAATCCTGTTTATTTTCGACTGGCTCTTCCAGTTACGTTCAAAATCCATAACGTATTTCACAAATCACTGTTGAAGAGGTTTGTTGAGCCAGTAGTTCCTGTGGCGGCACCTCCTGACCCTGTGTTGGTTAAAGGCAATATGGAATATGAGGTAGAGAAAATATTGGATTCTCGTTTGGTTAGATGGAGACTCCAGTATTTGATCAAATGGAAGGGTTATGGCCAGGAGGATAATTCTTGGGTCTCTGCCTCTGATATTCATGCCAATAAATTGGTTCGTGCTTTTCACCGGGCCCATCCTGATCGGCCTGGTGGCTTGGATGAGGGTTCGGTGACCACTTCTCAAGGGGGGGTACTGTTATGAGCTCATTTTCTGCTCCACCAGTTGAGAGTTCCCCTTCCATTCTCCCTCTGGTGGTGACAGCAGGTAGAGAGGTTGGCTTAAGTGGTAGTGATCTGCCACCTGGTGAGGAAGATGACGATTGGATCTCTGGAGGATCAGAATGGATATAAGACAGCCGACGCCCTATCCTAGTGCTGGTGATTCAGTCTGCTTCTCAGGTCTAGGACTCAGCTCTGTTCCAGTCTTCCCAAGATAAGTTTGTTTTTTTGCTAATGTTCACACTTGCTCTTGTTGGTCATTTCAGTTTTTGTGTGGTCAGCCAGCCCGGCTGGGCTGTGCTGAATTTCCACACTTATTTGCCAAATTGTCTTTTTTGTCCCTTATTGGATTGGCCTCTTTTTGCTCTGTCTCAGAATATTTCAGAGTGCTGATATAGTGGGAGAAGTCTAGTGACTTTAGGGTTTATTTTGCTATCAGTTGTGTTGGACATTTTTGTAGGGTTTTTTGGCATATTGTAGACAGTATCTTTCCTTTCCTGTCCTTTCTAGTTAGTTTGGCCCCATCGTTTGCTCAGCCTATTTTCCTGCCTTTGTTTGTGTTTTCATCTTGTTTAACCGTCAATACATGTGGGGGGCTGTCTCTCCTTTGGGGTCTGCTCTGGGGCAGTTAGTTTTCCTCTTTTCCTGCTTTAGGCTTATTTAGTTCTCCGGTTTTGGCGAGGCGTCTATTACCACCGTAGGAACGCTCCACGACTGCTGCTAGTTGCGTGTTAGGATCAGGGGTCTGCAGTCTGCATAGTTACCAACCTCTTTGGTTTTCTGAGACTTAGCTTGTTTGTTTTTCATTTCCTCCTCGGCTACCCTTTCATAACACATCTGCATGTGCAAACCCATGTTAACGCAGCATTTTTAACCGCATCATCTTACGCATGACGGCCAAAAAAACGCTGCGTGCGCATGCGTTTGTATGCGTTTTTGCATGTGTTTGCGTTGTTTATGCGCATGCGTTCGATATGACACCAGACACCCAATGGGCGTATCTCATGGGGTTTACACACTCTGCACAGATGCAATCCTCTTAACTTACTGCTGCATCCAGCTTCAAGATGGATCTTAGCTTGGAGAGCTTCCTTGTTTATCTTGATTTGTCATTGAAATTGGCTCTTGCCTTTGCCTTTACTTGTGAAGAAGAAAGAAGAAGAGAAAGACGGAGAAGAAGTCATCATCGCTATTGGCAACACCCCTTCATTGAAGTCCGAGAGACCCATGGAGCCTACCACTCGTTGTACACAGAGCTGCGTGCAAACCCTCAGAAGTTTTTTGACTACACGAACGATGTCGGAACAGAGCTTCGATTAATTGCTTCTACGTGTCTGAGGATCCATCACTAGGCAAGACACACAGCTACGTCAAGCAATTCCTGCTGAGGAACGTCTGTTGGTGACCCTGAGGTAAAATAATTTTGAAAAATAAACACCTGTTATTAATATGATTATTCTATAAGCCATGTACTGATTTTTTTTTCCATTTTTTTTTCTAAAAGCCATGTACTGATTTTTTTTCCATTTTTTTCTTAAAGCCATGTACTGATTTTTTTTTCCATTTTCTGTTCGGCAGATTCCTGGCTACCAGACAGACCTTAACATCTCTTCATTTCTAGTTCCGGATTGGAGTATCCACGCTTTCTGGGATTATTGCAGACACCTGCCATGCGTTATGTGACGTTCTGCGTGAAGCATTCCTTCCCCAACCCACAACTGAACGCCAGCTGGAAAATGCTGAAAAATTCCAGGACATTTGTAATTTTCCTAACTGTTTGGGGGCTGTGGACGGCAAACACATTCATATTATTAAACCTTCTGGAAGTGGGTCTGAGTATTTCAATTATAAAATATACTTTTCCTTAGTTCTCATGGTGATTGCAGACGCCGAGTGTCGATTTGTCGCTGTGGACGTTGGCTCATTTGGACAAGGAAATGACTCACAGACTTTCAAAAACTCTGACATAGGCCAACGTTTGCATGGTAATAATTTTAATATTCCACAGCCACGACCTCATCCAAACACTGAGGGACCGCCAATGCCATTTGTTGTGGTTGAGGATGAGGCATTTCAAATGTGTGCCAACCTTATAAAACCGTACTCAAGTAGGGACTTGAATCACACAAAAAGGGTTTACAACTACCGACTGACAAGGGCATGAAGAACTGTGGAGTGTGCGTTTGGATTGCTGGTATCTAAATGGCACATTTTGGGAACAGCAATCTAAAAATTGAGACAATTGATGAGGTTGCGAAAGCGTGTGTTGTTCTGCACAACTACATCGTGGTGAAAGAGCGACCGAACTTAGAACTTGAGGAACCTGTTCATACCACATTGCAGGATTTCCAAGAACACCTTTTGAGAACTACAGTGGAAGTTGCCCAAATAAGGAATAAATTTGCTACCTACTTTGTTTTGGATAGTTGATGTGTGGCATGGCAAGACGAAATGGTTTAAGCCGCTAAGTAAAATTTACCTGTAATGCTATGTACCTGTAATGTTTGAATCACAGTTATCAAAAAATGAATTGGCAAGAGACCAATATAAAACAGCTCACAGTTATCTCTTCTATTACTATTAAAATCACAAATCTTTATTAACAAAATACCCAAACACAATAAACAATATTAAACAACACTGCATCATACCTTAAAGAAATGAACACCATAGGGAGGTGCCTATCCCTACACTGGCCTATGTGTCCCTACCTGAGAATGGAGGTTGGCACCATATAACCTGCGCAGTGGCACCCCCGCTCCACGACGGCTCCCCCTGCTCACCCTAAAGGGCCCTATAATGGCAGGGGTGTGATAGGTGTTAAACAGGTAGGTGAGAAAGAAAAGAGGTGTTTAAATATAATCTTCTTGGCTTGATGATGAATACATGCTTCTTTTGATGAAACTTCTTAAGATCCTTATGATCACCTAACGATAGGCTATCTACTGTAAGTCTTGATCATCTAATCTCTATATAGGTGTACTTCTATTGAATCTTTGTCTTGATGATCACTACCAATACAGTAACTAGGTCTTGATGATATAATCTAGGTCTTATCCTAGTCCTTTGAGAAAATGGAAAACGGTCTTAGGAGCGCAGGAAAGAGACTTAGACAAGAGATGGGTTTAAACCACAACCCGTTTCGACGGAGGATCCGTCTTCATCAGACCCCCTGTATAAGCCAATATCACTCCATGCCATATTAGAACTTGACGTGTTTCCCCTCTTTCAAGTCAGTGACAAACTGTCCACCATTTATAGAACATGGGGGCTGAACAGCTGATACGGCATGCGTGTCAGCTCATGCGTTCCAGACTGAAGGCCTTCCGGTTTCTAGATGGCACTCACAGTAGTGACACATTATCCCTCGGACAGCGCTATGTGTATATGCGCAAGTCCGGAAGTATCATAGCGCTTAATGCGCAGGAAGAGGCAATGTGCACACTGCGCATGCCCGGAGCTGTCGTGCGTTCCACAGCCTTCATACCCGGAAGTACCGTGCACAGGTCTGGAAGTGAACCTGTACATCACCACGCCTGTCTCTCAGGAAGAGGTAATGTGCAAACTGCGCATGCCCGAAGCTCTCGTGCATTCCACAGTCTTCATATCCGGAAGCACCATTCGTTCCATAAATAGGACAGTGTGCAATACGCATGTCTGAGATCCGTATGTGCTCCACAATGCTACCATTATGCCTTAACAGGTTATCACAAATGCTGCCAATGGTATTTTTCGGCGCAATACATGTCCTATCAATGGTGCATAATGATAATGGCATCTGTCAATGCATATCACAGACGATATCACAGACTTGGCCCTATCTTGGATTGCGTCATACCTAACAGACCGGACATTCAGCGTCTCCCACTTGCACACCCCCTCCTCACTGCACCCCCTATCCGTCGGAGTCCCGCAAGGTTCAGTCCTAGGGCCCCTGCTCTTCTCCATTTACACCTTCGGCCTCGGACAGCTCATAGAATCTCACGGCTTTCAGTATCACCTCTATGCTGATGACACACAGATCTACATCTCTGGACTAGATATCACCTCCTTACTAAACAGAATCCCTCAATATCTGTCTGCTATTTCATCCTTCTTCTCCACTAGATTTCTAAAACTTAATATGGACAAAATAGAATTAATCATCTTTCCCTATCTCACGTGACCCCCCAATGGACCTATCCATTAAAGTAAACGGCTGCCCGCTCTCTCCAGTCCCACAAGCCCGCTGCCTCGGGGTTGTCCTTGACACTGATCTCTCTTTCAAACCACATATCCAAGCCCTTTCCACTTCCTACCGACTTCAACTCAAAAATATTTCACGGATGCGTACATTCCTCAACCAAGAATCTGCAAAAACCCTAGTCCATGCCCTCATCATCTGCCTTGACCACTGCAACCTCCTGCGCTGTGGCCTCCCCTCTAACACTATCGCACCCCTCCAATCTATTCTAAACTCTGCTGCCCGACTAATCCACCTGTCCCCCCACTATTCCCCAGCCTCTCCCCTCTGTCAATCCCTGCACTGGCTCCCCATTACACAGAGACTCCAGTTCAAAACCCTAACCATGACATGCAAAGCCATCCACAACCTGAGTCCTCCATACATCTGTGACCTCGTCTCCCGGTACTTACCTGCACGACACCTCCGATCCTCACAAGATCTCCTTCTGTCCTCCTCTCTTCCCACAATCGCATACAAGACTTCTCCCGTGCATCCCCCCTACTCTGAAACTCTCTACCACAACATATCAGACTCTCGCCTACCATGGAAACCTTCAAAAAGAACTTGAAGACCTACCTCTTCCAACAAGCCTACAACCTGCAGTAACCACCGGTCCACCAAACCGCTTCACGACCAGCTCTACCTTCGCCTACTGTACCCATCCCTTGTAGATTTTGAGCCCTTGCGGACAGGGTCCTCTCTCATCCTGTATCTGCCGTGACTTGTATTGTTTAAGATTACTGTACTTGTATGTATTATGTATACCCCGCCTCACATGTAAAGCGCCATGGAATAATTGGCGCTATAATAATAACTAATAATAATATCTTATATTTATTGCACTCAAATGCCCGGCAACCATCATAATAACAGTCACCCAAACATGATATTTGACAAAAGGTCAATCTAGTCATAATAATATTTCATAAATAAAAATAACTATCATTCAAAAGAAATAAATCTATATATAGCATATCCAAGGGTAAATTATATCCCTAACATACGAAATACATAGGCTAGTCTGATGAAGAGACCTGAGTAGTCTCGAAAGCTTGCAATTTGTTACCATCTTTTCAGTTAGCCATTAAAAGGTATCAACCACTGAGGACTCTCAATTCTAAATATTCTTCTATGTACTGGCTAACACGATACAAAGATGTATATCTTTCCTGTTCTTGAACACAATGTGTTTATTTTTGAAGGCATACTGTATTTACAGTTGCTTGGCACCGCGATGGGGACTCGGGTTGCGCCAAGTTTCGCAAACTTATTCATGGGGCGATTCGAGTCCTCATTGTCACTCTCTAAGCCTGTTTTCAATGACAAAATAAGGCTTTATAAGCACTTCATAGATGATCTGATTATTATATGGAATGGGACAGAGGGGAAAGCGGCACAATTAATAAAGGAGCTCAATAATAACACCTGGAGGATTACCGTTACATCACAAATTAATAAAGAGAAAATGGTGTTTCTTGATCTAGAGATCAGCCATAGTGGGAAAAAAAATATTACAAAAACCCACTTTAAAAAGGTGGATTCAAATGACTTTTTAGATTTGAACAGTGCACATTACAAGAAGTGGAAGGTTAATATACCCCACAGCCAATTTTTTTGTATAAGAAAGAATTGTACGAGAGAATCTGATTATGTAGCTCAATCCAAAATTCTAAAAAGAAAATTTAACGAAAAAAGATACCCCAAAAAATTTGATAAATGGTGTATACAGGGATAACAAAGTAAAAACACAGGAGGAATGTTTAAAAGGAAAAAATAGGAAGGGGGATAATTTGACTATTAGTGAAGAAAAAAGAGATGATCGCTGGAAATTGAATTTTGTGACAACATTCAATAGGCGAAATAAAGTCATAAGAACTGTGCTTTCAAAATATTGGTATATCTTGAAGCGTGACCCTGTTTTTGGAAAACATCTCCCTGATAAACCAGGGATTACATATAGAAGGGGGAAAATGTCATGATCCAGTGGGATCTGACAGTTTAAATGCACAAAGTGAACTTTTTTCCCTTTGGCTTGGTGCCAAAGTGTGATGTGATTGCCCCCGGTGGCCATTAGAATTATTACATGTGGTGTTTCATTCTAAGTTGCCCGGTGGTGGTGAGTGGTATCGCACCTTAGTTTTAGGGTTAATGTGCACGCAATTACAAATCAGGTGTTAGGCTCTATAAAAGGGAGCCAGGTGGGTTCAATGACTGTTGGTGATATTGTGTGTCATTTTGCAAGTAAGCCTGGGGGAGGAAGGAGCTGAACATGAGTCCTGCGCAGCCCAGCTAGAGGAGACGAGTGGCAGCTAGGTGATCTGTAAGAAGGGCTGGCATGGCGTGGTGGAGTCACAGTTTATGGTGTTGGCAGGAAGTGCTTGCATGGCTTGGTGGAGTGATGACTATGGAGAGAGTTGCACTCAGCATGCGGGACTTGGTTGCTGAGAGCTGGACTCAAGCATGCTGGACGTTTTTGCAGAAGCTGAACTCATCTTTGGGACTCTGTTACTGGACAGCTGCAATTGGTGGTGGACTCTGCTCCAAGGCTGCACTATGGTGAAGGATCCAGTTATGGTGATGGATCCGGGTGGAGGAGAAGATGCACACAGGTGGTGGGCTCTGTTGCTAGGAGCGTACGCAACAGAGCAAAGCTAAGTGGTGTTTCCCCTGTTTTGTCATCTTTCCTCATGTGTGTTTTAGTGCAGTGGTGGGATTAGTTTCCGCACCGACCAATTCCCTAGTGAGGATTTAGGTCAGGGCGAGCTAGGGGTTTTAGGTTCCTGTTGCGCGCGCCCGGTGCGGAACCGGCATAGGGAACGTTAGGAGTGCAGGGACACTGGCTCAGGGGAGCTCAGGAGGTCTCCACTTCCCTATTACCTATTGCAGGGCCCACCATTGTTAATGTTTCCCAGGTTTCCCTTATTGTTTAAATTCGCCTTACTGGAGGCGGGGTTTCCAGACTTGTATATACGTGTAATGTCTAAATTCGCCAGTTGGAGGCAGTGTATCCAGCTGCACGTGTTTATTATTTAAATTCGCCCCACTGGAGACGGTGTATCCAGGGTCACGTGCGTCACATGGGTTCGCCTTGCAGTACTCGCTGCGTCCAGACACACGTGACCGTGACAGAAAACTTTGAAAAATTTGGTGGCCCCCAGTAAATTAAAAAAAACAGTTGGATTCAAAAGGAAAAAAACATTAAAAAAGTTTGGATCAAATTTTATGTGGTGTTTCTCAAGGAACCGGAGTTTTTAAATGCACCTCTAAAAAATGTTGTACCTGTGGGATCCTAGATCACGGGGCTAAAACTATCAAATGTAATAGTACTGGTGAGGTCTTTGAGATTTCACAAAGACTCACCTGTAGCAGTGATTATGTTGTATATGTCATCACATGCAGCTGCGGTTTGCAATATGTGGGACGCACTGTGCAGACACTGTGGTCCCTCATTAATGGTCACAGAAATAGAGCAAAAAACAGCTTTTTAAAATATAGTCTCTCGAGGCATCTGCTAATTAAACATAACAAAATTTTTAACATAAACGTAACTCCGGTGGAGCACATACCCTCTGGTGTTGCAAATAGGAATGCTCTTTTAAACCAGAAAGAAATGTTTTGGATATATCGTCTGGGAACATTATATCCAAATGGATTGAATGATATCATAGAGAGAGTTTGAACATTGCCTTTTTTTATCTGAGTTTTTCTTCCTCTGGGTTTTTGTTTTTGTTTTTTTCTTCTTGCATCTATGTTGTCAAGGTTGGATCAATCAGTGGGTGTTTTCCTGAACTTGGTCCACACCTTAAGGCTGAGTTCACACGTGGCGTTTTTTTCGCGCTTCCGAGGCGGTTTTAACAGCGTGATTTTGCCGCTAAAACGCGAAAAATAAGCATCCCATGCATTCCTATGGGATTCCAATGCTGTGCTAATGCTGCGGTTTTTACCGCAGCGGAATCGCTTCGCGGTCAAAAACGCAGCATGCTCATTAATTTCGCGGAATCGCGGCGATCCCGCACCCATAGGGATGCATTGTTCTGCTTTCCGCATGTGGCTGTGCACACCATGCGAAAAGTAAGCAGAACATTTGCGGATGGTACCCACGGTCCGGAGGAGAGGAGACTGTCCTCCGGGATTTGGGTACCATATCCCTGTAAAAAATAGAATTTAAAATAAAAAATATTGTTATTCACACCTTCCGACGTCCCGCGCAGCCTTCCCGCCTCTCTCCATGCTCCCGGTCCCAGTAAGCCTTTGCGAGCGATGACATCCGTTCTCGCGGGATCGCGAAGTCTTGCGGTCATTCGCGCGACGTCATCGCGAATGACCGCGAGACGTCGCGATCCTGCGAGAACAGACGTCATCGCCGTAATTGTCGCAAAGGATTACTGGGACCGGGAGCGTGGAGAGAGGCGGGAAGGCTGCGCGGGACGTCGGAAGGTGAGAATAACTATATATTTTTTTTTATTATTATTTTTTGCATTCTATCTTTTACTATTGATGCCGCATAGGCGGCCTCAATAGTAAAAAGTTGGTCACACTCGTCAAACACTATGTTTGACCAGTGTGACCAACCTGTCAATCAGTTCTCCAAGCGATGCTCCAGATCGCTTGGAAAACGCTAGCAATTCTGCAAGCTAATTACGCTTGCAAAATGCTAGTTTTTCTGCGGGAAAATCGCAGGAATTTAAAATGTGATTTTCCCTCGGAATGGAATTCCGGAATTCTCGCGGTAATTTGCGCAAGAGTTCCGCTACGTGTGAACCCAGCCTAAATCAAGTTTCTGAGACTGGGATAAAAGGTTTGCTACTATATATAAGTGTAACTGATTTTTATACTATTAGGATTTGTACTGTGTTTTTATGATACCTGATGAAGGATATTTACTGTATCCAAAACGCGCTGTATCTCTTTTTTAACCTATCAAATAAAAAAATATGAAATATCATCTTTGGATGTGCGTTCTGGGAAGCACTGCCATTCATGGGCTGGATGTACCTTTCTTGACTTACTCATCCTGTGTGAGCCTGAATCTGGCTCTTTCACTTGGATCCACCCGAGGCAAGCTGCAAGCCCTGTCTATTGAAAAGTATCCCAGAAGGATTTTAGAGGACACACAATCTAAAGCCATATTAGTCTTCTATCAGGTGAGTGCCTAAAATTGTGCACCCTTTAAAGACTATAATATTGTATTTATGCACTTAGAGGCCGAGATTTGTCTGTTCTTCTCTCCCAAACAGGTTTTTTTTTTCAGAATTCACAGCATGGCCTGGAGTTGTTACAGTACCCCTCCCTTTACGGCCCCTCTTCCTCAAGCCTGCCAGAATGACCTGAAGAAGGAGTATGGGACCACACACAGTCCAGGCTGACACAACATTCTTCAGGTAGGGTGGAGTATGTGTGTCATCAGGATTCCCAGAGTGCCAGGTTTCTTGGTTCCCGATGAAGTCAGCTTCCAACACAGAGGGTACAAGGACTTGGCCTTCTTCCTCCTGATTAGCAGAAAGCAGGGACCTGGAAGCTTCAGACTTGACCCCTACATCAGCTGGCCAGCTGGAAACTGAAGACACCTTCACTGAGTCCAATTCTAGCCCGTTATCCAAAGAAAATTAGACCTCCTCCTCCAGGTGGGTGAAAAACGGAGATTCGTAGGCCACTGTTCCCACCTCTTCATCCACCTGCCACATGGAAGCTGGAGGCATACATACAGGGAGCCACTTCAGCCTGTTACTCAGAAAAAACTGGGCCACCTCTTTCAGGTTAGAGGATGAGTAATGCTCAATCTTGGAATCTTCACCCACTGGCCATAGAGGAACTGAGGGCATACACTCAGGATCCATCTTCAGCCCTTTATCCATGGGAAAACAATCAAAAAGCAGGGATGCCCCTGAGGGCAGGTCACTGGTATAGTCGCTGGAGACGTGTGAAGTGAATGCCTCTACTTCCCCCTTTTCGGAGACGTCATCACACCTTGACTTGGCGTCCAGCAGACTAGATGAAGAAGACGAGACATCCGACTGACTCTGATGCAAGGGAACCAGACACCTTTTGTCACTTGGTTGTTTGAAGCGAGGTACTTTGCTGGGTCTCCAGACATAAATGGGTACTAGAATCTCTGGTTCAGAATGACTCGTGGGCATACCAGTCAGCAAGTGGAAGATGAACTTCTTCGAGTATAGAGCTCTAACCTGGAGCTGTAGTTGTCCTTGCAGGACTAGATTGTTCTCAAATAGGGCTTGGCCACCTCGAGACAACGCCCACGCCAGTTTCAGGAGCTGTACAGCAGAGACCACACACCGATTCTGTATGGCTGGCGGCTTATACACACAAAAGCTCCCGGAGGGCGGAGAAACAGTCATGGGCTTCACAGGGCAGAGACCATCAGGATGTTCCTTCACAAGAGCAGATTCCGTCTGCAAGTCTGCCAGCCCCTTTTTATTAGGCCTCTTGGATCTTACACAGGTCGGCTTGGCAGGCTGTGGAACAGGAGTGTCAGGTACGGTCACAGGCAGATGAGACGATTTACCCTCAGATTTTCTTCGTCTGGTCCATTTCTGGAAGCTTGGGGGGGGACTTCTCAGGAGGTGCGATACTAGGCTTGTGGAAGGCTTTGCAGAAGGCCACCATGAAGGCTGGAAGACTCGAGGCGATGGGATCCCTTGTTTCCCAGTGGCGGTTAAGCTACTCCAAGGCATTTCCTGTTAGGTAGGTCATTAGCAGTCCTACCTTTACAAGATCAGTAGCAGAGAAGGGAGCATGCCATTGGAAGTACCGTAAGCACTGTTCCAAGAAGGCACGACACTGCTCAGGATCCCCATCATATCTTGGTGGCTCCGAGGGGGGTTTAACTTTAGGAATGCCAGCCTCAAGCTGAGCAAATAGTTCATTGGAGACCACAATGGTGGGTGGAGCAGTGAAGGATCGGGCTTCAGACTTGGTAACGAGTTTATTAGATTGCTCGCACTGGCAGGAAGAAAGTTCATCATGCTCCATGAGCGGAAGGACATGGGATACAGCGGAGACCATGGCCTGAGCAAACTGTCACGCTCGTGCCTTGGCAGGTTGGTGCAAGCCAGGGGGTTGTGGCCCCATTGTGCCACAAACCAGACTGTGCGGTGTTCTGTGCGGTGTTCCTGACATTATAAATGACCGTGAGCTTTTTTTTCTTCTCTCCTCACTTCTGCAGCATGGACCCAATGTGTGCTTTATCTGAGCAGGTGAAATGCTTGACTCAGTTGCTGCAGAAGCTAAGTTTGGAACACCAAGCTCTGGCCCAGTCCCAACGGCGGGTTGCGGACTCAGTTCAGGGGGTGCTTTCCGCAGGCTTTCAGCAGGTGGGGAATAGAGATGTCATTTTAGTCCTACCTGAATCCCCGGTTAAATTGCCAGATACGTTTGCTGTTAACTAAAATGAATTTAGAGCATTTAAGGAGGGCTGTAAGCTCTTTTTCTCCTTGAGACCCCGCTCCTCTGGGGATGAGAAACAGAGGTTGGGGGTGGTTATGTCCCTGCTTATGGGATCCCCACAAGCCTGGGCATTTTCTCTTTCCTCTTCTGCCCCGGAGAGAATGACTGTGGATGCATTTTTTGAGGCCTTAGGGCTTATTTACGATGAGCCTGATAGAGTGCGTTTGGCTGAGGACAAGGTGATGAGTGTCTGTTAGGGGGAGCACTCGGCCGAGTGGTTCTGTTCTGAATTCAGATGTTGGGCAGCCGAGATCTCTTGGAGTGATGCCGCCCTTCGTGGGCTGTTCCATAGCGGCCTGTGTGAACATCTGAAGGATGCCCTGGCACTCCATCCTCCACCTGACTCCCTGGAGGATGCCATGACCCAAGCGGTTCGCATGGATCGCAGACTGCAGGCTAGAGGCGTTATGCAACTGGAAACACCATTATTCTCCAGTGGAGGTGAGACCCGGACTCTTCCTGTGGCTATGGAGGTGAGCGCTGTCACCTGTGACGAAAAGGAAAGAAGACGCCGCCAGGAGAAACAGTTGTGCTTCTATTGTGGGGAATCTGGACACTGGAAGAAGGACTGCCCCTCCTGTCCGTCATCCTCCAAGATGGCGGGAAACGACTAGGTCTGGGTAGTAGTCGAGGAGGCTACCCAGACCTTCAGGTACAATTTTCCTCATGTGCAAAAATGGTGCTGCAGGTGGAACTGGAACTTGGTAATGATCCGGTTCAGACTACTGCTTTTGTTGACTGTCGTTCTGCTGTGAACCTGATTGATACACAAATTATGACTCTTAATAAGATAGGGACAGTCAGGCTTCAGGATCCTGTTAAACTTGTGGCAATTGACTCATCCCCTCTTACCCAGGACGGTATCTGTTTCAGGTCTGAACTTTTTCTCTAAAAGTGGGTCCCACTCATGTGGAAAAACTAAGCTGTCTTGTGTTAGATAACTTGCCTGCAGGACTGGTACTGGGGATGCCATAGATTGGATTACAGGGGAGATCACTCAATGGGGATGCAAGGATAAATGTTGCAACCTGGGACATCTTAACTCTGTTAAAAACGTATCTGTGTCGTCGGTCGGTCTGGAAGGTATTCCGGAGTACCTGAAGGATTTGGAAGACGTTTTTTCCGAAAGTTAGCTGAGGCGCTGCCACCACATAGACCCTATGATTGTGCCATTGAGTTAGTACCCAGAGCCAAGTTGCCTAAGGCTCAATTGTTCAATTTGTCCGGGCCTGAGCACCAAGCCATGAAGGAGTACATAGCTGAGAGTCTCCGCAAAGGGCATATCAGGCCTTCTGTGGCAGCAGGATTCTTCTTTATGAAGAAGAAAGATGGTGGTTTGCGGTCGTGCCTCGACTTTCGGGAGCTTAACAAGATAACGGTTAGGAACACTTAACCGCTTCCCCTCATCCCAGACTTATGTAACCAGTTAGCTCGGGCCCAATGGTTCTCCAAGTTAGATCTCCGGGGGGCCTACAATCTGATAAGGGTTCGGGAAGGGGACGAGTGGAAAACTGCGTTCCTCACATCAGAAGGACTCTTTGAAAACCTGGTAATGCCATTTGGATTAACTAATGCACCCGCTATTTTCCAGAATTTCATCAATGTTGTGTTTTCTGACCTGATAGGCCGTTTTGTTAACATTTATTTGGATGACATTTTGGTGTATTCCCCGGACAGTCAATATCACTTGCAACATCTACAGACAGTTCTCCAGAGACTCAGGGAGAACCAATCGTTTGCTAAATTGGAAAAATGTTCATTTTTCATACAGGAACTGTCTTTTTTGGGGCTGATTGTGTCCTGTGAGGGGTTTCGTATGGATCCTAAGAAGGTGCTGGCGATCGCTGACTGGGTTTGGCCTCGAGATCTCAAGGGGCTCCAGCGCTTCTTAGGATTTGCGAACTATTATCGGAGATTCATTAAAGGTTTCTCACAAGAGGTTAAACCACTCACGGATATTACCCAGAAGGGGGCTGATGTAAAAAAATTGGTCTGTACTTGCTAAGGAGTCCTTCTCAGCTATTAAGAAATGTTTCATGTCCGCCCCTGTGTTGGTGCAACCAGACCCGTCCAAACCATTCATTGTGGAGGTGGATGCTTCTGAAGTGGGGGTGGGGGCTGTGCTGTCCCAGGGTCCGGCCACCCTTATTAATCTCAAACACTATGCCTTCTTCTCCAAGAAGTTCTCTTCAGCCGAGAGAAACTATGATGTAGGCAATAGAGAACTTCTTGCGGTCAAGCTGGCATTTGAGGAATGGAGGCACTTTTTGGAAGGGGCGGCTCACCCTATCACTGTTATCATGGATCACAAAAATTTGGTATACCTTGAATCTGCTAAGAGGCTTACTCCTAGACAAGCCTGTTGGACACTTTTTTTTTCACGATTTCAATTCTCCATTACTTTTCGACCGGGGTCCAAAAATGTTAAAGTGGATGCCCTGTCCAGAATTTTTGACCCGGTGTCTCCCCCCGAGCAGCCGTCCTCCATTCTTCCCCCAGGGTTGGTAGTGGCTGGGCTCTCATCTGAGTTGGAACAAGAAATTCTAAGGGCTCAGGCCCTTGCTCCGGCAACCAGGCCAGGGGATAAATTGTTTGTTCCAGATTTATTGCGGCCTAGACTTCTGCAGAAGTTTCATGAGTCTAGGCTGAGTGCCCATCCTGGTATCACGGCCACTAGAGAGGCAGTAGCCAGAGGTTTTTGGTGGCCTTCACTGAGGTCCGATATCAAGAAATTTGTTTCTGCTTGTGGTGTGTGTGCCCGTTCCAAAAGCTCGCATAACCGGCCGGCTGGGGAACTCATACCTTTACCGGTTCCTGATAGGCCATGGACTCATCTCTCCATGGACTTTATTAGCGGCCTTCCACCTTCCAGGGGCAATACCGTGATCTGGGTGGCGGTGGATAGGTTTTCAAAACAGGCCCATTTCATTCCTTTGGCAGCATTACCCTCCGCAGAAACATTGTCAAGGTTGTTTGTGCAGCATGTGGTCCGATTGCGTGGGATACCCCTGAATGTTGTGTCTGACAGAGGTGTGCAGTTTGTGGCCAAATTTTGGAGGGCGTTCTGTATGAAATTGGGCATCTCACTCTCCTCGTCGGCATATCACCCGGAGAGTAATGGCCAGACAGAACGCACCAATCAATCCCTGGAACAAATTCTCAGGTGTCTGACCTTCGCCAGACAGGAGGATTGGTGTGATGCGTTACCATTGGCAGAATTCGCTTTTAACAACCGGGTGAGTCAGTCCACCAACATGTCCCCATTCCTGATTAATTATGGGTTTAATCCGCATTTTGGGGAGTTTTCACGGGTGGATTCCGGTTGTCCAGAGGTAGAGGGGTCCGTTCAACGGTTAAAAAATCTCTGGGCTGAAGTCCAGCGTAATATCTCTCGGGCCCAGGGGAGGTACAAATATTTTGCTGACAAAATGAGAGCCTCGGGAGACATGTTTCAGGTGGGAGAGAAGGATTGGCATTCCACACATAACATCAACTTAAAGGTACCATCAGCTAAGTTGGGACCAAAGTTCATTGGTCCGTATGAGATTATGGAGATATTCAACCCAGTGGCATATAGGTTGCGTCTCCCCACCTCCTTAAAAATATCCAATGTGTTCCATAAATCTCTGTTGAAACCCGTAGGGTCTGTCAAGGAGGACTCCGAGTCTGTTGTTCCTCCAGTGTTGGTGGAGGGTCAATTGGAGTATGAGGTCGGACATATTGTGGACTCTTGGCGGGTGCGCCGCTCTTTGCAGTACCTGGTCCACTGGAAGGGATATGGACCAGAGGATCGCTCATGAGTCCCTGCTCACTCTGTACATGCAGATTGCCTGGTTCAGGCTTTCCATGCCAAATACCCGGGGAAGCCTGGGGGTCCAGAGGCCCCCCCATTGAGAGGGGGTACTGTCATGATCCCAGTGCAGGTTTTGACCTGCACGTCAGGGGTTAATGTCTGGAGCCCAGTGACCTGCACACCTGGGGTTAATGATTGTGGCCTCTCTTTGGTTCAGGGAGAGCTTCTTAAACCCCTGGGAAACTCCAATCCCCGTCAGTTATACTTTTGCCTTTGGCTGAGTGTGGTGACCCCTGTGTGCCTGTGCCTGTTCGTTGTTATAGCTTGTTTATATGGTTCTGACCCGGTTCTGTTCCCCGTTGTGAGTTTGCCTGTTGATTCTGTACTGCGCTACCCTCTCTGTGTATGACTCATTGCCTGTGATCTGACTACTCTCTGCTCGCCACTCTTGTACTTTGTAGCTATCTCCATGTATGACTCATTGGCTACGTCCTGACTATCCTCCCTGTCTATGCCCCTTGGTAACTTTGTCCCGCAGTTACCCTGCTAGGAGTTTTCTTGCAGCTCCTAGCTCTCTGAAGTTTAGGCCATGCCTTCAGCAGTCTCATGCTTCAGGTCCTGCTGTTCTGAAGTATGCCCCTTCTCGGCTGCTGCCCGCTCCACAGGTATCTCTGAGCACAGTTAGCTTTACTCAGGGCACGCGCACTGGCTCAGTGAGCAAGTTCAGTGCGGTGTTCCTGACAGTCTGTGGAGAGAAGCTGCAGCAAGAGGTTCTGCAGCAGCAGAAGCGGAGCACAGGCAGAACAGAGCGGAACTGCTAGAGTACAGAGCACAAGCAGACAGGAAGGACACCAGGAAAGACACAGCATGGAAAGGAACCACAGACAAGGAGACTGAAAAACAGAGGTAGGACAGAGTTCAGCTAAGGCAAAGGTATGAGACAAGGTATAGGACAAAGGAGACAGATACAAAGCAAGGCTGGACGAAGACAAGACAATGAGTAATGGCACCGGGACCAGGATATTCTGCCTCCTGGAGGGTGGACAGAGAAGTAATAGGCTAAGTACAGAGACAGGGCTAGGACAAGGCACAGAGACCAGAATATTCTGCCTCCTGGAGGGCAAACAGAGAATACCAAGCAAGGCAAGGGGAAAAACCTACAGAGAAGGATACACAGGAGAGGACCTGGCAGGCTCAGTAGCAAGATACTGAGTTTAGACATTGCTCAGGAAAGGTTCAGTGGGTGGGGCAGCCCTAAATAGTAGAGGGCTCTAAGTAATTGGTCAGGGACACATTAGCCAGGTGCACCCTGACTCCATAAGAAGCAGAGAGTTCAGGCGCCACCCCCCTATACACACAGTCAGGAAACATGAGCACAGGAGACCAGGCAAGGAGCTGTCAGTAAACAGAATTCACAGCATGGCCTGGGGCAGTGAGCAAGTTGGTGAGTGGGGAATGCCAGCAGAGTTGTTACACTAAACAGGCAAAATGCTGCCTATTCAGCGAGTGATTGGATTGTTTATGCCAGAACAGAAATCATTGTTCTCAGCAGCACATCTCCAGTGTAAACTGTAGATGTGCTGCTGATAACATGATTTTGTATGGGGACAGATTGATCTAATAGTGATTGTTCTGTCCCCATCATTCTTTCTCAGACGGTGGAAAGAGGCCGGGAAACAAGTGTTGAACAATTCCAATATTGTTGATTACACTTGTTTAGCCGCATGAACTCAGCGCACGTAACTACAACGAAATGCTTCTGTGTGATGTGCAATATGTGAGCATTTGGGGCCCCATTTTAAACTTTGCCTAAGGCCCCACTTTGCCTAAAACTGACCCTGCACCTCGGTCCCATTCCCTTGCGCTCTGCTTCTCTCCCTGCCTCCGGTGCGCTGACTCACCGGCTGCACACAGCTGATGCGATGAGATGACGTCATCGCGTCAGCTGTTTCACACGCTGATTGGTGGAAGAAGTGGCTGGAGGCCCCTCCTCCACCAATGCTGACTGCACCTAGGGAGAAAATCGAGAGGGCCAGCGGGCGGGCACGGTGACAGCGAGAGAACCGGATGTGACCCACGGGCCGCACTTTGCCCAGGTCTGGTATAAACCATTAATCTAGACTCCTGGACAGGACAGGACATCCACTGGAACAAGTTCACACTGTGCAGGCAGGATGGCCACTAGGCACAGTTTCAGTTTCAGTCCTTTACCCACTGCCGCCATCATGTGCCTAGTCCCTAGGCCAGCAAAGAGGCTAGCCTCACAACAGCAGATGGTAAAACACAGGGAAAGTGTTATGAGGCTGGCGGAACACACCAAATAATAAAGATGAAATAATATATAAGGTGCGTTCGCAGCCCAGGGCCCACCGTGCAGAGGTGATCAACTGCTGCTAAACAATGAGGGAAAGGCGTGTAGGAGTAAAGCCGGACACCGGTGCTAACAGACACGTGCACCGTTACTTCATGTAACACGTGCCTGCCGGCGAACAACCGCAATCTGTTAACGTCACAGGTCACGGGGTGTGACGCACTGCTGCATCGTGTGCAGTATCCGCCCTGACAGATGCCACTAACCAGCCTAATAACCGGGCTTTAAAGTGCTACTAAAGCGCACGGCGTAAGCAGCGGACGCTGCAATAGCAGTGGCCAAGGAAGCCTATGCTGGCCGACGCCCTAGGCGCTAGCGGTGGATGTGGGGCAACACTGCGGCGCTATGCAGTGTAGAGCTAACGTACTGACTCTAATCCCTCACCCTAACACATAAGTAATATCCAAGGAGGGGGGAATTATAATGCGTCAGTCACCAGGCTCATTCATCCATCATCACACATACACTAAATGCATTAGCCTCAGAGTCTATCATAGCGCATGGCGGGGCAGCCATGAGCACCTTTTATAGCTGTGCTCTTCCGGGACCTTCCTGATCCTCCAGATGGACCATTCGGAGTTGGAGAAAGACCTGAGCATGTGACTCCCGATCCCCAATGGGAGATCGTCTCCTGAGCATGCTTAGTGGAGCGAAGGGAGAACTTAGACTCTGGAGTCTTTTGCTGCTGGACAGGCTGCATTGCCATAACTGGACCAGAAGTGGCAGCAGCAACTGAACCCACGATGCTGGTTTGAGCAGAACACTGGGATCGTGGCGTCTGCTGAGCAGGCTCCACTGTGGCCGGAGGGGAATGGGAGACCGCAGACAGCAAGGCTCGGTATTCCCGCTGTGCAGCGCCCGGAACCCGACGCATAACAGGAAGTGACAAACACAGGACAGACAAAGAAAATGAAGAAATATTTAGCTTTGAGTTCTGCTGCAAAGCAGCAGAGACTACAGCATCAGGAATCTGCACACCCACAACAGCAGAAACACCACCATCACAGGAGAGCTCCAAACCCTTAACTGGTCTGAATAAAAGAACTCTATTATGATCAATGGCTGGGCCATGAGACTATTTAAAGAAAGATGGACATGGTTACCAACCAATATCAGCTGATCAACCTAAAGAACAGCCAGCAAGATACAGACATTAACTCTTGCTGGACCAAAAGGGAAAAAAACAACATTTAAATTTCAGCAGAACCAGAGCTGCCACGAATCTCATAATGAATTGTCACTGGAACGACCAATGAGGTTTCAGGGTACGGACACCACCAAAGTGGTCACAGGAACAAGGACTACTATACTGAGCTTACGGGACATTGGAAACATTAACAGACTAGGGCCAGGGGACCTGGCAACATACAATTGCACACACTAAACCATCTAATACTAGCTATAGGTGTTGCTCAGGCACCTCCTAATATGGGAAGGTGCCTGTTATACAAAACATCTCCCATCAATTGCCTGGGAGACATCTTGCAGGTGTTCACATTACCCAAATGCCTCCCAGCCGACAGCTGGGGCATTTTACCATGTGCGCGCACTGCCCCTTTAAGAATAGGGGAGCATGCCCACTAGGCAAGTGGCATGCACACCAGCAAATGACAGTAAGCAGAGTATGCTGGGGACTGTGTTGAGGACCAGGGTAGTGAGTAAACAAACATCCCTAATGGAGGGAAAAGGGGACACCGTGCAGAGGCACTGGCAATAGCGCTACAAAATGTCAATCACCCTTTGGCAGGAAAGTAGTACATGTTTGACCACCAGGAATTTCACTTGGCAAGTGTTATGGCCCATTTGATTGAAGTAATGCGGTAATGGCAGCAAGAGGCTTTCACAGAGAATTGTGGATTTATGCTCAGCAATGTGGTCCCGTATGGATTAGAAAGTCTCTTCAACATACATGAGACCACATGGGCATTTAATCACAGACTACAAATGATGATTCACAGATAAAAAAGACATGACTAGGGTAACCTTTATCTGTCTTAGGGTGATAAATTTTGTCACCTTCCTGGACGTTCATGCAATTGTGGCATTGCAAGCATGGATAGGTGTCTCGTTTAGGGATCTGGAGAAATTGTTGTCTGGGGATTCGGTGGAGGGGGCCTATGCCATTATGGTCTATTAGGCCATATTTTAATTTGGTGGAGTGACGGTAAAAACGACTCTTAATTCCTGAACTTTACCCTGTGTTGGATATCAAAGTGTCTACAAAGGGATTTACTTAATCAGTATGTGAAACATTGAAAAGTACAGACAAAAGGTACACTGAATAGTATAGCACGTTGTGGTTTGGGGATTACATTCCTACACTGATCTAAGGTTTTATTGGGATAATCTCTTTTCTCTAAATTTAAAGAGTACCTACATTTTTTTACATAATCTTGCCAAGCAGTTATAGTATAAATACTCTTCCAACAAAATAACCTGAGATTTTACATTAGAATACTGGCTTGCCGTTCTGCTGGTATCATCTGTATAGAGGTCTAATACTGCTCTCCTATGCTGTTGCTAGGGTAAAGCCATACGCCGCCTCCGCGAACTATGTGTACTGTTCTGCTGGATGAACAGCTTTCATTCTTACATTCTGTTTTATCCTAGAGTTTGGTATTCGTAAGTTCAGCCTGTATAAGTGCCATCGCTTCTTATGTGTGACTCACTTGTGGTGGTATAAATGAATAACAAGTTGTCTGCACTGTGTGACTACTTTGTTATGTGATGTAGTTGGCAGACTACTTTATCTTGAGAAAGATCAGAGACATGGTGTTAGGGACAGCGGAACGCACCAAATATAAATAATAGGAGGTGCGTTCGCCGCCCGGGGTCCACCGTGCGGTAGGTGTAAAGACCGCTGCTGGATAATAGCAGACTTGCTATGAGGCGAAGCACTCCACTTGGGTTAGCGTCACCCGAGGTGCTAGGGCAATCTCTTGTTACAGGCACAGAGATGCCCTAGAGGAAATTAGGCGTAGTCGCCGGGCCTGTTAACCTCACAGGACCTGCCGGCGTGTGGCGTCGCAGCCGTGAACGCCAAAAGGTGCTGCAGACTGCAGCGCGGCTGTAAACTGCAGCCGCTAAACGACAGTGCCGGAGAATCGGTCACCGTCGGACGCTAGTGTATGGCGTGGTAAGCTCAGTGGCACATAGCTAGCCACTACCTGGCGCTGACTAAAACCAACACTCTGTCACCATTCGTAATATCAGAGGGTAGGCGTTTCAAATAAGTCAGTCACCAGACGCATGCATCCATCACCTTTCACACATAGCATTATTAGTCTACACTAGCGCATGGCCGAGCCGCCATGCAGGCTTTTTATAGCCATGTGCTTCCGGGACCTTCCAGTACTTTGGGAAGGACCAATCAGATCCGACGCAAGACCTGAGCATGTGACCCCTGCTCTCCACTGAGAGGTCATCTTGCGGGGATGCCCAGTAGCACGGCGAGAGGACTTAGCCTCTGGAGCGGTTCCCTGCAAAGCAGGTTGCATCAGAGGTGGCAGCAACATCCAGACTCACAGAGCTGGTCTGAGCAGGACGCCTGGATCGCCGAGATTGCTGAGCAGAACCCTGAGCGGTCGGAGGGGAAAGGGAGACCGCTGGATGTACAGCTCTGGATTTCTGTTGGGCAGAGTTAGAAATCTGACGCCTAACATTACCCCCCTCCTAGGGCCCCCCCCCTCTGAGCCTTACTACACTCAAAGGCTGCGTTCAGGAGTGGAGCATGGATATTCTCCACCGGCTCCCGGGTCCGAGCCTCAGGTCCATGACCCTTCCAATCCACCAAATAAAATTTTTTGCCACGGACAATCCTGCGTCCCACAATGGCGTTAACCTCAAACTCGTTAGACGACAAGTCTGATGACCTGGCAGATCACTCAGAGAACCGGTTTGAGGAGGTACACATGGAAAACGTCCGAAATGGCTAAGTGTGGAGGAAGAGCCAGGCGGTAGACCACCGAGCTGATACGCTCGAGAACCTTAAAAGGTCCAATGTATTGGGGGACTCGACTCGCAGCTTGATATTTCGAGTAGAGAGCCACACCATGTCGCCAGGGGAGAAGCTTGGAGCGGGTCGCCGATGTGTGTCGGCGGACGCCCTCATCCTTTCTTTAGAGGCCCGGATAGCATCCTGAGTGTGATCCCAAATGTCGCGAGCCTCCACTGCCCAGTCTGCCACCCTGGAGTCAGCGGAGGACACTGGCTTCGGGACAGGGACGCGTGGATGTTGACCGTAGTTTAAAAGAAAGGGCGTCTGACCAGTGGAATCAGCTACTGCATTGTTCAGGGCAAACTCAGCCCATGGCAGCAAGGATGCCCAGTCATCCTGCCTGGCAGAGATAAAATGCCGCAGGTACGTGACCAAGGTTTGGTTGGCTCTCTCAACCAAGCCGTTCGTCTCGTTATGGTAAGCGGAGGACAGGTTTAGCTCGATGCTGAGTAGACTGCAAAGCTCCCTCCAAAACCGAGACGCAAACTGGGGACCTCGGTCACTAACGATTTTGTCCGGCATGCAATGTAAACAGAATACGTGCCTTATGAACAGAGTGGCAAGAAAACGAGCGGAAGGCAACCGTGCGAGTGGCACCAGATGCACCATTTTGGAAAAATGGTCGGTGACTACCCAGATGACCGTACTGCCGCCAGACTTGGGCAGGCCGACCACGAAGTCCATGCCAACCATCTCCCAAGGTCTATCCGCCACTGGCAGAAGATACAAAAGCCCCTCCGGCCTCTGTCTAGAGGGTCTGTTCCGTGCACACGAGACGCATGCCTGTACGTATTCCTTAACATCTCGAGCCATATGTGTTAGGGTCGGCGGAACGCACCAGATATAAATAATAGGGGGTGCGTTCGCCGCCCGGGGTCCACCGTGCGGTAGGTGACAAGACCGCTGCTGAGTAATGGCGAATGCACCAAAGGTGAAGTACTGCGCTCGGGTTAACGTCACCCGAACGCTAAGAGCGGCTCTGTTCACACACAGAGTCGCAACACAAAAGACTTATGAGGACGCTGGCCCTGTTCACTTCACAGGCTAACCAGCGAGTGACGTTGCAAACGCAGACGCCAAGGACGCTGCTACTGCAGCGCGGCAATTACTATGGCCGCTGAACGACGGCGCCGGAATGACCGAGCACCGTCGGACGCTAGTGTGCAGTGCAGGAGGCACAGTGGCGTGTAGCTTGCCACAATCTGGAGCTGACTACCCAACAATCTGTCACCATTCGTAATAACCGAGGGAAGGGGTTTCAAATAAGTCAGCCACCAGTCCATGCATCCATCACCATACACACACAGCATAATATGCTACACTAGTGCATGGCCGAGCCGCCATGCGGGCTTTTTATAGCCATGCGCTTCCGGGACCTTCCAGTACTATAGGAAGGACCAATCAGATCCGACATAGGACCTGCACATGTGACCCCTGCTCTCCACTGAGAAGACAAGTTGCGCGCATGCCCAGTAGCACGGCACGAGGGCTTAGCCTCCGGAGCAGTTCCCTGCAAAGCAGGTTGCGCCACCATTGCTGCACCAGAGGTGGCAGCAACATCCAGGCTCACAGAACAAGTCTGAGGGAAATGCCTGGTTTGCCGAGAATGCTGAGCAGGAGTCTGAGCGGTCGGAGGAGAATGGGAGACCGCAGGATGTTTGGCTCTGGATTCCCGCTGTGCAGTGCTAGGAATCCGACGCCTAACATTACCCCCCCCTAGGGCCCCCCCCCCTCTGAGCACCACCGCGATCAGGAGCGGTGCGTGAATGTTTTCCACCGGCTCTCAGGTCCGAGCCTCGGGACCATGACCCTTCCAGTCCACCAAATAAAATTTTTTGCCACGGACAAACCTGCGCCCCACGATGGCGTTAACCTCAAACTCGTCAGACGATAAGTCTGATGATCCGGCAGATGGCTCGGAAAACCGGGCCATGTGAACTGGTTTGAGGAGGGACACATGGAACACGTCCGAGATGGCCAAATGTGGAGGAAGAGCCAGGCGGTAGACCACCGAGCTAAGTCGCTCAAGGACCTTGAATGGTCCAATGTATCGTGGCGCGAACTTGGGCGACTCAACCCGCAGTTTAATGTTTCGGGTGGAGAGCCATACCATGTCGCCAGGGGAGAAGCTTGGAGCCGGACGCCGGTGTGCGTCAGCGGAGATCCTCATTCTCTCCTTGGAAGCTCGGATAGCATCCTGGGTGCGATCCCAAATGTCACGTGCCTCCACCGCCCAGTCTGCCACCCTGGAGTCGGTGGAAGACACGGGCATGGGCACAGGGACGCGCGGATGCTGACCGTAATTTAGGAGGAATGGGGTTTGACCGGTGGAGTCGGCCACAGCATTGTTCAATGCGAACTCTGCCCACGGCAGCAAGGATGCCCAGTCGTCCTGTCTGGCTGAGACAAAATGTCGAAGATATGTTATCAGGGTCTGATTGGCTCTCTCTACCAACCCATTCGTCTCGGGATGATAGGCCGAGGAGAGATTCAGCTCAATGCTGAGTAGAGAACAGAGCTCTCTCCAAAAACGGGACACAAACTGAGGGCCACGGTCACTGACAATCTTGTCCGGCATGCCGTGCAGGCGGAAAACATGCTTGATGAACAAGACTGCCAGGCCCCGCGCTGAAGGTAACCAGGAGAGAGGTACCAAGTGCACCATCTTAGAGAAATGGTCGGTGACAACCCAAATGACCGTGCTGCCGCTGGACTTGGGTAGCCCCACCACAAAGTCCATACCGACCATCTCCCAGGGCCTGTCTGCTATCGGCAGAGGAAAAAGAAGCCCAGCGGGCCGCTGCCGAGAGGACCTATTCCGGGCGCAAGAGACGCACGCCTCAATATAGTCCTTGACGTCACGGGCCATATGTGGCCACCAGTACGTCCTCGCCAAAAGCTCAGAGGTCCGTTTTGTCCCAAAATGTCCACCCACTCTGGACGAATGGGCCCAAGAGAGGACCTCCGGTCGCAGACGGGCAGGGACAAATGTCTTGCCCGGAGGTACTGACTCAAGGGCAACCGGAGCCACAGTCCTCAGGCTCTCAGATGGGACGATCAGCCGAGGCTCCTCCTCCTCTTCCTCCGACGAAACCACGGAGCGGGAGAGAGCATCGGCCCGGACGTTCTTCTCCCCGGAGAGAAAGTGGAGGGTGAAATGGAACCGGGAAAAGAACAAAGACCATCTGGCCTGGCGAGAGTTTAGCCGCTGGGCTGTTTGTAAATATACCAAGTTTTTGTGGTCGGTGAACACCTGGAAAGGGTGGCGAGCCCCCTCCAGGAGGTGTCTCCACTCTGAGAAGGCCAACTTCATCGCTAGCAACTCCCTGTCCCCGATGGCATAATTCCTCTCCGCCGGTGTGAAGGTCTTGGAGAAAAAGAAGCATGGATGCTTCCGACCTTGCGTGTCCTTCTGGAACAGGACTGCTCCAGCACTGACGGAAGAGGCATCCACTTCCAGAATGAAGGGCTTGTCTACATCGGGGCAATGTAGAATGGGAGCACTAGCGAAATGGGACTTAATGGTGGAGAAGGCCTTGGAGACCGGTTCCGACCGCAACTTGGGATTTGCACCCCTTTTGGTGAGGGCTACCAAGGGTGCTACCAAAGTCGAGAAGTGGGGAATGAATTGGCGATCATAGTTTATGAACCCCATAAAGCGCTGCACCGCTTTGAGAGAATGAGGTTCCTGCCAATCCATCACCGCCTGTAGCTTGGCAGGATCCATGGCCAATCCCTGGGCGGAGATGATATAGCCCAGGAAAGGCAAGGACTCCTGCTCAAACACACACTTCTCCAACTTGGCATAGAGGGAGTTCGCCCGCAGGCGATCGAAGACTTTGCAAACCTCTCTCCGGTGGGAGTCAATATCTGGAGAGTAGATGAGAATATCATCCAGATAGACTACAACCGAGGTGGTAAGCATATCCCGGAAGATATCGTTTACAAAGTCTTGGAAGACGGCCGGGGCATTGCAGAGGCCGAAGGGCATCACCAGGTATTCATAGTGCCCGTCTCTGGTGTTAAATGCCGTCTTCCATTCATCCCCATCACGGATGCGAATCAGGTTGTAAGCCCCCCGCAGATCAAGTTTGGTAAATACCCTCGCTCCTCGTAGCCTATCAAACAGTTCTGATATCGGGCAGTGGATACTTGTTCTTAACGGTGATGGCGTTAAGACCCCTGTAATCAATGCAAGGACGTAGTTCCCCACTCTTCTTCTGGACGAAGAAGAATCCCGCCCCCGCTGGTGACACTGACTTCCTAATGAATCCTCTTGCCAGATTCTCCCTGATATATTGAGACATGACCTCAGTCTCTGGGAGAGATATGGGATAGACTCGACCCCGGGGTGGCTCAGCACCAGGCAAGAGGTCAATAGGACAGTCATAGGGGCGATGCGGTGGAAGGGTCTCCGCCGCCTTTTTGGAGAACACGTCTGCATACTGTCGATAGTGTTTGGGGAGCGAGGAGAGATCAGCGGGAACCTCAGTGGAGGCAACCTGAACGCACTCCCTCAGACATCTACCCTCACATGATTTACTCCACCCAATAATCCTCCCTGAGGACCACTCTATATGGGGGGAGTGATACCGCAGCCAGGGAACCCCTAGAAGTACTTGGTCAATACCCTCGGGCATGACGAGGAGGGATATAATCTCCTGATGAGACGGGGCCACTGACAGTACTAAGGGAACGGTCTGGTGAGTTATCTGTGAGGGTAGGGTAGTGCCGTTCACCACTCTGACGGTGACTGGTGTAGACATCATAACCAGGGGTATAGCGTGCCGTTGGGCGAAGGCTGACGACATAAAATTGCCCTCTGCCCCGGAATCCACGCAAACCTCCACCGCCAGAGTGGAAGAATCAAACCCAAGAGTCCCCTTAAAGGACAGCTTGGAGGAAAACGTCGCTGACTCTAGTGCGCCGCCTCCTACGGCCACTAGGCGCGAGCGTTCTCCCTGTTGCTGTGGGCACCGGTTGGCACGGTGACCGGACTGCCGACAAATATGACTGCTCACAGGAGCTCGAGCGGACCGGAGCCTAGATCCCTCACGGGAAGCCCCCTGACGCTCGGACGCCCGATCGGAAGATTCCAGAGGTTTAGAAAAACAAGGTGCCAACCTAAACCTCTGCCTACACTGGTCCCGCTCCAACCCTCGCTCGGTAAAGCGAAGATCTATTCGGGTGGAGACAGTGATAAGCTCCTCCAGTGTAGCGGGAATCTCCCTGGTGGCCAGAGCGTCCTTCACATGGCCAGCCAAACCTCTCCAGAATGCCGGAATGAGGACCTTATCTGGCCACTCTAATTCTGAGGCCAGCGTCCGGAACTGGATGGCGAAGTGACTGACCATGGACGAGCCCTGTGATAATGCCAGCAGCCGAAGCGCGGTGTCATGGGTGACTCGTGGTCCCAGGAAGACCTGTTTCAGCGTGTCTAAGAACCGCGAGACACACTGCACCACATGATCACCACGCTCCCACAGCGGTGTGGCCCACTCCAAAGCCCTGCCCGACAGAAGGGAAATGATAAATCCCACTTTAGCCCGCTCAGAGGGGAATCGGGCGGCCAGCAGCTCCAACTGTATAGAGCACTGGCTTACGAAACCCCTACAAGCAGCACTATCACCCGAGAACTTTTCGGGCAGCGGGAGGTGGGACAAAGTCGGGACAGGGATGGCTGTGGTCACACGGGAGGCAGCCTCTGTGGCTGCCTGAACAGCGACTGCAGTAACATCCGCAGCTGAGGCTGAACGCTCGAGAGCCGCCAACCTGCCCTGCAGCTGCCGGATGTACTGCAGCAGTCGCTGTTCATCCTCCATTACTAGCCAGACCCTGGCGCTAGTGTAATGTTAGGGTCGGCGGAACGCACCAGATATAAATAATAGGGGGTGCGTTCGCCGCCCGGGGTCCACCGTGCGGTAGGTGACAAGACCGCTGCTGAGTAATGGCGAATGCACCAAAAGGTGAAGTACTGCGCTCGGGTTAACGTCACCCGAACGCTAAGAGCGGCTCTGTTCACACACAGAGTCGCAACACAAAAGACTTATGAGGACGCTGGCCCTGTTCACTTCACAGGCTAACCAGAGAGTGACGTTGCAAACGCAGACGCCAAGGACGCTGCTACTGCAGCGCGGCAATTACTATGGCCGCTGAACGACGGCGCCGGAATGACCGAGCACCGTCGGACGCTAGTGTGCAGTGCAGGAGGCACAGTGGCGTGTAGCTTGCCACAATCTGGAGCTGACTACCCAACAATCTGTCACCATTCGTAATAACCGAGGGAAGGGGTTTCAAATAAGTCAGCCACCAGTCCATGCATCCATCACCATACACACACAGCATAATATGCTACACTAGTGCATGGCCGAGCCGCCATGCGGGCTTTTTATAGCCATGCGCTTCCGGGACCTTCCAGTACTATAGGAAGGACCAATCAGATCCGACATAGGACCTGCACATGTGACCCCTGCTCTCCACTGAGAAGACAAGTTGCGCGCATGCCCAGTAGCACGGCACGAGGGCTTAGCCTCCGGAGCAGTTCCCTGCAAAGCAGGTTGCGCCACCATTGCTGCACCAGAGGTGGCAGCAACATCCAGGCTCACAGAACAAGTCTGAGGGAAATGCCTGGTTTGCCGAGAATGCTGAGCAGGAGTCTGAGCGGTCGGAGGAGAATGGGAGACCGCAGGATGTTTGGCTCTGGATTCCCGCTGTGCAGTGCTAGGAATCCGACGCCTAACATTACCCCCCCTAGGGCCCCCTCCCCTCTGAGCACCACCGCGATCAGGAGCGGTGCGTGAATGTTTTCCACCGGCTCCCAGGTCCGAGCCTCGGGACCATGACCCTTCCAGTCCACCAAATAAAATTTTTTGCCACGGACAAACCTGCGCCCCACGATGGCGTTAACCTCAAACTCGTCAGACGATAAGTCTGATGATCCGGCAGATGGCTCGGAAAACCGGGCCATGTGAACTGGTTTGAGGAGGGACACATGGAACACGTCCGAGATGGCCAAATGTGGAGGAAGAGCCAGGCGGTAGACCACCGAGCTAAGTCGCTCAAGGACCTTGAATGGTCCAATGTATCGTGGCGCGAACTTGGGCGACTCAACCCGCAGTTTAATGTTTCGGGTGGAGAGCCATACCATGTCGCCAGGGGAGAAGCTTGGAGCCGGACGCCGGTGTGCGTCAGCGGAGATCCTCATTCTCTCCTTGGAAGCTCGGATAGCATCCTGGGTGCGATCCCAAATGTCACGTGCCTCCACCGCCCAGTCTGCCACCCTGGAGTCGGTGGAAGACACGGGCATGGGCACAGGGACGCGCGGATGCTGACCGTAATTTAGGAGGAATGGGGTTTGACCGGTGGAGTCGGCCACAGCATTGTTCAATGCGAACTCTGCCCACGGCAGCAAGGATGCCCAGTCGTCCTGTCTGGCTGAGACAAAATGTCGAAGATATGTTATCAGGGTCTGATTGGCTCTCTCTACCAACCCATTCGTCTCGGGATGATAGGCCGAGGAGAGATTCAGCTCAATGCTGAGTAGAGAACAGAGCTCTCTCCAAAAACGGGACACAAACTGAGGGCCACGGTCACTGACAATCTTGTCCGGCATGCCGTGCAGGCGGAAAACATGCTTGATGAACAAGACTGCCAGGCCCCGCGCTGAAGGTAACCAGGAGAGAGGTACCAAGTGCACCATCTTAGAGAAATGGTCGGTGACAACCCAAATGACCGTGCTGCCGCTGGACTTGGGTAGCCCCACCACAAAGTCCATACCGACCATCTCCCAGGGCCTGTCTGCTATCGGCAGAGGAAAAAGAAGCCCAGCGGGCCGCTGCCGAGAGGACCTATTCCGGGCGCAAGAGACGCACGCCTCAATATAGTCCTTGACGTCACGGGCCATATGTGGCCACCAGTACGTCCTCGCCAAAAGCTCAGAGGTCCGTTTTGTCCCAAAATGTCCACCCACTCTGGACGAATGGGCCCAAGAGAGGACCTCCGGTCGCAGACGGGCAGGGACAAATGTCTTGCCCGGAGGTACTGACTCAAGGGCAACCGGAGCCACAGTCCTCAGGCTCTCAGATGGGACGATCAGCCGAGGCTCCTCCTCCTCTTCCTCCGACGAAACCACGGAGCGGGAGAGAGCATCGGCCCGGACGTTCTTCTCCCCGGAGAGAAAGTGGAGGGTGAAATGGAACCGGGAAAAGAACAAAGACCATCTGGCCTGGCGAGAGTTTAGCCGCTGGGCTGTTTGTAAATATACCAAGTTTTTGTGGTCGGTGAACACCTGGAAAGGGTGGCGAGCCCCCTCCAGGAGGTGTCTCCACTCTGAGAAGGCCAACTTCATCGCTAGCAACTCCCTGTCCCCGATGGCATAATTCCTCTCCGCCGGTGTGAAGGTCTTGGAGAAAAAGAAGCATGGATGCTTCCGACCTTGCGTGTCCTTCTGGAACAGGACTGCTCCAGCACTGACGGAAGAGGCATCCACTTCCAGAATGAAGGGCTTGTCTACATCGGGGCGATGTAGAATGGGAGCACTAGCGAAATGGGACTTAATGGTGGAGAAGGCCTTGGAGACCGGTTCCGACCGCAACTTGGGATTTGCACCCCTTTTGGTGAGGGCTACCAAGGGTGCTACCAAAGTCGAGAAGTGGGGAATGAATTGGCGATCATAGTTTATGAACCCCATAAAGCGCTGCACCGCTTTGAGAGAATGAGGTTCCTGCCAATCCATCACCGCCTGTAGCTTGGCAGGATCCATGGCCAATCCCTGGGCGGAGATGATATAGCCCAGGAAAGGCAAGGACTCCTGCTCAAACACACACTTCTCCAACTTGGCATAGAGGGAGTTCGCCCGCAGGCGATCGAAGACTTTGCAAACCTCTCTCCGGTGGGAGTCAATATCTGGAGAGTAGATGAGAATATCATCCAGATAGACTACAACCGAGGTGGTAAGCATATCCCGGAAGATATCGTTTACAAAGTCTTGGAAGACGGCCGGGGCATTGCAGAGGCCGAAGGGCATCACCAGGTATTCATAGTGCCCGTCTCTGGTGTTAAATGCCGTCTTCCATTCATCCCCATCACGGATGCGAATCAGGTTGTAAGCCCCCCGCAGATCAAGTTTGGTAAATACCCTCGCTCCTCGTAGCCTATCAAACAGTTCTGATATCGGGCAGTGGATACTTGTTCTTAACGGTGATGGCGTTAAGACCCCTGTAATCAATGCAAGGACGTAGTTCCCCACTCTTCTTCTGGACGAAGAAGAATCCCGCCCCCGCTGGTGACACTGACTTCCTAATGAATCCTCTTGCCAGATTCTCCCTGATATATTGAGACATGACCTCAGTCTCTGGGAGAGATATGGGATAGACTCGACCCCGGGGTGGCTCAGCACCAGGCAAGAGGTCAATAGGACAGTCATAGGGGCGATGCGGTGGAAGGGTCTCCGCCGCCTTTTTGGAGAACACGTCTGCATACTGTCGATAGTGTTTGGGGAGCGAGGAGAGATCAGCGGGAACCTCAGTGGAGGCAACCTGAACGCACTCCCTCAGACATCTACCCTCACATGATTTACTCCACCCAATAATCCTCCCTGAGGACCACTCTATATGGGGGGAGTGATACCGCAGCCAGGGAACCCCTAGAAGTACTTGGTCAATACCCTCGGGCATGACGAGGAGGGATATAATCTCCTGATGAGACGGGGCCACTGACAGTACTAAGGGAACGGTCTGGTGAGTTATCTGTGAGGGTAGGGTAGTGCCGTTCACCACTCTGACGGTGACTGGTGTAGACATCATAACCAGGGGTATAGCGTGCCGTTGGGCGAAGGCTGACGACATAAAATTGCCCTCTGCCCCGGAATCCACGCAAACCTCCACCGCCAGAGTGGAAGAATCAAACCCAAGAGTCCCCTTAAAGGACAGCTTGGAGGAAAACGTCGCTGACTCTAGTGCGCCGCCTCCTACGGCCACTAGGCGCGAGCGTTCTCCCTGTTGCTGTGGGCACCGGTTGGCACGGTGACCGGACTGCCGACAAATATGACTGCTCACAGGAGCTCGAGCGGACCGGAGCCTAGATCCCTCACGGGAAGCCCCCTGACGCTCGGACGCCCGATCGGAAGATTCCAGAGGTTTAGAAAAACAAGGTGCCAACCTAAACCTCTGCCTACACTGGTCCCGCTCCAACCCTCGCTCGGTAAAGCGAAGATCTATTCGGGTGGAGACAGTGATAAGCTCCTCCAGTGTAGCGGGAATCTCCCTGGTGGCCAGAGCGTCCTTCACATGGCCAGCCAAACCTCTCCAGAATGCCGGAATGAGGACCTTATCTGGCCACTCTAATTCTGAGGCCAGCGTCCGGAACTGGATGGCGAAGTGACTGACCATGGACGAGCCCTGTGATAATGCCAGCAGCCGAAGCGCGGTGTCATGGGTGACTCGTGGTCCCAGGAAGACCTGTTTCAGCGTGTCTAAGAACCGCGAGACACACTGCACCACATGATCACCACGCTCCCACAGCGGTGTGGCCCACTCCAAAGCCCTGCCCGACAGAAGGGAAATGATAAATCCCACTTTAGCCCACTCAGAGG
The DNA here is from genome assembly GCF_039654945.1 of Dendrobates tinctorius. Taxonomy (NCBI): domain Eukaryota; kingdom Metazoa; phylum Chordata; class Amphibia; order Anura; family Dendrobatidae; genus Dendrobates; species Dendrobates tinctorius. The sequence goes on from NW_027361921.1 coordinate 6,783,149, forward strand.
GGAATCGGGCGGCCAGCAGCTCCAACTGTATAGAGCACTGGCTTACGAAACCCCTACAAGCAGCACTATCACCCGAGAACTTTTCGGGCAGCGGGAGGTGGGACAAAGTCGGGACAGGGATGGCTGTGGTCACACGGGAGGCAGCCTCTGTGGCTGCCTGAACAGCGACTGCAGTAACATCCGCAGCTGAGGCTGAACGCTCGAGAGCCGCCAACCTGCCCTGCAGCTGCCGGATGTACTGCAGCAGTCGCTGTTCATCCTCCATTACTAGCCAGACCCTGGCGCTAGTGTAATGTTAGGGTCGGCGGAACGCACCAGATATAAATAATAGGGGGTGCGTTCGCCGCCCGGGGTCCACCGTGCGGTAGGTGACAAGACCGCTGCTGAGTAATGGCGAATGCACCAAAAGGTGAAGTACTGCGCTCGGGTTAACGTCACCCGAACGCTAAGAGCGGCTCTGTTCACACACAGAGTCGCAACACAAAAGACTTATGAGGACGCTGGCCCTGTTCACTTCACAGGCTAACCAGCGAGTGACGTTGCAAACGCAGACGCCAAGGACGCTGCTACTGCAGCGCGGCAATTACTATGGCCGCTGAACGACGGCGCCGGAATGACCGAGCACCGTCGGACGCTAGTGTGCAGTGCAGGAGGCACAGTGGCGTGTAGCTTGCCACAATCTGGAGCTGACTACCCAACAATCTGTCACCATTCGTAATAACCGAGGGAAGGGGTTTCAAATAAGTCAGCCACCAGTCCATGCATCCATCACCATACACACACAGCATAATATGCTACACTAGCGCATGGCCGAGCCGCCATGCGGGCTTTTTATAGCCATGCGCTTCCGGGACCTTCCAGTACTATAGGAAGGACCAATCAGATCCGACATAGGACCTGCACATGTGACCCCTGCTCTCCACTGAGAAGACAAGTTGCGGGCATGCCCAGTAGCACGGCACGAGGGCTTAGCCTCCGGAGCAGTTCCCTGCAAAGCAGGTTGCGCCACCATTGCTGCACCAGAGGTGGCAGCAACATCCAGGCTCACAGAACAAGTCTGAGGGAAATGCCTGGTTTGCCAAGAATGCTGAGCAGGAGTCTGAGCAGTCGGAGGAGAATGGGAGACCGCAGGATGTCTGGCTCTGGATTCCCGCTGTGCAGTGCTAGGAATCCGACGCCTAACAATATGTGGCCACCAATATGACCTTGCCAGGAATTCAGTGGTCCACTTATTGCCAAAGTGACCACCTACCCTGGAGGCATGTGCCCAAGCGAGAACCTCCGGCCGTAGCTGGGTAGGCACCAAGATCTTGCTCGGTGGCACTGACTGGAGAGCAACTGGAGCTACGGTGGTAAAACTCTCCGACGGGAGAATTAGCCGAGGCTCAGCCTCTCCTTTTTCCACAGAAACCACCGAGCGTGAGATAGCATCCGCACGGACGTTCTTTTCCCCTGAGAGATAATGCAGGGTGAAGCGGAAGCGGGAAAAGAAGAGCGACCACCTAGTCTGACGAGAGTTCAAGCGCTGGGCTGTCTGCAAATAGACCAAATTTTTATGGTCCGTACATACCTGGAAGGGAAACCGAGCTCCCTCCAGGAGATGTCTCCACTCGGAAAAGGCTAACTTCATGGCTAGCAACTCCCTGTCACCGATGGAGTAATTCTTCTCCGCCGGTGAGAAGGTCTTTGAGAAAAAGAAGCAGGGATGCTTCTGACCTTGAGCATCCTTCTGGAAAAGGACTGCTCCTGCACCGATGGAAGAGGCATCAACCTCCAGAATAAACGGCTTACCTACATTGGGACGATGTAAGATGTGAGCGCCAGCAAAATGAGATTTTATAGACGTAAAGGCATTGGAGACCTGTTCAGACCAAACGTTGGGGTTAGCTCCTTTTTTAGTGAGAGCAACCAAAGGAGCCACCAGTGTGGAAAAGTGCGGTATAAACTGGCGGTAATAATTCACGAACCCTAAAAAGCGCTGCACTGCTTTGAGTGAATGGGGTTCCTGCCAATCCATCACCGCTTGCAGTTTGGCAGGATCCATAGCCAACCCCTGGGCCGAGATGATATAGCCCAGGAACGGCAAGGACTCCTGCTCAAACTGGCACTTCTCCAGCTTGGCAAAGAGAGAGTTCGCCCGCAGACTGTCAAAGACCCTGCAGACGTCTCTCTGGTGGGTGGTCAAATCTGGCGAGAAGATGAGTATGTCATCCAGATAGACGACCACCACCGAGGTAGAGAGCATGTCGCGGAAGATGTCGTTAACGAAATCCTGGAAGACAGCAGGCGCATTACAAAGGCCCAAGGGCATGACTAGATATTCATAGTGGCCATCCCTGGTGTTAAAAGCTGTCTTCCACTCGTCTCCTTCGCGAATGCGGATCAGGTTGTACGCCCCCCGTAGATCTAATTTTGTAAAGATCCGGGCCCCTCGCAACCTGTCAAATAACTCACAGATCAATGGCAGAGGGTATTTGTTTTTGACCGTTATAGCGTTGAGACCTCTGTAGTCAATGCAGGGACGTAACTCTCCGTTCTTCTTCTGTACGAAGAAGAACCCTGCACCAGCCGGCGACACCGATCTTCTGATAAAACCTCTAGCCAGATTCTCCCGGATATATTGAGACATAGCCTCTGTCTCAGGGAGAGGTAGCAGATACACACAGCCTCTAGGAGGTTCAGTGCCTGGCAGGAGATCTATCGGGCAATCGTAGGGACGGTGCGGCTGGAGCATCTCCGCAGATTTTTTGGAGAAGACGTCCGCGTACAGGTGGTAGGGCTTAGGGAGCGCGGAGAGATCCGCAGGCACTTCAGTGGAAGTCACCTGAACACTGCCCCTCGGACATCTTCCCTCACAGTCCTTGCTCCAACCCAGTATATTCCCTGAAGCCCAATCAATATGAGGGGAATGGCAACGGAGCCAGGGAACCCCGAGAAGCACCTGGTCGATGCCATTTGGCAGAATGAGCAGAGACAGAATCTCACGATGAGAGGGTGATATAGAAAGCCCGAGTGGAACTGTCTGATTGGTCACCTGAGAGGGTAAAGGTGCATCGTTAACCACCCTGATGGTCAGAGGTTGGGGCAGTAATACCAGAGGGATAGCGTGTTTCTGGGCAAAGGTAGAGGACATAAAGTTTTCCTGAGCCCCGGAATCCACGGTAACCTCTGCCTCCCAGGTGGAGGACCCTGTTGTGAGTTCATTTTCCCCTTCACCGTCGATGTCTGATGAACTCCCTCTTCTGGTGAAGGAAGGTAGTGAGGCTGATTACCAAACACCTGATCTGGTAGATGATGACTGGGTAACAGGAAATTCTGACTGGATATAAGGCAGCCGATGCCCTTCTGAGTCGCTGGTGATTTCTCTGCTGGATTCTTGGAGACCAGTCTGATTCCTGCTTCCCAAAGATAAGTTTTTGCTCTGCTTTTAAACTTATTAGTTTTGTTTTGTTTACCTTGTTTTTTGGAGTTCAGCCATCCCCGGTCGGGGGTGTGCTGAGTTCCATTTTTGTCTCTGATCAGTTTGTCTCTTTGCTCTGTCTTCAGAATTTACCTGAGTGCTGATATAGTCATTTTTGAAGTCCTAGCGACTTCAGGGCCTGTTTTTCCTATCAGACGGTTGGGACATTTTTTGGTAGGGTTCTTTACGGATTGCAGACAGCAGCTTTTCTATCCTGTCCTTTTTAGTTAGCTTGGGCCCCATCGTTTGCTCAACCTATCTTTCTATCTGTGTTAGTGTTTTCATCTTGCTTCACCGTCATTATATGTTGGGGGCTGCCTATTGCTTTGGGGTCTGCTCTGGGGCAGTTTAGATTTCCCCTTTCTTTCTTAAGGCCTATTTAGTTCTCCGGCTGTGATCGAGGGGTCTAGGGCATCGTAGGAACCCTCCACGGCTACTGTTAGTTGTTGTGGATAGGATCAGGGGTCTGCAATCCGATAGCTACCAACCTCTCCGGTTTTCTGGACTTAGCTTGTATTTTTGTTTTTTCCTCCTTCGGTGACTCATTCATAACAATCAGCTCTCAGCCACCTCAGAAAGTGGCATCTCAAAGATGCGCCAATTCTGGCACATAGTCTTGCTCTTCCCACTGCCCTGTAGCGGTGGCATATGGGCAATAGTTGGAGGGGTTGATGTCACCTTTCAGGTGACATCGAAAGATGACATCAAGCCCCGAGGTTAGTAATGGAGAGGTGTCAATAAGATGCCCCTATTACTAGTCCCATAGTCAAATTGTAAAGAAAACACAGACACCCAGTAAACAATCCTTTAATTGAATTTAAGACACAGACTCCTTTATTATTCTCAATTAAACTATACTTAAAACCACACTTAATGCATGCAAAGCCTTCATTCTACTGCAATTAAAATAAAACAAAAAAGCAACAATATACCATACCTGTCCATTGTTGTGTCCCACACCGTAATCCGTATCTGGGAGATATACATTTTTCAACCTGGATGGTGCTAAGATGCGACCGGCCTGGCTGAAAAACACTGGTGAATGAGGAGATGCTGCCAGCACAGCCTCAGTGACTAGCGGTGATGTCACCGATGCTGCGTTCCCTCACAGACTGACCTGCGCTGAACTCTGTAGCGTGAGAAAATGCCAGTTCATTTTCCCACGCTCCAGAGTTCAGCGCGGGTCAAACTGTGAGGGGAGTGCAGCATCAATGACATCACTGCTAATCACTGAAGCTGTTCTCGCAGCCGGGCTGAACTGCTGTGACCTCAGGACCGTGGAAAAATGCCAGTGATTAGGTCACGGCAATTCATGCTTAGTGTCTCCATAGCACATCACCTTGGGAAATTCTATATGGATTTACTGTATGTAATACATCTATCCTGTAGGCTCCTGCAGTCATTTTACAGAAGCCGATAAATTAATTACTGGCTATTCTTCTGTCTAGCTCTCTATTAAATATTAAGACATATATATATATATATACATACACACACTACCATTCAAAAGTTTGGGGTCACCCAGGCAATTTTGCATTTCCCATGAAAACTCATACTTTTATTTATCAAATGAGTTGCCAAATGAATTTAAAATCTAGTCCAGACAATGACAAGGTTCGAAAAAAAGATTTTTATTTGAAATAATATTCTCCTTCAAACTTTGCTTTCGTCAAAGAATGCTCCCTTTGCAGCAATTACAGCATTGCAGACCTTTGGCATTCTAGCAGTTAAATTGCTGAGGTAATCTGGAGAAATTTCACCCCATGCTTCCAGAAGCTCCTCCCACAAGTTGGTTTGTCTTGATGGGCACTTTTTGCATACCATGCGGTCAAGCTGCTCCAACAGCTCAATGGGGTTGGATCTGGTGACTGCGCTGGCCACTCCATTACAGATAGAATACCAGTTGCCTACTTCTTCCCTAAATAGTTCTTGCATAATTTGGAGGCGTGCTTTGGGTCATTGTACTGTTGCAGGATGAAATTGGTTCCAATCAAGCGCTGTCCACAGGGTATGGCATGGTGTTGCAAAATGGAGTGATAGCCTTCCTTATTCAAAAGTCATTTTACCTTGTACAAATCTCCCACTTTACCAGCACCAAAGCAACCCCAGACCATCACATTACCTCCACCATGCTTGACAGATGGCGTCAGGCACTCTTCCAGCATCTTTTCAGTTGTTCTGCGTCTCACAAATGCTCTTCTGTGTGATCCAAACACTTCAAACTTGGATTTGTCTGTCCATAACACTTTTTACCACTCTTCCTCTGTCCAATGTCTGTGTTCATTTGCCCATATTAATCTTTACCTTTTATTAGCCAGTCCCAGATATGGCTTTTTCTTTGCCACTCTGCCTTGAAGGCCAGCATCCCGGAGTCGCCTCTTCAATGTAGACATTGACACTGGCGTTTTCCGTGTACTATTTAATTGAAGCTGCCAGTTGAGGACCTGTGAGGCGTCGATTTCTCAAACTACAGACTCTAATGTACTTGTCCTGTTGCTCAGTTGTGCAGTGGAGCCTCCCACTTCCATTTTTACCCACCTGCCTTCTTAATATTGGTGTCTATTTGTCATCTGCAACTTTGCTGGTTATTTATATATATTTTCTGTGCTCGCATTTAATAAAGGATTTTGATATTTTTATACTACCTGGATTCGTTTGCTCCCTTTTTTTCTCCTAAATTTGTATGTTTATGGAGCGGAACATAATATTATTATGGCGGCTTATTTCCATGGATTGCCGCATTGTGTTTTGTTGAAAGTATTGGGCTCATGTTTATTTCTAATTCTGGTTAGAACCTGTTTGTGCTCTCCTCTGAAGGGAGTAGTATACACCATTGTAGGAAATCTTCAGTGTCTTGGCAATTTCTCGCATAGACTAGCCTTCATTTCTAAGAACAAAAATAGACTGTTGAGTTTCACATGTAAGCTCTTTTTTTCTGGCCATTTTGAGAGTTTATTGGAACCAACAAATGTAATGCTCCAGATTCTCAACTAGCTCAAAGGAAGGTCAGCTGTATAGCTTCTCTAATCAGCCAAACTGTTTTCAGCTGTGCTAACATACTTGCACAAGGGTTTTCAAGAGTATTCTAACAATCCATTAGCCTTCTTACACAGTTAGCAAACATAAATTACCATAAGAACACTGGAGTGATGATTGTTGGAAATGGGCCTTGTGATGGTGTGATATGTTATGTGGGTATCATTTTATGTTTATTTATATTTTACGGATTTCTATAGTGTTCTCTTGTTGCCCTGTATCATTCCGTGTATTCGCATATTGTCTAGAGTGTCAATTACCTTCCAAAAGTCTGATAATTGAATTAGCTCACTTACTATCTCCAGCCTGACTGTATCTATGCCTCTTGATGAAACCCCTGTAGTGTCTTATTCCTCAAGGCACCTTTGTCAGGTCTGGGAGGCCTGAAAACCACCCCAACCTGTCTGACTACCCCTGGACATAAGGAGGGGGCTGGGGAGGACAGGAGCTGTACAAGTCAGACCCTGTGTAGTGATGATCGTGTGAAGACAGCACGTCGGAGAGAAGGGGAAGCATATGGACCCATTTTATCCTCTGTCTGCTGAATTATTGGACTCTTATCTCCTTGGACATTGATCCTGTTACTGAACTGCATTCGTGTTCTGGACTATTGTATCCTCAGTGTGGTGGATTGTTTATGGAACTTTTAGTTTTGTCTATAATAAAGGTCTTGGGATTGTTCACACTTCCCTCGCTCTGTTGATTGTGTGGTATCGGAGAAGGACCGCCTTGACAACTAGTGGCAGTGGAGAGAGTGTAACCCAATGGAAAACCACAGACAGAGTACAGAAATTGGACTGTATCCAGTTTACAGGAGAGAGCCAGAGACCTGGGCCTGAACTACGAGGGACTGAATAAAGAAGCCTTAATTGACTAACTGGTGGGTGCTAGCCCGGCCACCTCCTCCCAGATGTCTGAAGGACAAGCGCTGGATACAGGGATCCCCACCCCCAAAAAGCCAGTGGTTGGTATGGTATGAAGAAGAGATGGCGGTTCTGGGCCCCGGCGTCTCTCAGGAGTATAAGGAAGAGGCTGCTCGCTGGGCACAGCGGAGACAAGAAGCAATGGAGCTTGAAAGAGGGAGTAATGCAATGTGGAGTGTAAACCCAACGATCCAGGAACCTGTATGGATCACCATGACAGAGTTTAAGCCATTTGATGAGGCTTACGGAGATGTGGAGGGGTTCTTCAATGACTTTAATCAGCAGTGTGCTGTGATGGATGTGCCCCATTCTGGCTGGATGCGTTTGTTAGTGGGACTCCTGAACGGAAGCATGGCAGAGGCTTACCGAACCATTGACTCACAGCGGAATCGGGATTATAATACTGTAAAGCGGGCTATCCTGGATTACCATGCTATCACCCCAGACTCATATAGGGCCAAGTTCCGAGACCTCACATGCACCACGGGGGGGGGGTCTTTTAGGATGCATGCACATAAGATGTCCCAGGCATGTCGGAGATGGCTGGAAGCATAAAACGCCTTTACTGTGGAAGATGTTATACAGGTGTTCCTTATAGAACAATTTCTTGCCAAGTGCCCCACAGAGGTACGGGAATGGGTCCGGGAGCGCACGCCGTGTACCGTGGATAGAACTGCAGCCCTGGCCGATGAAGCCCTTACTATCCGACCACAATGGAGGAGGTTTCTGGACAATGAACCACGGCCTGCTCCCGCGCCCCAGCCCCCTCCGATTCTATCTGCCCTTCCACCTAGTCGCAAGCCAATGACAATCACGCCTCACCATCCTGGGCCCCAACAGTTCTGACCACGACCTGAGGGTATCACAGAGAGGAGATGTTATGGGTGTGGCCAACCTGGACATTTGCAGTTTGGCTGTCCCTCAAGGATTCGGAGGGAGCCCCACCTCATCCAGTGCATCTTGTGCACTCCATCCCGCCAGAGGAAGAGCTACCACCACCCCCACCAGAGTGGACCACCGACCATGGCACCATAGATACACCTCCTGGAGTGTGCGGACTCCGGCCTTTGTACTTTAGCTACCCAGAGCAACGGCAACGCAACCTGCAGGATGTCTTAATTGACGGATACAAAGTGTCAGGATTTAGAGACAGGGGGGCATTCCTGACTATCGCTGACCCCCATGTGGTACGACCCGAGGCAATTCACCAGGGTCCGTGAATTCCCATTGTCCTGGCGGGGGGTGCCCGCAAATATATACAGCAAGCTTCTGTGCGTTTGGATTATGGTTGTGGAGAAAAACTGTGTTGGATTGGAGTTATGGGAGGACTCCCTGCAGATATCCTCCTTGGGAATGACATTGGGGAGTTACAGTGCCAATTTGTGGGCGCAGTCACCCGACTACAGGCCCTTCAAGCACTACGTCATCCGGACCTCACCGGGGAGCAACCACCACGAACCGCATCAGAGTTGGTAAGCAATACGTTCGCTGCTACTACATTGGGAGAGTCTTGGGACAGAGAGGAGTTTAGGAGAGAAATAGAGGGTGACACTACCTAGGCAGCCCTTAGGCGAAAGGCAGAAACTGGGCACATGGGAGATAATGGGGATGGCTTCACTCGAGAAAACGGACTATATTATTTTGTAACAAAGATCAGTGACAACCCTGACGCAACGACCAGGCAACTCATTGTCCCTAAGAAGTACAGGGCACAGCTACTCCAACTGACCCATGACATCCCATTGGCTGGACAACAAGGGAGGAAAAGGACTGAAAACAGACTCACCCAAAGTTTTTACTGGCCTGATATCTCGCAACCAGTAGCCCATTATTGCCGCACCTGCGATGTGTGCCAGTGAATGCGGCGTCCAGGAGCTCAACATAAGGTACCCCTGCAATCCCTGCCCATAATTGAAGAACTATTTCAACGTGTAGCTTTTGACATCAGAGGTCCTCTGGCGCACCCCAGCCGGTCGGGAAAAAAATATATCTTGATAGTGGTGGACTATGCCACTTGGTATCCTGAAGCTGTGGCCCTGTCCAGTATTACAGCAGTAAAGGTAGCCGAGGCCCTTGTTACCATCTTTATCAAGGCACTCAGTTCATGTCAGATCTGGTCCAGTCCCTATGGCATACCTGTGGTGTTCGAGCCATTCGCACCACCCCCTACCACCCGCAGACCAACGGACTATGTGAACGCTTTAGTGGAACCCTAAAAAATATGCTGAGGGCTTTTGCTGATGTTGAAAAATACTGGGAAAAATTCCTGCCACATCTCCTCTTCGCCTATCGGGAGGTTCCCCAAGAGTTTACAGGGTTCTCTCCCTTCGAACTACTGTTTAGCCGGAAGGTCCGTGGGCCTTTCACTCTTCTGAAAGCACATTTGGAAGGAGACATCTCAGATACCAGAATGCCCATCATTCCCTATGTTCTAGAGTTCAGAGACCGTCTCGCCCAGCTAGTTACCTTGGCTAAAGAACATCAGCGAATGGCCCAATCCAGACAAAAAACATGGTATGACCGTAATGCCAGGACCCAGGAATTTATGGAAGGACAAGTGCTCATGATTACTGCTTCCCCTGCCAACAAGCTTCAAGCAGTGTGGGAAGGCCCTTATCAGGCTGTCAAGAAAATTAATGATACTAACTACGTTATTGCCCTGGACTATAGTGGTCGACGACAGAAAAACGTCCACATTAACATGCTGAAAGAATACCACGACCGATCTCTGCCTGTTCTAGCCGTCTGCCAACCCCCTAGTGATACCGCCGATGACGAGTGTCTCCCCGATCTTCTCCAGGTCACCCAAGCGGGAGGATCACTGGAACAAGTGCCCCTGGGCTCCCATTTATTGGCTATACAAAAGGACGATATTTTCGCCGAACTAAGGCCAAGAGCTGCTGCTTTCTTCTCAATGCCGGGGAAAACTACTCTCACCAGCCACCATGTGGAAACCCCCAGACAACGCCCCACCCAGCAGGCTGCCTACCTCATTCCAGAGGCTGTTCAAGGCATGATAAAGGACAAACTGGAGGAGATGAAATGACTGGGAGTTGTTCAGCCATCTCACAGTTCTTGGGCTTCTCCTGTCGTCCTGGTCCCCAAGAACGATTCTGCGTTGATTACAATTAAATGATGCCACCAAGAGTGATGCTTACCCCATGCCCAGGATTGATGATCTATTGGATCGTCTGGCCAGTGCACAATTTGTAACCACGTTAGACTTGAGCAAAGGGGTACTGGCAGATACCCCTAACGGAGGACGCTCGGAAGCGCTCGGCCTTCATTACTCCATTTGGGCTTTTTGAGTTCCTGGGAATGCCCTTTGGGATGAAAACTGCCCCCGCTACTTTCCAGAGACTGGTAGATCGACTGTTAGAACAATGTGAGGACTTTGCCTGTGCTTACTTGGATGACATTGCCATTTTTAGCACCACCTGGGAGGAACATCTTAAACACATTACTGTGCTTGGCAGTGTGTTAGTAGTAGTTGTAGTTTAATTAGATGTGTAGTATCATTTTGAGATATATGCCACCAAATGGTTATGAAGACAAAATGTTCTGCTCACCAGTTGATTTAGTGTTTATTTTTCTTACAGCAATACATAGACTTATGAAACCAAAAGTTGTATCAAGGATCTAATATGCAAGGTTGCTGTTCCTTTATAGTTGTTTGGACATGTGCATGTGTATTACTTGGCATTATACATATGTGTACAGTTGTGGCCAAAAGTATTGACACCCCTGCAATTTTGTTAGATAATACTCAGTTTCTTCCTGAAAATTATTGCAAACACAAATTCTTTGTTATTATTATCTTCATTTAATTTGTCTTAAATGAAAAAACAAAAAGAATTGTCCTAAAGCCAAATTGGATATAATTCCACACCAAACATAAAAAAGAGGTTGGACAAAAGTATTGGCACTGTTCGAAAAATCATGTGATGCTTCTCTAATTTGTGTAATTAACAGCACCTGTAACTTACCTGTGGCACCTAACAGGTGTTGGCATGGCAATAACTAAATCACACTTGCAGCCAGTTGACATGGATTAAAGTTGACTCAACCTCTGTCCTGTGTCCTTGTGTGTACCACATTGAGCATGGAGAAAAGAAAGAAGACCAAAGAACTGTCTGAGGACTTGAGAAACCAAATGTGAGGAAGCATGAGCAATCTCAAGGCTACAAGTCCATCTCCAAAGACCTGAATGTTCCTGTGTCTACCGTGTGAAGTGTCATCAAGAAGTTTAAAGCCCATGGCACTGTGGCTAACCTCCCTAGATGTGGACGGAAAAGAAAAATTGACGAGATTTCAACGCAAGATTGTGCGGATGTTGGATAAAGAACCTCGACTAACATCCAAACAAGTTCAAGCTGCCCTGCAGTCCAAGGGTACAACAGTGTTAACCCGTACTATCCGTCGGCGTCTGAATGAAAAGGGACTGTATGGTAGGAGACCCAAGAAGACCCCACTTCTTACCCCGAGACATAAAAAAGCCAGGCTGGAGTTTGCCAAAACTTACCTGAAAAAGCCTAAAACGTTTTGGAAGAATGTTCTCTGGTCAGATGAGACAAAAGTAGAGCTTTTTGGGCAAAGGCATCAACATAGAGTTTACAGGAGAAAATAAGAGGCATTCAAAGAAAAAAACTCAGTCCCTACAGTCAAACATGGCGGAGGTTCCCTGATGTTTTGGGGTTGCTTTGCTGCCTCTGGCACCGGACTGCTTGACCATGTGAATGGCATTATGAAGTCTGAAGACTACCAACAAATTTTGCAGCATAATGTAGGGCCCAGTGTGAGAAAGCTCCCTCAGAGGTCATGGGTCTTCCAGCAGGACAATGACCCAAAACACACTTCAAAAAGCACTAGAAAATGGTTTGAGAGAAAGCACTGGAGACTTCTAAGGTGGCCAGCAATGAGTCCAGACCTGAATCCCATAGAACACCTGTGGAGAGATCTAAAAATGGCAGTTTGGAGGAGGCACCCTTCAAATATCAGGGACCTGGAGCAGTTTGCCAAAGAAGAATGGTCTAAAATTCCAGCAGAGCATTGTAAGAAACTTATTGATGGTTACCAAAAGCAGATGGTCGCAGTTATTTTGGCTAAAGGTTGTGCAACCAAGTATTAGGCTGAGGGTGCCAATACTTTTGTCTGGCCCATTTTTGGAGTTTTGTGTGAATTGATTAACGTTTTGCTTTTTGCTTCATTCTCTTTTGTGTTTTTTTCATTTAAGACAAATTAAATGAAGATAATAATACCAAAGAATTTGTGATTGCAATCATTTTCAGGAAGAAACTGAGTATTATCTGACAAAATTGCAGGGGTGTCAATACTTTTGGCCACAACTGTAGTGCTAGACTGTATCCTTACTGCAGGACTGACCATTCGCCCTGATAAGTGCCAAATAGGGATGGCTGAGGTGCAGTACCTCAGGCATAGAGTAGGGGGTGGGACCCTAAGGCCTGAGCCTGCCAAGGTGGAAGCCACTAGCAACTGGTGTAGACCCCAGACTAAAAAGCATGTACTTGCATTTTTAGGGACTGCTGGATACTATCGAAAATTCATTTTTAATTTCAGCACCTTGGCCAAGCCCCTAACTGACCTGACCCGCAAGAACATGCCTAGGAATGTGACGTGGGCGACTGCATGTGAGGATGCCTTTTCAGCGTTAAAGACCACCCTCATCACTGCTCTTGTCTTGGCTGCCCTTGATTATAAGCACTGGTTCCTCGTGCAGACAGATGCATTCACCTTTGGGATTGGGGCAGTACTTAGCCGAGTGAATGCCGCCGGAGAAGAACATCCTGTTGCTTTTGCCAGTCAGAAACTACTGGATCGGGAAGCTGCCTATGCCACTATTGAAAAAGAGTGCCTTGCCATCATATGGGCGCTAAAAAAATTGCAGCCAAACTTGTATGGCAGAGACTTTACAATTGTTACAGACCACAACCCCCTCACATGGCTGAACAGCGTATCGGGGGACAATGGAAGATTGCTGCGGTGGAGCTTGTCCTTAAAACCCTACAGCTTCTCCATCCAATACAAGCGGGGAAGCCAACACCAGAACGCCGATAGACTGTCTCGACAAGAAGAACCATAGGCTCACAAGGCCGACCTACCCCTGCCACTGTACAAGGAGCTATAAACAATTGAGCAATGTGGACTAAAGTGAGCAGGCCAGAGGTCTGTGTAGACCTCATGGCATGCTCACTTATTATGAGGGGGGAGAGGTTGTGATGGTATGATATGTTATGTGGGTATCATTTTGTGTATATTTATATTTTACGGATTTCTATAGTGTTCTCTTGTTGCCCTGTATTCCCATATTGTCTAGAGTGTCAATTACCTTCCAAAAGTCTGATAATTGAATTAGCTCACTTACTGTCTGTAGCCTGTCTGTATCTATGCCTCTTGATGAACCCCCTGTAGTGCCTTAATCCCCAAGGCACCTTTGTCAGGTCTGGGAGGCCTGAAAACCACCCCAACCTGTCTGACTACCCCTGGACATAAGGAGGGGGCTGGGGAGGACAGGAGCTGTACAAGCCAGACCCTGTGTGGTGATGATCGTGTGAAGACAGCACGTATGAGAGAAGGGGAAGCATATGGACCCATTTTATCCTCTGTCTGCTGAATTATTGGACTCTTATCTCCTTGGACATTCATCCTGTCACTGAACTGCATTCGTGTTGTGGACTATTGTATCCTCAGTGTGGTGGATTGTTTATGGACCTTTTAGTTTTGCCTATAATAAAGGTCTTGGGATTGTTCACACTTCCCTCGCTCTGTTGATTGTGTGGTATCGGAGAAAGACCTCCTTGACAGGCCTCTATACACCTATGAAGATATTGCATTACAAAGCAGACATTTCCAGCTAGAATAGTCATTTACCACATTAACAATGTATAGAGTGTATTTCTGAATAATTTAATGTTAGCTTCATTGGAAAAAACTGTGCTTTTCTTTAAAAAAATAAGGAAATTTCTAAGTGACCCTAAACTTTGGAAGGGTAGTGTATGTGTGTCACTCACATGTGGAATTAAATAATTAACAAAAAAGTGTGAAACAACTGAAAATATGTCTTATATTCTAGGTTCTTCAAAGTAGCCACCTTTTGCTTTGATTACGGCTTTGCACACTCTTGGCATTCTCTTGATGAGCTTCAAGAGGTAGTCGCCGGAAATGGTCTTCCAACAGTCTTGAAGGAGTTCCCAGAGATGCTTAGCACTTGTTGGCCCTTTTGCCTTCACTCTGCGGTCCAGCTCACCCCAACTTGTTGCCTGTCCTTGGCAGTGGTTTCCTAGCAGCTATTTTACCATGAAGGCCTGCTGCACAAAGTCTCCTCTTAACAGTTGTTGTAGATGTTAGGAGTGGCGGAATGCACTAAATAAAAAATATAAATAAAGTGCGTTCGCCACTCGGGGTCCACCGTGCAGTAGGTGTTAAAACTGCTGCTAGATGGTGGCAGAGACAATATGACGGTTACGCACACGGGTTAAACTTCACCCAGAGTGTGCAGGACGGGCTCTGTTCACACACAGAGGTACTGCAAGAAAAGATACAAAACACTGAACCTGTTTGTGTCACAGGCTTCAGGTGGAGTAGAAACAAAACGGTAAACGGTCACAGGCGTAGCCCAAGATGGCGGTACTAAAACCTTCTAGACCTACCGTTAGTAACTGAAAGTATAGCGTCGCAGCCGCGAACGCATAAGACGGCTGCTACTGCAGCGCGGCGTGGATACTGCCGCTCAATGACACCGCTATGGCGCAAACGCAGTGTCGGACGCTAGCAGCTGTGCCTATGGAGCAATAGCGCGCTGGCGCTGGTACTGGTATAGTAAATAACTCAATCCCTCACACAAGCGTAATATCCAAGGAAGGGGGTTTCAAATGAGTCATTCACCAGATCATGCTTCCATCAACTTACGCACAGCAAGTATGAATATAATAGCGCATGGCGGAAAAGCCATGTGCGCTTTTTATAACAAACGGGACCTTCTGGAAGTCTCCAGAACTCTGAGCTGGACCAATGGGATCAGGAGCAGGACCTGAGCACCTGACTCCCGAACTCCAATGGGAGATTGTCCCATGAGCATGCTCAGAAGATGGAAAGAAGGACTTAGCCTCTGGAGAGAGTTGCTGCAAGGCAATCTCCTCCGCAGCAGACAATGGGCAGGAGACTGCCAAATGTGAGGATCTAGATTCCTGCATAGCAAGGGCAGAAATCTGACTCCTAACAGTAGAGATGTGTCTGCTGCTAGAACTCTGTGTGGCATTGACCTGGTCTCTAGTCTGAGCTGCTGTTAACCTGCGATTTCTGAGGCTGGTGACTCGGATGAACTCATCCTCCGCAGCAGAGGTGACTCTTGGTCTTCCTTTCCTGGGGCGGTCCTCATGTGAGCCAGTTTCTTTGTAGCGCTTGATGGTTTTTGCCACTGCACTTGGGGACACTTTCAAGTAATGATGGCCACTCGTTTTTCTTTACTTAGCTGCTTTTTTCTGGCCATAATACAAATTCTAACAGTCTATTCAGTAGGACTATCACTTGTGTATCCACCAGACTTCTCCACAACACAACTGATGGTCCCAACCCCATTTATAAGGCAAGAAATCCCACTTATTAAACCTGACAGGGCACACCTGTGAAGTGAAAATCATTTCCGGTGACTACCTCTTGAAGCTCATCAAGAGAATGCCAAGAGTGTGCAAAGCAGTAATCAAAGGTGGCTACTTTGAAGAACCTAGAATATAAGACAAATTTTCAGTTGTTTCACACTTTTTTGTTGATTATATAATTCCACATGTGTTAATTCATAGTTTTGATGCCTTCAGAGTGAATCTACAATTTTCATAGACATGAAAATAAAGAAAACTCTTTGAATGAGGTGTGTCCAAACTTTTGGTCTGTACTGTATATATCTATTCTATTTATATATATCTATTCTATTCTAACCTGTCACTCTGTGATTATACCGTACTAGATATGTGCCCGATGCTATCGCATCGGGAGGGCAGTAACATCATGATGGGGGCAGCTTTGTGGCGCTGGGGGTGGCGGTCCACCCACTTCCGTGCAGTCACAACCGGCAGGAAAGACGGTGTTTTGCGATCTATGCTGGAGATGGTATGCGGCGCCACCAGAGGGTGGCCGCACCCAATTTCCAGCACAGGCCTCAAGCCGCGATCTTTCCTGCCGACTGTGACTGCACGGAGGTGGGTGGGCAGGCAGCGGCGGTCTGGATCCGAGCAGCAGCTGGGATCCCAGCAGCAGTTGGGATCACAGCGGTGGCCTGGATCCGAGCGGCAGCTGGGATCCAAGCAGCGGCCGGGATCCCAAGGGCGGTTAGGATCCCAGCGGTGATCGGGATCGCAGCTGCGTCCTGGATTGGGCGGCAGCTGGGATCCCAGCGGCAATCTGCGTCCTGATCCAAACGGCATCACTCGGGTGTACCAAATTGGCGGTCGGCGTACTTCCGGTGCGGCGCAGTGGATTGTGGGATTCGGGGACATCCAGACGGAAGTGGATGACAGACAATTTAAGGCAATTATGTATATAGATGTGGCAGATCATTTGCCGGCTTATAATCTATGTATATATATATATATATATATATTTGTGTATAAGCCGAGTTTTTCAGCACATTTTTTTGTGCTGAAAACGCCCCCCTTCGGCCTATATACGAGTCATTGTCCTAGAAAGCCATCGGCTGTGGCTAAAGCCTGTGCCGGTGCTGTAATAGCACACAGTGCCAACCGCAGCCGCCGGCTTCCAGCACACAGACATCCTACTCCCCTACCTGCACGCCCTGGGTGCTGGCACTGCATCTCGTTCCTGCCGAACGTTCACGTGGCCCCGCTCATTAAGGTAATGAATATGCACTGCTCTCCACTCCCATAGGTGTGGAGGGAAAATTCATTACCTTAGGCTAGGTTCACATTTGTGGTTGAGTCCGCAGCGTATCGTCCGCAACCGCATGCATGTGTTTGCGGACGATAGGCAAATGCTATTTTGTGGCGAATTTTGAATTTACACAAGCCTTTTTAGCATACTGCGAGACGACGCAACCGTTCTCCAGAGCATACAAACGCATGTCCCTGCGTACCCCATGTTAAAGATTGGTACGCAGGACGTATGCGGATGTATGCGCATCAAACTCTGCTGACTCAACCTCAAATGTGAAACCGGCCTTAATGCGCGGGGCCACGTGATCATTCGGCAGGAAGAACTGCAGGCGCCAGCGGCCGGAATGAGATGTAGTGCCAGCACCCAGGGTTCGCAGGTAGGTGAGTAAGATGTTTTTTTTCTAATAGGAAACATGCAAACAGAGTTAGGGGATAAGGAACCATGGATACAGGGACTGGATGGGGGAGCCATGCACACAAGGACAGGGACGGGGAGCCATGCATACAGGGACAGTGACAGGGAGCCATGCATACAGGGATGGGGAGCCATGCTTACAGGGACAGGGACGGGGAGCCATGCATACAGGGACAGGGACGGGGAGCCATGCATACAGGGATGGGGAGCCATGCTTACAGGGACAGGGACGGGGAGCCATGCATACAAGGACAGGGAGCCATGCATACAGGGACAGGGAGCCATGCATACAGGGACAGGGATGGGGAGCCATGCACACAAGGACAGGGACGGGGGGCCATGCATACAGGGACAGGGAGCCAAGCATACAGGGACAGGGATGGGGAGCCATGCATACAGGGACAGGGAGCCATGCACACAAGGACAGGGACGGGGAGCCATGCATACAGGGACGGGGAGCCATGCATACAGGGACAGGGAGCCATGCATACAGGGACAGGGACGGGGAGCCATGCATACAGGGACAGGGATGGGGAGCCATGCATACAGGGACAGGGATGGGGAGCCATGCACACAAGGACAGGGACGGGGAGCCATGCATACAGGGACGGGGAGCCATGCATACAGGGACAGGGAGCCATGCACACAAGGACAGGGACGGGGAGCCATGCATACAGGGACGGGGAGCCATGCATACAGGGACAGGGAGCCATGCTTACAGGGACAGGGACGGGGAGGCATGCATACAGGGACAGGGAGCCATGCATACAAGGACAGGGAGCCATGCATACAGGGAGCCATGCATACAGGGACAGGGAGCCATGCACACAAGGACAGGGACGGGGAGCCATGCATACAGGGACAGGGAGCCATGCATACAGGGACAGGGATGGGGAGCCATGCATACAGGGACGGGGAGCAATGCATACAGGGACAGGGAGCCATGCACACAAGGACAGGGACGGGGACCATGCATACAGGGATGGGGACCATGCATACAGGGACGGAGAGCCATGCATACAGGGACAGGGAGCCATGCATACAAGGACAGGGAGCCATGCATACAGGGACAGGGAGCCATGCATACAGGGACAGGGAGCCATGGGGACAGGGACGGGGAGGCATGCATACAGGGACAGGGAGCCATGCATACAAGGACAGGGAGCCATGCATACAGGGACAGGGAGCCATGCATACAGGGACAGGGAGCCATGCACACAAGGACAGGGACGGGGAGCCATGCATACAGGGACAGGGAGCCATGCATACAGGGACAGGGATGGGGAGCCATGCATACAGGAACGGGGAGCCATGCATACAGGGACAGGGAGCCATGCACACAAGGACAGGGATGGGGACCATGCATACAGGGATGGGGACCATGCATACAGGGACGGAGAGCTATGCATACAGGGACAGGGAGCCATGCATACAAGGACAGGGAGCCATGCATACAGGGACAGGGAGCCATGCATACAGGGACAGGGAGCCATGCACACAAGGACAGGGACGGGGAGCCATGCATACAGGGACAGGGAGCCATGCATACAGGGACAGGGATGGGGAGCCATGCATACAGGGACGGGGAGCCATGCATACAGGGACAGGGAGCCATGCACACAAGGACAGGGACGGGGACCATGCATACAGGGATGGGGACCATGCATACAGGGACGGAGAGCCATGCATACAGGGACGGAGAGCCATGCACACAGGGACAGGGACGGGGAGCCATGCATACAATGACAGGGATGAGGGGTCAATGCATACCCGGCTTATACTCGAGTTAATACGTTTTTCCAGTTTTTGTGGCAAAATTAATGGGGTCGGCTTATACTCGAGTATATGCTGTAGATGTTCTGAAGAATATTTTATTTTAAAATGATGTGTAAAGGGCAGAGAACTGCTTTTTTTACAAGCTCATGTTAAAATCGCATTGCATACGAATGTCATACGGATACATAGACGCGAGGAAATCGCATCATCGCATTGCAAACGGATTACACACGGATCACCATACGGAGAACACTCCTGTGATTCTCGGCGAGAAAGCCAGCCTGATTTTTCATACGGCAAGTGACGCCGGCCTTCGGTGTGTTTACGTCCTGGCAGCCGGCTTTGTATTTTATTATTTCTTCTTATTATTAAACCTGTAAAAAAATGAAAAGAAATATTTAGGAATAAGACACGGGGGAATAAGGAAGCCTCTCCACCAGCCCGGGCAGAAGCTGCTGCCGCCCCCCAGCCTGCTTCCTGTGAGCCCCCCTGTCTGTGCAGGGCAGAGCCTGAGTACTGCCCGCCCCGCCGATCCTTGTGGCCACCAATCCTGACACTCGCAAGTGACAGCTGCTGACGATCACCAATCAGGACGGCGCCTCAGCTTTCCTCCGCCTGCAAACAAAGCGGCTCCTGTACCGTGTACCTGGCGCGGAGAGCCGGCCGCAGACGACCACTATGATCCGCTTTGGTAGATCGCTAGCGATGAGGCGTGTGATTCTAGACGGCCGGCATCTCTGGAGAACATGCCCGGTAACAGCGAGCGCCGGCGGCAGAGGACGCTCCGGCCATGGCGCAGGCGGCAGCAGCAGCGCCGGAAGGTTGTGGGTGACTCAGTTATCCCGAGGAGCCAGGAGCTTCTGCTCCAAGTCCGAGGAATCCGCCGCGCAGAAAGGCGCAGAGCAAGTGGCGGCGGAGCCCGGGGCCAGTGCTGACAAGGATGACAAGTGAGTACCACGCTGCTGGCCCGGCACACGTCATTAATGAGGGTGGGGTACTTGGTGGGCGATCACTGTGTAATGTGACCCGTGCCTGTATGATGGTCGTGTATCAGCCTGTGCACATAGAGGGCTGGGGCCTCTGTCATCAGGGATGCGCTCTCTGCGCTCACCTCTGACCTCTGCTCCTGGCTGCAGGTCACTTAGTGCAGACTGGTCCTCAGTGATGTGTCCTGGGCCCCGGGCATCGGCTACGTTCTGGGCCCCGGGAGCATCCTGAGCCCGCAGCACTGGCTGCGCCCTGGGCCCCGGGCATCGGCTACGTTCTGGGCCCCGGGAGCATCCTGAGCCCGCAGCACTGGCTGCGCCCTGGGCCCCGGGCATCGGCTACGTTCTGGGCCCCGGGAGCATCCTGAGCCCGCAGCACTGGCTGCGCCCTGGGCCACGGGCATCGGCTACGTTCTGGGCCCCGGGAGCATCCTGAGCCCGCAGCACTGGCTGCGCCCTGGGCCACGGGCATCGGCTACGTTCTGGGCCCCGGGAGCATCCTGAGCCCGCAGCACTGGCTGCGCCCTGGGCCACGGGCATCGGCTACGTTCTGGGCCCCGGGAGCATCCTGAGCCCGCAGCACTGGCTGCGCCCTGGGCCACGGGCATCGGCTACGTTCTGGGCCCCGGGAGCATCCTGAGCCCGCAGCACTGGCTGCGCCCTGGGCCACGGGCATCGGCTACGTTCTGGGCCCCGGGAGCATCCTGAGCCCGCAGCACTGGCTGCGCCCTGGGCCACGGGCATCGGCTACGTTCTGGGCCCCGGGAGCATCCTGAGCCCGCAGCACTGGCTGCGCCCTGGGCCACGGGCATCGGCTACGTTCTGGGCCCCGGGAGCATCCTGAGCCCGCAGCACTGGCTGCGCCCTGGGCCACGGGCATCGGCTACGTTCTGGGCCCCGGGAGCATCCTGAGCCCGCAGCACTGGCTGCGCCCTGGGCCACGGGCATCGGCTACGTTCTGGGCCCCGGGAGCATCCTGAGCCCGCAGCACTGGCTGCGCCCTGGGCCACGGGCATCGGCTACGTTCTGGGCCCCGGGAGCATCCTGAGCCCGCAGCACTGGCTGCGCCCTGGGCCACGGGCATCGGCTACGTTCTGGGCCCCGGGAGCATCCTGAGCCCGCAGCACTGGCTGCGCCCTGGGCCACGGGCATCGGCTACGTTCTGGGCCCCGGGAGCATCCTGAGCCCGCAGCACTGGCTGCGCCCTGGGCCACGGGCATCGGCTACGTTCTGGGACCCGGGAGCATCCTGAGCCCGCAGCACTGGCTGCGCCACGGGCATCGGCTACGTTCTGGGCCCCGGGAGCATCATGAGCCCGCAGCACTGGCTGCGCCCTGGGCCCCGGGCATCGGCTACGTTCTGGGCCACGGGAGCATCCTGAGCCCGCAGCACTGGCTGCGCCCTGGGCCACGGGCATCGGCTACGTTCTGGGTCCCGGGAGTGTGAGCAGGTTGTGGGATGCAGTGACGGGCAGAAGGCAGAGCCAGGGTTAACCGTTGGTGCTCCCAGGACGGAGCACTTCTCTCCCTAGCTGCTGCTGCGGTGCACACCTGGCTCTGCAGTCCCTGCAACGGTCCCTCTTCCTGGACTGATGTGACACTCCCGGCTCTCCTCAGTGCAGTGATTCCTCTGCAAACATCGCGGGACCCTGTCAGTGCAGCCTGTCGTGGCGCCGGTGCTCTGTGGTTGGGGAAGAGGAAGCAGAGTTTTCCGCTCTGCGCATTGCTCTGCGTTCGTGCCAAACTCGCTTGCTGTGCGTTCTTTTCCTTTTTATGCCTCCGCTGCTGCGCACGCTTTTCTCCTCTCACTCCCCGCCCTCCTGAAACAGCAGGAAGGTCCACCTCACTAACGCTTCCCCCAGGAAATAGGGGAAGGTCCAGCTCACTCAGGGTTCCCCTTGGGAACAGGGGATGCAACCTTTTCAGTTCCAGACTCGGCATGCAGGTACCCGCGGTTCGGTAATCCCCCTTACACTCCTCCTCTCCTTTAACTCGCCATTCCACGGGCGAGAGTTCTTCGGGCTCTTGTCTGCTCTTCTGAGGTGGGACAGCTGTCCACAGTTTTCACATCCACTCCTGTCTCTTGCATCACATTATGACAAAAAAGTTTGTTCTGTGCACACTCAGCACTTTGAGGCTCCTCCTTGGATTTTCTCGTTAGGGGTACTCAGAACTTCAGGTTGGGCCATAGAGAACAGGAGTACATCCGAGTTCAATGATGAAGCCATCTCTGAAACCTGTTCCTTTTTTGAGTCAACATCTGACGGGTCGAGAAATAATTCTTCTTTATAATCAACAGCTATATGACAGAATATCTCAGGACACTTTGCATCAGGATCCCTTGGGCTGGCGGGCAGTAAACTGTCCAGTCAAGGGAACGAAGTAAGTGGTTCTTCCTCATCACCATCGGGAAACTTGGGAACGAGCGTTTCAGGAACACTTGCCACTCTCTCCCCTTCTTTGGGATCTTATAGCAGGCAAGATAGCGAGATACTTCGGTCGACTACTGGGGTAGGCGTGCTTTCTTCCCCTTTGGGTTGAACCTCATAGACGGGACCTTCGGATCCAATTTGGAGTTTCACCAAATTCACCTTCACGCTCCTGACCAGCGCAGTTATCTCACCGTAGACAGTCGAACCTCCTCCCTCTCTTCTCGACGTCCGACGTCATGGCTCTGTCTTGCTCTGGGTGGGGTTCCTCACCGT
The DNA here is from genome assembly GCF_039654945.1 of Dendrobates tinctorius. Classification (NCBI taxonomy): domain Eukaryota; kingdom Metazoa; phylum Chordata; class Amphibia; order Anura; family Dendrobatidae; genus Dendrobates; species Dendrobates tinctorius. The sequence continues at coordinate 6,806,351 of NW_027361921.1, forward strand.
ATCATTTCTCCCAGGGGCTGCGTTCTCTCCAACTAGCAGGACCTTCGGAGGAATGAGCGGATCTTCTCTGTCGTCTGTCTCGGGCAAGGCAACTTCTGGACAGGTGTCCCATTCTTCCACACGTCCAACACCCACTTCTGCGCCTGTATGGTGGGCGCTTCGGTCTAGATCACTGTCGTCTCTGAGAGGCATACCCCTTATGTAGTTGCTCATCTCCCCACGATATGGGGTTAAATTCTGGAGCTGCTGCTAAAGCTTTCTTTATGCTCCACACCTCTCTTCTAACTTCCTTCATCTTTTGCTGCGAGTTACCTCTGGGTATGGCGTTGGACTACAAGACAGCAGTAAGGGCTTCCTTCTGGCTCCTGGTTTCTTCCCATATTTTCTGTATTCCCTGCCATAATTCGCGGGACAACTTTGGCTCCTCATTCGGGGTGGATACCTCGCAGCTTCGGACCTTCCCTGTCAAGACTGCAGCCCCCTGCTCCTGCTACCTTTTGCACGCTTCTGTCCCCATTTATGAAAGTCATGCGCGGGTTAGCTCGCAGTAACACATGCAAGGCTCTCTTAAGCTGCGCATCTCTACAGCCTGTCACTAGCTGGTCTCGCAGCACTATGTAACTGGGTCCTATGCCTATGTCATCTCTCTTAGCAATTGCAGCGTGGTTCTCCTGCAGCGCGTTCATGTATTGGGCCATGGACTCACCCACTCTTTGGACACGGAAAAAATGCATGCGCGATTCTCCGACATCTGTGGGGTCTCCGTGTGTCTCCTCCAGTATCTTTAACACCTTGTCTAAAGTGTTACGCTCATGGGGAGGCCTTAACAATTCGGAGTTCCTCGCCTCTCCATCCAGAGCCATCAGGGCAATTTCTGCCTCCATTACAGGGGTCATGGGGTGCATCCTCAACATACCCCTGACTCGCTCAGTCCATCTCCATAGGAGCATGTTCCCTGTAAACTTAGGGAGGTTAACCAATATTGTCACCAGCGGTATACTGGCCTTTGGGGCACCCCTGACCGCTTGGTCTACCACCACTGCACCCGTAGACTGCATCCTGCCGACTATGCCAAGTGTGAGCAGGTTGGGGGATGCAGTGACTAGCAGGAGGCAGAGCCAGGGTTAACAGTATTTAATAAACAGGGAATACTCCACGCAGGGAGGCAATGAGTTAAACAAGGGGGTAAACAATATAAATGGCGAAAGGATATGGTGAGTTGAAGGACAATGGTACAGATCACGGCGGTTCCGATGAAAGTCACTGGTTCCTAAGTCCATGAAGTGAATAGCGCCGACAACGGCTGGCGTGGTGTCCTTTCCAATGGGGTCTTGTAAACCACGCCCCGTCTTCTGGTGACAGTGGTTGGTCTCCGTACCTTCCGCTGCCCCTAGTCCATATGCTGAAGTAGTTGACAAGGGTGAGGGCCACAGTACTGTACGAGCCCAACGCGGCTCTGCTATTATACTCTGGCAAAATCAGGGCGTAAGTGTCTAGGAAAATATTCGCTGGCCACCTCGGGTGTAGATAAGTCACGACCCGGTCTCTTTCAGGTGGCACACGCGTGGTACTCATGGACGCTTAGCGTACGGCGCCTTTCTCTCTGCTAGTTACTGGCACACTTCACACTATGCACATTCCTCTCCCTCTCTGGTCCCCGCGACGGGCGACGGCGGACGCTGGCCTGCACGATGCTGGTGCTCCAAGAACGGAGCACCTCTCTCCCTAGCTGCTGCTGAGCACACCTGGCTCTGCAGTCTGTGCAACGGTCCCTCTTCGTGGACTAATGTGGCACTCCTGGCTCTCCTCAGTGCATCGGTCCCTCTGCAGACATCTGTGGACCGTGTCCGTGCGGCCTGTCGCGGTGCCGGTGCTCTGTGGTGGGGAAGGGGAAGCGGAGCGCTCCGCTCTGCGTTCGTGCCAAACTCACTTGCTGCTCGCGCATTTCCTTTTTATGCCCCTGCTGCTGCGTGCCCTTTTCTTCTCTGACACCCCGCCCTTCTGGGACAACAGGAAGGTCCGCCTTTCTAGCACTTTTCCCAGGCAATAGGGGAAGGTCCCGCTCACTCAGGCTTCCCCCCCGGGAACAGGGAATGCAGCCTTTTCAGTTCCGGACCCGGCAAGCAGGTACCCACGGTCCGGTCGTACCCCCTTATAGGAGCGTCCTGGGAAACGGCTGCGTCCCTTGCCCCGGCTGCATACCGGGCCCAGGGAGTGCCCTGAGCCTGTGGCACTGGCTGCTTCCTGAGCCCCCAACACGGGCTGCGTCCTGGGACCCTGGCACCGACTGCGTTCTGGGCCCGAGGTGCGCCCTGAGCCCCGGGAGTGTCCTTGGCCACGGGAGTGTAATGAGTCCTGGGCCCCAGTAGCATCCTGATCCATGAGTACCGTTTGTGTCCTCCTTGAGCTCTGGGCACCAGCTGTGTCCTGAGCCCGGGGCACCAGTTGTGTCCTGGGCGCTGGGTGTATTCTGGATGTTGATCTCCATGAGTTCATTCATCCTCATTTTTCACAGTCTTCTAGTAGGCATTGCTCCTACTGGCCAGTTTCCTACTCCACACTGATGAGGGGCAATACCCCGAAACAGCTGTCTGTGGATGGATACCATGTTTTGGCATAGGTGGTTTCCTTCATTGGAGACTGCCATTCCCGTGGTTGTTCCTTCCCGGGGAAAGACCTGGCTAGTCATTGCTTGCGTTGAGAAACATGTGATGGTGTCTCCGCGGCTTGTGTTTTGCATATTTTACATATTTCCCATAAGGGATGGGGGCCTTGCTCTAGAATCACTGCGTTGAGAAACATGTGATGGTGTCTCCGCAGTGTTGGATGTTGATCTCCATGAGTTCATTCATCCTCATTTTTCATATTCTGATCCGGGGACATCAGCTGTGCCGTGGGTGCCGGGTGCGTCAGATAGTAAGGCCGGCCTCTCATCTCATCGGCCACATAACGGTGTCTTGTTCTGTCCCATTCATTGCATTGTTCAGATGTCTGCACAGAATAGAGCAGAAGTAACTGTGTCCTGTAGCACTCATAGTGTGAGGAAGATTTTATTATTGTGCAGTTCCCATTCCCCCTTGAAAAAAACAAATGTTTTTTAAGAATCGAATAATATTTTTCACAGTAATAAAATACAATTCTGGATTGTGTCCTGAAGTGCATGCTTTTGAAATAAGCTGCTCAGACAATACTGCCACGTCTAGAAACTGTTTCCTTGCAGTTATAGGGTTAATCTGCAGTACACGGTATTTGAAGGGATTGTCCACTACTCGGGCAACCCCTTCTCAATCCCTATGTTTCCTAGATAATAGCACTTATACTCACCTCCGGGGCTGGTGACGTTCCTGCGGTGTCAGCACTGGCTCTCCTGGGAATCGCGTTAAATTATGTCTCGCGATCCCTATGGCCAATTAGCGCTGGCTTCACTCTGCTCTCTTGTCCTTAGGACAAATCAGACATCCGGAGGAAGTAAGAGTAGCTGCTGTCTCTATTCCTCCAGATGTGTGTTATGGAGACACAGGGGTCTGTGGGCACAGAGAGAGGAGGTAATGACAAGCTTAGGAAGATGACAGCAGCCCATTCATGTACAAGGCCAGTTGACCTGAGGGTCACAAGCTGGCTTCTCCAAACATCTCCATGGAGCCAGGCGACCAACGGGTTCCAATCCTGGCTTTCTCCAAGCGTATTCATAGGTGCCAAGTGGCCAGATGGTCCCAACCTGGCTTTCTCTAAATGTATCCATAGGTTCCAGGTGACCGGATGGTCCCAACCTGGGTTTCACATAGGTATCCGTAGATGCCAGGTGACCAGATGGTCCCAACCTGGTTTCTCCAAATGTAGCCATAGGTTTCAAGTGACAGGATGTCCCAACCTGAGTTTCACAAATGTATCCATGGTTCAGCAATGGTCAGTGTTGCAGATCTGTATTCTTCCAGCCGGAGCAGAGGTCTCTTAAACTGGCATCCTGTAGAATGGTAAATCTGTGTCCCTCATGATGGAGACGTGAAGTCTTGACTGGAGTCCTGTAGAGACTCTCTGGATGTCTGAGTATGGATAAGAGCACAATATGTTAAATCAAATGTAAACTTACAAGTCAATAATAGAGGCTTACTCAAGCCAAAGTCTGTTTTCTTGACCAACCAGAAAGAAACACTTAAATTCAAAAGTCAACATATAGATAACAGTCTTTTCCTTCTGGCTTGCTAAAAATAGTCGTTTGGTTAATTAAGATACAATGCTGTGTCTTCACATGTGTGATACGTCTGAAGGTGGGGGAGACTGAAGCATAGGAGAATAGGAAGATCAGGGCAAGAGTTTGGCTCCACACATATGCTGTAATAGATGTGCATCACCTTACCCAGTGGTTGCATGGGAAGAGGCAATCTATGCCTTTTGCAGTCCCAGTGATCTGGAGAGAGCCAACCAATCACGCTACCACTTATTATTTCTGTATGGTGCTACCCATTAGGAAAGGTGTAACAACCCTGCTGGCATCACTGCATGGCCTCCCATTCCCCGCACACCAACTTACTTACTGCTTCAAGCCATGCTGTGAATTCTGTCTGTTGCCAGCCCTGTGCCTCTGCTCTCCTGTATGCTTCCAAGCTATGTGTGTATAGGGGGGCGGCGCCAGAACTCTGATTCTTATGCAGTCAGGGTGCACCTGTGTAATCTGTCCCTGACCAATTACCTAGCGCCCTTGACTATTCAGTTCAGCCACACCCACTAACCCTTGCCTGTGCAATGTCTAAACTCAGTTAGCTCCTTGCTGCTGAGTTAGCCAGGCCCTGTCCTATGTCTTGCCTTCTCTGAAGGCTCTTATTGCGTATTCCTGTGTCTTGGTACCTTGCCTAGTACTTCTCTGTCTGCCTGCCAGGAGGCAGAATATCCTGGTCCTTGTGTCTTTGTCCCTGTGTCTCTGTCTGAACTCAGTCTTACCTTTGTTTGTCAGTCTACTTGTCTTTGGTTTCCTTCTCTGCTTTGTCTTTCCTTGTGTCCTCCCTATCTGAGGCTCTGCACCCTTGCAGCTCTGCCTGCTCTGCTCTCTTGCAGCTCTGCCTGCTCTGCTCTCTTGCAGCTCTGCCTGCTCTGCTCTCTAGCAGCTCTGCCCCCTTGCCGCTCTGCCCCCTTGCCGCTCTGCCCCCTTGCCGCTCGGCTCCCTAGCCGCCCTGCCTGCTCGGCTCCCTAGCCGCCCTGCCTGCTCGGCTCCCTAGCCGCTCCGCCTGCTCGGCTCCCTTGCGGCTCCGCCTGCTCCTCACTCCTGCGGCTCCGCCTACGCCGCACTCCTGCGGCTCAGTTCCTAACCTGTTCCAACATACTTCACTTCTTCCTGCCTAAACCTATACCTGCCCCTGCTGTGTGAACAGGCCCCTACCTGTTCCTTTCCGAGCCGTGCCCGCCTGTCCTGTGTTTCCAAGCCGTGCCCGCCTGTCGTGTCTCCCAAGCCGTGCCTGCTTGCCCTGTGTCTCCAAGCCGTGCCTGCTTGCCCTGTGTCTCCAAGCTGTGCCTGCTTGCCCTGTGTCTCCAAGCTGTGCCTGCTTGCCCTGTGTCTCCAAGCTGTGCCTGCTTGCCCTGTGTCTCCAAGCTGTGCCTGCTTGCCCTGTGTCTCCAAGCTGTGCCTGCTTGCCCTGTGTCTCCAAGCTGTGCCTGCTTGCCCTGTGTCTCCAAGCTGTGCCTGCTTGCCCTGTGTCTCCAAGCTGTGCCTGCTTGCCCTGTGTCTCCAAGCCGTGCCTGCTTGCCGTGTCTCCAAGCTGTGCCTGCTTGCCCTGTGTCTCCAAGCTGTGCCTGCTTGCCCAGTGTCTCAGCCTGCCTGTTAGTCACACCTGTCCAAGTGACTTGTCCCCAAGTGGGATCAGCAACCACAGCCAGACACCACCCTGGAGTGGCACCCGACAGCTACCTGCCGCACAAGCCTGACCTCACTATCAGAGGCTCCAGTGAAGACAGAGGTAACTGTCGTAGTCACGCCCCTTCCAGGGTAGTCTGGTTTGTGGCACAGTGGGGCCACAACCCCCCGGCTCGCGCCATTCAGCCAAGGCGCGAGCGTGACAAGGCATTTCAAGGAAGAAGTGAACTTTACAGTATCCAAACATTCTGTCTGCAATACGCCCAGTACGACTTACAGAATAACTGCTGGTTCCAAAAGCATCAAACATTTTCAGTCACATGAGGAAGGAGAGAACTCTTGGTGTCATGAAGCATCTTCATCTCACAACCCAGACTTTGTCAGAAACCTCAGCTGAACCACACCTTATGAGGCTTCTTTCACACGTAAGTGTCTCTAGTACATGTGGTGACAGTTATCACACGTACCGGAGACGCTAACACACGTAGACCCATTCAAACCAATTGGTCTGTGCACGTCAGTGTGTTTCCACAGATCGTGTGCCCCACACGTAGACATGTCTGGTTTTTACCATCAGCACGGGCAGAAGAACGCGCTCACGGAGAACACACATTGATGTCATCCGTGTGACACACATCGGGAAAGGAGCGCTAGAGTAAGCGCTGTTCCCCGGCGGCGGGTGCTGAAGACGGCTCTCGTCATTCTCCCCTGCTCTTCCAGCGATCAGTGCGAGCAGAGGAGAATGATGAGTTATATTAAAGTCAAAACTATGACTACAGGTGGGGGCTTTTGGGACTATTACTCCCGTCAATCTACACCTGCTGCCGCTAATAAGTGACAGCAGGAGCTGATGATGAGGGTATTCGTCACCCGCTGCCTGCAATAAAACTAAATGAATGAAAAACCTGGCGTGGGTTCCCTCTATTCTCTTTAACCAACCAGGCAAAATTCACAGCTGGGGGCTGCACCCCTCAGCTGTCAGCTTCAGCATGGTTGGTTTGCCCGGCTCTTCCCACTTGCCCTATAGCGGAGGCAAGTGGGGTGATAGTTGGGGGGGTTTATTGTCACCTTTGTATTGTCAGGTGACATCAAACCCCGAGGTTAGTAATGGAGAGGCATGAATAAGACGCCCCCATTACTAACACCATAATCGCATTGTAAGAAAACACAGACACACAGAATAAAGTCCTTTAATTTAAAAAATGACACAGACTCCTTTAATAATAATCTCAATTAAACCATACTTACAACCTCACCTAATTCCAAGGAAGCCCTCGATCTCCTGTAATAAAAATAAAATAAAAAAACAACAAAATATACCATACCTGTCCGTCGTTCTGTCCCACGCCGTAATCCATGTCGGGGGCTAAATAGTTTTCAACCTGGACCGTGCCAAGATGCGACCGCCCAGATTGAAAACCACTGGTGAATGAGCATCATTGACCAGCGGTGACCTCATCGAGGTTCCCAACCAGCCTGAAATGTGGTGACCTCATCACTGGCATTTTCCCACGGTCCTCAGGTCACTGCAGTTCAGGCCGGCTGACGTCAGTGAGGCTGTGCTCACAGCATCTCATTCACCAGTGGTTTTCAGCCAGGACGGTTGCATCCTGGCACCGTCCAGGTTGAAAACTATTTAGCCCCCGACATGGATTACGGTGTGGGACAGAACGACAGAGGTATGGTATATTGTTTTTTATTTTATTTTATTACAAGATATCAAGGTTTTCGCGAGATTGTAACTATGGTTTAATTGAGATTATTAAAGGAGTCTGTCATTTTTTTCAATTAAAGGACATTCTGTGTGTCTGCGTTTTCATACAATGTGACTATGGGGTTAGTAATGGGGGCGTCTTATTGTGGGGCTTGATATCACCTGGCAATACAAACCTGGCATTAACCCCCCCAACTTTCACCCCATTTGCCACTGCTACAGGGCAAGTGGGAAGAGCCGGGAAAAGCGCCAGAATTGGCGCCTCTAATAGAGACGACTTTTCTAGGCAGCTGCAGGCTGCTATTTTTAGGCTGAGGGGGGCCTATATCAATGGCCCCTTACCAGCCTGAGGATACCAGCCCCCAGCTCTCAGCTTTAGCAAGGCTGGTTGTCAAAAATAGGAGGGATCCCACACCGTTTTTTTAAATTAATTAAAAAAAACAAAAAAAAAAAAACAGCGTGGGGACCTGTGCCTTCTTGATAACCAACCTTGCTGAAACTAAGGTTGCAGCCCCAGCTGTGAATTTTGCTTGGTTGCTTAAAGAAAATAGGGTGTCACGGAGTGACTGTAGCAGTGTGACATGACCCAATAAGTGGTCGATCAGCGGCCGGCACAACACACCGGGGATGTTGCATCACTCTCAAGAGGACTCATGGCTGTACTAGCTCAAAGGATGCTTCTACTCAATACTGAGCAAAGGGTCTGAATACTTATGACCATTTGATAGTTCAGTTTTCCTTTTTTTAATAAATTTGCAAACATTTCTACATTTGTTTTTTTTTTCAGTCAAGATGGGGTGCAGTGTACATTAATGAGAAAAAAATGAACTTTTTTGAATTTACCAAATGGCTGCAATGACACAGAGTGAAAAATTTATAGGGGTTTGAATACTTTCCGTAACCACTGTAAGCTCCTGCTAATAACAGAAAACTGACTTGCACATCAAGAACTAGTCTGAACAGGTGCAGGCGTCTCATGTATTTTTGCTTTTCACATTCTATAGATTTCGCATTGACATGCTTTAACACAATGGAGTGCAACCATTTTCCTATATTGTACATGTAAGCAGCGTCTGACTGGCCCACCGAAGAACCGGAGCGCCAGCATTTGCCTAGGACCCCCGCTGCTCCAGGGGCCCCCAGCCAGAGGTGTCACTAATAGCGGCACACCACGTAGCTGATATGGGGGCCCTGCCAGCTGAGCAGCAGCCCTGTCCCCGCTGCTAAAGCGAAATTAATATTCACTGCTTACCATGCCCACATGGGCGTGGGAAGCAGTGAATATCATTTCACTCTCCACTCCGCACTCCCCCAGGGTCCCCGTCCCCCAGCCTGGGCAGTCGCTATGCAGCAGTAAGTGAGGGCCGGCGCCGCCCTCAATTTTAATGGGAGAGAGCGTCAGATGACGCTCTCTCTCCCATCAGTCCCCTCTGCTTCTGACTCCCTTCATTGTGCACCTGCTGTGTGCCTGGCAGACGGGGCAGCTCCTGACACTGAAGTCGGGATCAGTGTGGGAGCGAGGAGGAGAGGTGAGTATTGTGACTTTGTTTTTTTTATATCTCTATATCTATCTCTCCTATTATCTATCTATCCATCCATCTATCTCTATATCTATCCAGCTATCTCTATCCATCTATATCTCTCTCCCTCTCCCTCTCCCGAACGCACCAGATATAAATGATAGGAGGTGCGTTCGCCGCCCAGGGTCCACCGTGCGGTAGATGGTAAGACAGCTGCTGGACAATGGCAGATACACCGGTAGGTGCAATACTGTGCTCGGGTTAACGTCACCCGAACGCTAAGAGCGACTCTGTTTAAACGCAAAGAGATGCCCTATAACAAACAAGGCGAAGACGCCGGACCTGTTAACCTCACAGGCTGCCGGCGTGTGGCGTCGCAGCCGCGAACACCAATGGCTGCTGCTACTGCAGAGCGGCGGTAACTGTAGCCGCTAAGCGTCGGTGCCGGAGAACCGGACACCGACGGACGCTAGTGTAGGTACGGTAAGCACAGTGGCGTGTAGCTTGCCACAATCTGGAGCTGACTAACCCAACACTCTGTCACCATTCGTATTATCAAAGGGAAGGGGTTTCTTAATAAGTCAGTCACCAGTCCATGCATCCATAACCATACACACACAGCATAATATGCTACACTAGCGCATGGCCGAGCCGCCATGCAGGCTTTTTATAGCCATGCGCTTCAGGGACCTTCCAGTACCCCGGAAAGGACCAATCAGATCCGACACAGGACCTGAACATGTGACCCCTGCTCTCCAGTGAGAGGTCACCTTGCGGGCATGCCCAGTAGCACGGCATGAGGACTTAGCCTCTGGAGCAGTTCCCTGCAGAGCAGGTTGCGCTACCATTGCTGCACCAGGGGTGGCAGCAACATCCAGACTGTCAGAGTGAGTCTGAGCAGTACGCCTGGCTCGCCGTGATTGCTGAGCAGCACCCGGAGTGGTCGGAGGAGAATGGGAGACCGCCGGAAGGTCTGGCTCTGGATTCCTGCTGTGCAGTGTCAGGAATCCGACGCCTAACACTCTCTCTCTCTCTCTCTCTCTCTCTCTCTCTCTCTCTCTCTCTCTCTCTCTCTCTCTCTCTCTCTCTCTCTCTCTCATATTATACCCTATGTGGGGGCAGCATTATACCCTATGAGGGGGGCAGAATTATATTCTATGAGATGGCTGCATTATATTATATGAGGGGTCTGCTTTATATTCTATGAGGGGGGCTACCCCAACTCCTGCTACATAATTAAGATTTGTACTACTTTATATTATACCTGGATATTAGCGTGTTTTACCGCACAATTGGCGGTCTTGTATTTATTTCTATGTAGCTACATAGTGGGCCCCAAGAATGATTTTCTCTGGTGGGCCCAAGGTGCTCCAGTCCGACGCTGCATGTAAGCGCCTCTGACTGTTTCACCCTACAAATATCACGATCAATAACGATTGCAGCATTTAGAAGGTTGAGAGACAGAGGGGACTTCTACGGTTGGGTAGAATTAATGGTAATCCCGCACTGCCCCGCACTGCCTCTGACTGTTTCACCCTACAAATATCACGATCAATAACGATTGCAGCATTTAGAAGGTTGAGAGACAGAGGGGACTTCTACGGTTGGGTAGAATTAATGGTAATCATGGCACCTTGTGGTCAAATACAGTAATAACCTCTGTGATTTCCAGCAAAGATGGCCTGTTAGACCCAGCCAGAAGCGGGGTCTGTCAGGAGTTCTGACAGTTCTTATGCATTGGAATACACTACACAAGTGATCAGGTAAGCTAGGCTGCGTTCACACGTCGCGTTTCTTTCGCATTTTCGCAGCGGTTTTAAACGCGTGATTTTGCCGCAAAAACGCGAAAAATAAGCATCCCATGCATTCCTATGGGATTCCGCAATGCTGTGCTAATGCTGCGGTTTTTTCCGCGGCGGAATCGCTTTGCGGTAAAAAACGCAGCATGCTCATTAATTTAGCGGAATCGCGGCGATTCCGCCCACAAAGGAATGCATTGTTCTGCTTACTTTCTGCATGTGGCTGTGCCCACCATGCGAAAAGTAAGCAGAACATTTGCGGATGGTACCCACGGTCCGGAGGAGAGGAGACTGTCCTCCAGGCTCTGGGTACCAAATCCCTGTGAAAAATAGAATTAAAATAAATATTGTTAGTCTCACCTTTCGGCGTCCCACGCAGCCTTCCCGCCTATCTCCACGCTTCCTGCATCTTCCGGTCCCGGTAATCCTTTGCGAGAATCACCGCGATGACGTGGCGGTCTTGCGGGAGCGCGACGTCTCGCAGTCATTCGCGCAAAGGATTACTGGGACTGGAAGATGCCGGGAGCGTGGAGAGAGGCGGGAAGGCTGCGCGGGACGCCAGAAAGTGAAAATAACAATATTTTTTATTTTTTTAATATTTTTTACATCCTATCTTTTACTACTGATGCTGCATACGCAGCCTCAATAGTAAAAAGTTGGTCACACTTGTCAAACACTGTTTGACGAGTGTGACCAACCTGTCAATCAGTTCTCCAGGCGATGCTCCAGATCGCTTGAAAAATGCTAGCATTCTGCAAGCTAATTACGTTTGCAAATCGCTAGTTTTTCCGCGGGAATTTAAAATGCGATTTTCCCGCGAAATGGAATTCTGGAATTCTCCCGAGAATTCCGCTACGTGTGAACGTAGCCGAAAGGTCCTATTATCTCTATAAGTAAGTAAAGAAGTAAAAAATACATAAATGAGTAAATATTAGTTCACTTAATGAGCATTTTTTTTTTTAATCTAAAAACAAACAAGTATATACAGTAAGAAGAAAAAACTCCAAATATACATTTCAAATACATGTGGTTAAATCCCAAAATTATGCCTCATATAATGACAGAAGCAGCGACTCAAATAAGGTATGTAAAACTGGAGAAAAAGAGTCAAGCAAATATATAATGTTTCATATGATTTTATTAATCCATAAGAAAGACACATATGTGAGATACAGGACATGTAATATAAAGTGAAATAGTCAAAGGGTAAATTGACCTGGAACAAAAATAAAGTCCCATGACAGGTGTGATGTAGATGGCCTATCATAACAATGACATTAGGGTACATAAGTATGTCATGCGTATAGTAGCTAAATAATTAAGTGTACTAAAATGTACAATAATGACACAAACCGCAGCACAATAATAACCAAATAGTTTTAGTATAATATTGGTAATATATTGCACTATGCCCACACCATAGAACTGTAATAACCAAATAATTTCATATGAATGCTAGCATGTTTGATGTGCATGCAGTTACTGCAGGGGTAGTAATCTCCAAAAGGGAAGTACTGTCTTGTTGCAATCAGAATAGGACTTGCCCAAAGTAAGGGCAGCAAGCTGTAAAGATCACTGTCACCTGCAAAGAAGAGCTGCGATGTACTGCAAGCCTAACATGAAATGACATAAGTATGACATTGGTAATGTATTGCACTGTGCCCACACACGGCTGAAAAATCAGCACATACCCATCATGTCCAATGCCTGCCGCGGGTCAGAAGCCCCTACGCGCGTTTCGTGGGACTTTATTTTTGTTCCAGGTCAATTTACCCTTTGACTATTTAACTTTATATTACATGTCCTGTATCTCACATATGTGTCTTTCTTATGGATTAATAAAATCATATGTAACATTATATATTTGCTTGACTCTTTTTCTCCAGTTTTACACAAGTATATACAGTATGTGATTTCCACAGGCTGAGAGACTCAATTTATGCAACTGTCACACTATTTAACACATATGCTGAGCTTTGAAAAAAGGCAAAACTCATGTCTTTTTCATCGTTCTGCTGAACAAAGTCCTAGATGTAAGTAGAAATGGTATCCGTGAATACCTCGTATTCTCCTGCAAAAAATAAGCCCCTGCTCATTTCCGTCAGCAGAAAAATAAAAAAAGCCATTACTTCAGAATACGGCAATGCCAAAACTTTTCTCTGTGAAATTTTGTGTGAAAGCAGCAAAACATAGTAATTGATCGTATACTCTTATATTACTAGACCACCGGTATCGCTCTGCAAACTCAAGCAATTCGCATCCACCCGAGGTGATAAAAGTCCTCTGCTGTGCTATTCTCATCCGTTTGGTATATCCCGTTATGCAGCCAGACCCACAATAGATACCTGGGAAATAGAGGACGGGGAGTCGGCTTACAAATCAAAAGGCATGGAGTTTTCCCCTGTAAAGAAATTTGATCTACGTGTTTCGAGTGGCTAAGCACTCTTAATCATGATACGCAGCTTTGTCCATGGGTAGATCTTATATACTCTATCCGGTCTACACACCGGTTAAATAATTAATTAAAACAAATATAAAACAGAGAGAAAACTAACAATCACAATTAAATATAACAATTTGATTCGGTAAGATACAATATTATTGCCTTCAGTAGTATTTTATCTTTTTTTATTTCTTAATTTTGTCATTATTCTCTTGTTATTATCCATGAAAAAAGAAGCAAACTTCTGAAATAGAAGAGAAACATAACAAATCTCAATGTTGCAACCATTCACAACAGTAAAATTCACATTAAGAAATAAAAAAAGATACAATATTGTCTTCAGTAGTATTTTATCTTTTTTTATTAATGTGAATTTTACTGTTGTGAATGGTTGCAACATTGAGATTTGTTATGTTTCTTGTTATGAATGAGTCACCGTAGGAGGCAAAACCAGAAATGCTAGCTAAGTCCAGAAAACCAGAGAAGTTGGCAGCTATCGGATTGCAGACCCCTGAACCTATCAACACAACTAGCAGTAGCCGTAGGGGGTTCCTACGATGCCCTAGACCCCTCAATCACAGCCGGAGGACTAAATAGCCTAAAGACAGAAAGGGAAATCTAAACTGCCCCAGAGCAGACCCCCAAAGCAAAAGGCAGCCCCCAACATATAATGACGGTGAAGAAAGAACACTAACACAGACAGAAAGATAGACTGAGCAAAGATGGGGCCCAAGCTAACTAGATAGGAAAGGACAGGAAGGCTGCTGTCTGCAATCCGTGAAAAACCCTATGAAAATAAGAGCCAACAAACTGACAGTGAAAAAGACCCTGAAGACGCTAGGCTTCAAAAAGGCTATGTCAGTACTCAGGACTATTCTGAAGACAGAGCAACTGGCAAAAGGAGATTCAGCTCACCCCAGCAGGGAATGGCAGAATCCAGAAAAGCAAGGCAAAAAAAACCCAAAACACAAATGCTAACAGGCAAAGCAGAAAACAGCTTTAGAGGAGCAGGAATCAGACTGGTCTCCAGAGAAATCACCCGCAGGGCAGAAGGGCGTCGGCAGCCTTATATCCAGTCCGTGACTCCACTTAGCCAGTCATCATCATTAGACTCAGGTGCCTGATAATCAGGCTCATTAGCTTCCTTTACCAGAATAGGGAGTTCACCAGACCTCAGTGACGAAGGAGAAAATGAACTCACAACAGTTTCACTTCTATTTCAGAAGTTTGCTTCATTTTTTCATGGATAATAACAAGAGAATAATGAATAAAAATTAAGAAATATAAAAAGATACAATATTATTGCCTTCAGTAGTATTTTATCTTAACGAATCAAATTTTTATATTTAATTGTGATTGTTAGTTTTCTCTCTATTTGTTTTATATTTGTTTTAATTAATTATTTAACCGGTGTGTAGACCGGATAGAGTATATAAGATCTACCCATGGACAAAGCTGCGCATCATGATTGAGTGCTTAGCCACTCGAAACGTGTAGATCGATCGCATGCCTTGTAACTCATGCTGGCTTTTAAACCTAATTTCTTTGAGTGAATAAAGAATATTTTTCACTACATCGTGGAGCTGGACAAAGTTTTTTCTCATTGCCTTGGATTGTGCACTTTGACACAGCGGTCTCGTGCTCCGATGTTGGAATGCTATGTTTGGTGAGCTGGATTTGTATCCTGATTTAAAGAAATTTGATGTCTTTAAAACACTGCTAGATGTCAATAAATTGGCTAGAAATGTAATGTTCAAATGCCATTTTTTAAAAACGGATGCTACAATGGAGACTATCCCACAGCCAACACCTGATAATATAATAGAAGTACCAATAAATCTTAACCCAACTTTGTTATTCAGAGATTTGTTACATTTTTTATCATCTTTAATCCCTTTCCCACCTTAGACATATACATACGTCCCTGTGACCTGGGTCTTATTTACCTGGGATGTATGGACAAATCCCAATGATTTTGCCTGCAATGCTCCCGGAACTTTAACCCCCTAAATGCTGATATCAAACTCAATCGCAGCATTTGGGGAGCCAGCAGAGGGTTGACAACCCCTCTGCCCTTGAATTGGAGACCCCGCAATGCCACGCGAGGTCCCGATTGTTGTCATGGTGACCCGAAGTCATGACAACATCCGGGTCACCAGACCTAGCAAAGTTGCTAGATCATGCTCAAAGCATGATCAGAATCTCTGTCAGTCAGTGCGGCACTGAGATTTGCATAGCCTAGGGATCATGCTGCATCTCCATGCTATATAAGCCATCAGCCTGCAAAAAATTGTTAGTCCCATAGTGGGTCAAAGTAAGAAAGTGTTAAAAAAAAATTGTAACATTTTTAAAAAATAATTTAAAAAAAATCAATATATTGCACCCATAAATAAATGTTTTTATGAAAAAAAATATAAGCGATACCAAATGTGTACTTTTATTGCCGCATCTGCAATGACCTGACCTTTGAAACTGTCCTACTAGTTATCGCTGTAATCGTACTGACCCGAAGAATAAAGCTGCCTTAGCGATTTTACCACACATGGAACGATATAAACCCCCCTCTTTTGGATGAGCTTTCATGTGTTTAGCCTTTTTTTGGGTTTGTAATAAAAACTTCAGCTCATCCTGCAAAAAAACAAGCCATGACATGACTGTTGGCCGAAATATGGAAAAAATTATTGCTGGATTTGCACAGGGGAAGGGGGTGTCGACTTCGCTTACCTCGGGGGAGGGGAGAGAAGGGCCCAGGTCAGTCAGGGAACTCCACCGAGGGCAAATAGTCACCGGAAAGGCTTCCCTTATAGGTACGAGTTATTGAGGAGCTCCCAGTGAGGAGGACATGCATCACCAGTCCAGGCTGGGGAGATATATATATATATATATATACCTCCCGGCCGTCACTGCCAGAGTTCCTCACTAAAACGGTACGGTATTCTGCCACCAGTTCCTCGTTCGACATAAGCCTCGTCCGACAACCGGCTTATATCGGGTCAGAAACCAACTCGGGTAGCGTATAATTGACCTACGAAGCATGTGATCGTGGGGAATCGTATATTAAGATAAAAGAGCAGCCCTAGATTAATTTTATATTTAATCACCGAAAAGGCGCACTATAAATATACAGGTGTGTGTGTATATATACAAGAACAAATATACAGGTATACAGTCAAGAGTGTAGTACAAAGGTAGGGTATAGATAGGTTACAATTATCGTGTTATGTAGCATGTGACCACAGGGAGGCGCTGATTGATCACAGGTCAAAATTTTAGTTACATGGCTTCCTTGGCCGTGTTAGATATCGAGTCCTTCTGCCAGTAGAAAACTCAGTCCAAAATGAGGGTCTGCCTTATATCTCCTAGGCTGTTCCCTCTCACACTCTGCTGCCACCCCTGGGCTGGGCTGTCTCCCTCCTCCCATGTCTGAGAATATGATTTTCTGTCAAGAATTGTGGATTGCCCATAACTTTCTGCCCAAAACTCTGAATGGGTCGGTGGTGTGGCCACTGGGTTCCGCTGGATTTTGTCTGCGCATAGAGACCAAATATGCCTACCGTATGTAATTCCTGGTAGCTATGCTTTATAACTCAATAACGCAGAGTGCTACAGGTGGCTGCTGGACACAGGCGTGTGGGGGAAAACATTGCATTGCTTTTTATGGCCTGGGGGAATGCCAAGATGGGGGCACATTCAAGGAGGGACATTTTCCCTCGTCCCTCACAAAATATGCTGATGCAAAAACTAGCTTTTGCAATAAAAAGCGTCTTTTAGTGTGTGAAAGCAGCCAAACTTAAAAAAGTGGTATAAATCTGGTATCGCTGTAATTGCACCGACCCGAAGAATAAAGTCGCCTTATCACTTATACCACACGAGGAATGGCGTAAAAAAATAAAACCAATTCTTGACTTCCTGTTTTGTTCATTGTGCCTCCCAAAGATCAAGGTAAGGCTCGGTGCATATTTATCCTGTGCTCTGTGCTGAGCACTTACACTGGGGTTTCCGTGTAAATCTCTGAAATACATGATTCAGACGGAACGTCTGGCAGAAGATTCCCTATAATGAGGCACTATTATGCAGATGAGTCTCGCATCTTAATATCCGGCACTGCTGATGGCACTCGAATCGGAGCATTCAGCTCCATGAATGAATTCCGCTCCCGAGTGCCTGCAGCAGTGCCGGGTATTAAGATGCGAGACTCGTGCGAGTTTCTCGCATGTGTGATCCTGGCTTTACACTTGTTAAAGTAAAAAAAAAATAGGTCTAAAGGGGTTTTGTGAAAATTTTTTTTAATTGTTTGTTTTTTTCCTTCCACGTTCCATTAACCCCTTCACGACCTTTGACGCCACGTAAGCGTCATGAAAAGTCGTGACAATATGACCCATGACGCCTATGTGGCGTTATGAATTGATTGCCCCCCTGCGGGTCGGGTGACTGGGGTCACTGAAAGGTCACCTGACCCGCACACAAATGACCCTTCAGAGTTAACACCAGGGGGTGTGGCTTAGCCCCCACGTGCCTACGATCGCTCTGATTGGCTGTTAAAAGTGAAACTGCCAATCAGAGCGATTGTAATATTTCACCAATGAAAATTGGTGAAATATTGCAATCCAGCCATGGCAGATGATGAAAGAGCATCGGACATGGCTGGACACCGAGACCCGCCCGCCCCCCCCACACACACCGACTGACGGCACCGATCGGCAGCCGCCGTCATAATCTGCCCCCCGCCTTCCCTCCGCCCCCCCAGCCCTCCGATCCCCCTCTCACCCTCCTTTGTGCCTCCGATCTCCCGCTATCCGTCCCGGTGTCCCGCCGTCCAGTGTCATGGGCGCCGCCATCTTGGAAGATGGCGGGCGCATGCGCAGTGCGCCGAATCGAATCTGCAACACTGCAGATTCATTCATTTATTTTGATCACTATAATAAACTTTCATAGTGATCAAAATTAAAAAAAGTAAATCACCGCCCCCCTTATCACCCCCATAGGTAGGGACAAATATTAAAAAAACAAAATATTTTTTTATTTTTCTTTTAGGGTTAGGGCTAGGGTTGGAATTAGGGTTAGGGTTAGAAATAGGGTTAGGGTTGGACTAAGGGTTGGAATTAGGGTTAGAGTTGTAATTGGGATTAGGGTTAGGGTTGGGTTGGGATTACGGTTAGGCTTGTGGTTAGGGTTAGAGTTGGGATTTCGTTAGGGGTGTGTTGGGATTAGGGTTGAGGTTAGGGTTATGATTAGGGTTAGGGGTGTGTTGGGGTTAGGGTTGGAGATAGAATTGAGGGGTTTCCACTGTTTAGGCACATCACGGGGTCTCCAAATGCGACATGGAGCCACCATTTATTCCAGCCAATTTTGCGTTCAAAAAGTCAAACGGTGCTCCCTCCATTTCGAGCCCCGACGTCTGCCCAAACAGTGGTGTACCCCCACTTATGGGGTATCAGGGTACTCAGGAAAAATTGCACAACAATTTTGGGGGTCTAATTTCTCCTGTTACCCTTGGGAAAATAAAAACATGGGGGCTAAAATAATTATTATTGTGGAAAAAAAATGATTTTTTATTTTCACGGTTCTGCGTTAGACTTCTGGGAAGCACTTGGGGGTTCAAAGTGCTCACCTCACATCTAGATTAGTTCCTTGGGTGATCTAGTTTCCAAAATGGGGTCATTTGTGGGGGGTTTCCACTGTTTAGGTACATCGGGGCTCTGCAAACGTAACATGACGCCCACAGACCATTCCATCAAGTCTTCATTTCAAAGCGTCACTACTTCCCTTCCGAGCCCCAACGTGTGCCCAAACAGTGGTCCCCCCCCACATATGGGGTACCAGCGTACTCAGGACAAGCTGGACAACAACTTTTGGGGTCCAATTTATCCTGTTACCCTTGTGAAAATAAAAAATAGCAGGCTAAAAATTTATTTTTTGAGGAAAAATATTTTTATTTTAATGGCTCTGCGTTATAAACTTCTGTGTAGCACCTGGGGGTTCAAAGTGCTCACTATGCATCTAGATAAGTTCCTTAGGGGTCTAGTTTCCAAAATGGGGTCATTTGTGGGGGAGCTCCAAAGTTTACGCACACAGGGGCTCTGCAAACACGACATGGTGTCCGCTAACGATTGGAGCTAATTTTCCATTCAAAAAGTCAAATGACGCTCCTTCCCTTCTGAGCCATACCGTGCGCTCAAACAGTGGTTTCCCCCCACATATGGGGTACCAGTGTACTCAGGACAAACTGGACAACAACTTTTGGGGTCCAATTTATCCTGTTACCCTCGGGAAAATAAAAAATAGCGGGCTAAAAAATCATTTTTGAGGAAAAAAAAATTATTTTTTATTTTCACTGCTCTGCGTTATAAACTTCTGTGAAGCACTTGGGGATTCAGAGTGCTCACTACACATGTAGATAAGCTCCTTGGGGGTTCTAGTTTCCAAAATGGGGTCACTTGTGGGGGTTTCTACTGTTCAGGCACACAGGGGCTCTGCAAACGCAACATGATGCCCGCAGAACATTCCATCAAAGTCTGCATTCCAAAATGGCGCTCCTTCCCTTCTGAGCTCGCCCGTGCTCCCAAACAGTGGTTCCCCCCCACATATGGGGTATCGGTGTACTCAGGACAAATTGCACAACAACTTTTGTGGTTCAATTTCTCCTGTTAGCCTTGTGAAAATAAAAAATAGCGGGCTAAAAAATCATTTTTGAGCAAAAAAAAAATTATTTTTTATTTTCACTGCTCTGCGTTATAAACTTCTGTGAAGCACTTGGGGGTTCAAAGTGCTCACCACACATCTAGATAAGTTCCTTCGGGGGTCTAGTTTCCAAAATGGGGTCACTTGTGGGGGAGCTCCAATGTTTAGGCACACGGGGCTCTCCAAATGCGACATGGTGTCCGCTAACGATTGGAGCTAATTTTCCAATCAAAAAGTCACATGGCGCTCCTTCCCTTCCGGGCCCTGCCGTGCGCCCAAACAGTGGTTTATGACCACATATGAGGTATCGATGTACTCAGGAGAAATTGCCCAACAAATTTTAGGATCCATTTTATCCTGTTGCCCATGTGAAAATGAAAAAAACTGAGGCTAAATACTTTTTTTTTTTTTTTTTTTTTCACAAAAAATTAACTTTTTTTTTAACGGATCAATTTGTGAAGCACTTGGGGGTTCAAAGTGCTCACTATGCATCTAGATAAGTTCCTTGGAGGGTCTAGTTTCCAAAATGGGGTCACTTGTGGGGGAGCTCCAATGTTTAGGCACACAGGTGCTCTCCAAACGCGACATGGCAACCGCTAAATATTCAAGCATATTTTCCATTCAAAAAGTAAAATGGCGCTCCTTGCCTTCTGAGCCCTGCCGTGCGCCCAAACAGTGGTTTATGACCACATATGAGGTATCTGTGTACTCAGGAGAAATTGCCCAACAAATTTTAGGATACATTTTATCCTGTTACCCATGTGAAAATGAAAAAACTGATGCTAAAAGAAAATTCTGGTTGGAAAAATTAAAATGTCCATTTTTTCATTCCATGTTGCTTTAGTTCCTGTGAAGCACCTGAAGGGTTAATAATCTTCTTGAATGTAGTTTTGAGTAGCTTGAGGGGTGCAGTTTTTAGAATGGTGTCACATTTGGGTATTTTCTGCCATATAGACCCCTCAAAGTGACTTCAAATGTGAGGTGGTCCCTAAAAAAAATGGTTTTGTAAATTTTGTTGTAAAAATGAGAAATTGCTGGTCAACTTTTAACCCTTATAACTTCCTAACGAAAAAAAATGTTGTTTCCAAAATTGTGCTGATGTAAAGTAGACATGTGGGAAATGTTATTTATTAACTATTTTGTGTCACATAACTCTCTGGTTTAACAGAATAAAAATTCAAAATTTGAAAATTGCAAAATTTTCACCAAATTTCCATTTTTTTCACAAACGTAAAAATTATCGACCTAAATTTACCACTAACATGAAGCCCAATATGTCACGAAAAAACAATCTCGGAATCGCTAGGATGCGTTGAAGCGTTCCTGAGTTATTACCTCATAAAGGGACATTGGTCAGAATTGCAAAAAATGGCCAGGTCGTTAACCCCTTCATGACCCAGCCTATTTTGACCTTAATGACCTGGCCATTTTTTGCAATTCTGATCAATGTCCCTTTATGAGGTAATAACTCACGAACGCTTCAACGCATCCTAGCGATTCCGAGATTGTTTTTTCGTGACATATTGGGCTTCATGATAGTGGTATATTTAGGTCGATAATTTTTGCGTTTATTCGTGAAAAAAATGGAAATTTGGCGGAAATTTTGAAAATTTTGCAATTTTCAAATTTTGAATTTTTATTCTGTTAAACCAGAGAGTTATGTGACACAAAATAGTTAATAAATAACATTTCCCACATGTCTACTTTACATCAGCACAATTTTGGAAACAACATTTTTTTTCGTTAGGAAGTTATAAGGGTTAAAAGTTGACCAGCAATTTCTCATTTTTACAACAAAATTTACAAAACCATTTTTTTTAGGGACCACCTCACATTTGAAGTCACTTTGAGGGGTCTATATGGCAGAAAATACCCAAAAGTGTCACCATTCTAAAAACTGCACCCCTCAAGCTACTCAAAACTACATTCAAGAAGATTATTAACCCTTCAGGTGCTTCACAGGAACTAAAGCAATATGGAATGAAAAAATGGACATTTTAATTTTTCCGACCAAAATTTTATTTTAGCATCAGTTTTTTCATTTTCACATGGGTAACAGGATAAAATGTATCCTAAAATTTGTTGGGCAATTTCTCCTGAGTACACTGATACCTCATATGTGGTCATAAACCACTGTTTGGGCGCACGGCAGGGCTCAGAAGGCAAGGAGCGCCATTTTACTTTTTGAATGTAAAATATGCTTGAATGTTTAGCGGTTGCCAAGTCTTGTTTTAAGAGTACCTGTGTGCCTAAACATTGGAGCTCCCCCACAAGTGAGCCCATTTTGGAAACTAGACCCTCCAAGGAACTTATCTAGATGCATAGTATGCACTTTGAACCCCCAGGTGCTTCACAAATTGATCTGTAAAAAAAAAAGTACTTTTTTTTTCACAAAAATTTTATTTGGCCTCAGTTTTTTCATTTTCACATGGGCAACAGGATAAAATGGATCCTAAAATTTGTTGGGCAATTTCTCCTGAGTACATCAATATCTCATATGTGGTCATAAACCACTGTTTGGGCGCACCGCAAGGCCCGGAAGGGAAGGAGCGCCATGTGACTTTTTGATTGGAAAATTAGCTCCAATCGTTAGCGGACACCATGTCGCATTTGGAGAGCCCCTGTGTGCCTAAACATTGGAGCTCCCCCACAAGTGACCCCATTTTGGAAACTAGACCCCCGAAGGAACTTATCTAGATGTGTGGTGAGCACTTTGAACCCCCAAGTGCTTCACAGAAGTTTATAACGCAGAGCAGTGAAAATAAAAAAATAATTTTTTTTCCTCCAAAAATGATTTTTTAGCCCGCTATTTTTTATTTTCCCAAGGGTAACAGGATAAATTGGACCCCAAAAGTTGTTGTCCAGTTTGTCCTGAGTACACTGGTACCCCATATGTGGGGGAAAACCACTGTTTGAGCGCACGGCATGACTCAGAAGGGAAGGAGCGTCATTTGACTTTTTGAATGGAAAATTAGCTCCAATCGTTAGCGGACACCATGTTGTGTTTGCAGATCCCCTGTGTGCATAAACTTTGGAGCTCCCCCACAAATGACCCCATTTTGGAAACTAGACCCCTTAAGGAACTTATCTAGATGCATAGTGAGCACTTTGAACCCCCAGGTGCTACACAGAAGTTTATAACGCAGAGCCGTTAAAATAAAAATATTTTTTTTCCCTCAAAAAATAAATTTTTAGCCTGCTATTTTTTATTTTCACAAAGGTAACAGGATAAATTGGACCCCAAAAGTTGTTGTCCAGCTTGTCCTGAGTACGCTGGTACCACATATGTGGGGGGGACCACTGTTTGGGCACACGTTAGGGCTCAGAAGGGAAGTAGTGACGTTTTGAAATGCCGACTTGATGGAATGGTCTGTGGGCGTCATGTTATGTTTGCAGAGCCCCTGATGTACCTAAACAGTGGAAACCCCCCACAAATGACCCCATTTTGGAAACTAGATCACCCATGAAACTAATATAGATGTGTGTGAGCACTTTGAACCCCCAAGTGCTTCACAGAAGTTTATAACGCAGAGCTGTGAAAATAAAAAAATATTTTTTTTTCCTCAAAAAGTGATTTTTAGCCCACTATTTTTTATTTTCACAAGGGTAACAGGATAAATTGGACGCCAAAAGTTGTTGTCCAGTTTGTCCTGAGTACGCTGGTACCCCATATATGGGGGGGGACCACTGTTTGGGCACACGTTGGGGCTCGGAAGGGAAGTAGTGACGCTTTGAAATGCCGACTTGATGGAATGGTCTGTGGGCGTCATGTTACGTTTGCAGAGCCCCTGATGTACCTAAACAGTGGAAACCCCCCACAAGTGACCCCATTTTGGAAACTAGACCCCCCAAGGAACTTATCTAGATGTGTGGTGAGCACGTTGAACCCCCAAGTGCTTCACAGAAGTTTATAACGCAGAGCTGTGAAAATAAAAAATCTTTTTTTTTCCACAAAAATAATTTTAGCCCCCATTTTTTTATTTTCCCAAGGGTAACAGGAGAAATTAGACCCCCAAAGTTGTTGTGCAATTTTTCCTGAGTACCCTGATACCCCATAAGTGGGGGTACACCACTGTTTGGGCAGACGTCGGGGCTCGAAATGGAGGGAGCACCGTTTGACTTTTTGAACGCAAAATTGGCTGGAATAAATGGTGGCTCCATGTCGCGTTTGGAGAGTCCCTGATGTGCCTAAACAGTGGAAACCCCTCAATTCTATCTCCAACCCTAATGCCAACACACCCCTAACCCTAATCCCAACCCTAATCATAACCCTAGCCACAACCCTAATCCCAACACACCCCTAACGAAATCCCAACTCTAACCCTAACCACAAGCCTAACCGTAATCCCAATTCAAACCCTAACCCTAAATTCAACCCTAACCCCTAGTCCAACCCTAACCCCTAGTCCAACCCTAACCCCTAGTCCAACCCTAACCCCTAGTCCTAACCCTAACCCTAGCCCTGGACCTAACCCTAATGGAAAAAAAAAAAAAAAAAAAAATTATTATTTGTCCCTACCTATGGGGGTGATAGGGGGGGGCGGTGATTTACTTTTTATTTATTTTGATCACTATGAAAGTTTATCATAGTGATCAAAATAAATGAATGAATCTGCAGCGTTGCAGATTCGATTCGGCGCACTGCGCATGCGCCCGCCATCTTGCAAGATGGCGGCGCCCATGACGCTGGACGGCAGGACACCGGGACGGATAGCGGGAGATCGGAGGCACAATGGAGGGTGAGGGGGTGATCGGAGGGTGAGAGGGGATGATCGGAGGGCTGGGGGGGGCGGAGGGAAGGCGGGGGGGCAGATCATGACGGCGGCTGCCGATCGGTGCCGTCAGAAGGTGGCGGCAGCCGATCGGTGCCGTCAGTCGGTGTGGGGGGAGTCGGGTCTCGGTGTCCAGCCATGTCCGATGCTATTTCAGCATCGGCCATGGCTGGATTGTAATATTTCACCAATTTTCATTGGTGAAATATTACAATCGCTCTGATTGGCAGTTTCACTTTTAACAGCCAATCGGAGCGATCGTAGGCACGTGGGGGCTAAGCCACACCGCCAGGTGTTAACTCTGAAGGGTCCTTTGTGTGCGGGTCGGGTGACCTTTCAGTGACCACGGTCACCCGACCCGCAGGGGGGCTATTTATGGCATGACGCCTACGTAGGCGTCATAGGTCGTTTGGGCACTGCTTTTCATGACGCCTACGTAGGCGTCATAGGTCGTGAAGGGGTTAAGGTCAAAATAGGCTGGGTCATGAAGGGGTTAATGCCTGTGACTCATCTGAATGATAAACTTCTTGAATGTGGTTTGGAGCACTTTAAGGGGTGCAATTTTTAGAGTGATGCCACTTTTGGGTATTTTCTGTCATATAGGCCCCTCAAACTGACTTCAAATGTGACGTGGTCCCCCCCCCCAAAAAAGAAAATTGTCACGATCAGGGGCGTGGCCTTTGGCTGCACACTGCTATCACATGTGCAGGGGGGCTTATCTTAGTTATCGCACCTCTGCCAACAATGTGATAAAACAGCAAGCTAGTCTTGCCCTAACGATTTACAGCAGGGGCTTATTGTAGTTATCGCACTGCTGCCACAATATGTCACGAACTGCAGGGATTTATGTATATCCCACTTTCCAGTTCCACTTTGGAACTTGCAGCTCTCCGGCGCCTCCTTTACCCTCAGGTCAGTCAGGGAACTGCACCTAGGATAATTAGTCGCCGGACGGGCTACTTGTTGTGCACTGGCTATTAGGCCCACTGCAGTGAGGGAATTATAAAGGCTCTGGCCGCAGCCAAAAAATCAGTTTATAAAACCCTTTCTGTCTTTGCCAGCTAGCCCAGAGCACACTTCACTGCCACCAGCTTCTGATTTCTCTATCAATATTTAAATTAATTAAGGGGTACGCAGTCAACCCAAATTAGTAGCGTAATTACTTCAGGCACGTAAAAGTTCGGTATAGAACATGGAGACTAAACTAATAATTTTACATTTTACTCCCAAAAGATAGGCAGTGTTTACAGAAGGTATAAAAAGATTTTACAATATGAGACAAATTATGTACAAAGTGAATACAAATAAAAGGGGATTTAAAAGCAGAAATAAACTCACGTATTGCTTAGATCATTTTAGGCAAAACCAAGCAGGGGGGATGGGTGACACATCCCAATGCATGTGGGGGTCTTGAGACAACAGCGTCCAGGCAGCAACTAACAAGGGGGGTTTAGTTAGCAGTAACTTATACGTCTGGGCTTGTGACATCATTAAAGGGGCTGGGTTACCTGCACCCTCCCACAGCTCAGAGTTACAGATTTGGTTCTGAAAACTTATAACGATCATAACTGGGCTTGAGAACCTAGCAGAATATCGGCAGAACCATCATTCATCTTCTATTAAAACTAGCTTCCTAATGATTCCAAACTTGGACTCGCTATTCACCTCTGTTCAAGAGAAATTCATCTCTCTGGTTCTGTTGGTGCTAGAATTTAACAAGAGGCGCTCACTCAAGCTCTATCAAAGCACATTCCAAATATGTATCTGTCATTTTTCTATCAAACTCCCATCGCTTTATGACCAAATGATTACATTCTCATTATTGGCTATGAGAAGCCATCACATGGGGGAAAAGAGACAAAGGAAATTCTTTCTGCTAATTAAGACATTCCTGGGGGAAGAGGGAGGACAGGAAGGAGTGAGTAAGCTGTAGTTTCAGGTTACAGACTGCAAGTGAGCAGAAATTTGCAGGCATGACAGGCAAGTGGAAAAGGAAAGGGGGGTTAAACCCTCACCACTGGCATAGCAGAGTTCAGTATGTGACTAGAAGATTCTGGAATGTTCCGGAAGGTTTGATAATAGGGAAAAATACATGATACTTTATATTATCGTTACAAAAATTTGTTGTAAAAATAATAAATCTCTGGTCAACTTTTAACCCTTATAATGTACTAACAAAAAATTATGTTTCCAAAATGGTGCTGATGTAAAGCAGACATGTGGGAAGTGTATTTATAAACTATTTTGTGTGACATGAACTCCATGATTTTAAGGACATAAAAATTAAATGCTTGCCAAATTTCCCATATATATTTTTTCTTCACAAATAAACATAAGTCGTGTCAAATAAATTTTACCACGATCATGAAGTACAATAAGTCACGAAAAAAAAACAGTCTCAATCAGTGGGATCCATTGAAGCGTTCCAGAGTTATGACCTGTGATCCGAATTGAAACCATTGGCCTGGTCAGGAAGGTGAAAATGGACTTCTGGGTGAAGGGGTTAATCTATATCCATCCATTCCACATATTGTTGTAGTTTCCAGTCTTATATATATTTTTTTAAATTTAGTACCTACAAGGTTGCGATCGAATTTAACCACCTACAAGGTTGAGATCGAATTTTTCATAATTTTAACGGTTTCTTTTCTATTTATGCGCAATTATGTTTCTTTTAAAAATTTTTTTTTTTTTTTTACGAACTTTGGGAGTTAACATGTGGGGAAAATGCCCCACTGGCAAATATAGTGGTAGCAGTAGCAAATATTTGTTCAGTGATACTAATCCTTTTTCGGATAGGATTGAATTCTATGGATGTTATATAGATGACCTGATTATGATTTGGATAGGGTACTATGGAGGGAATAGACCATTTCATTACTTACATTAATAGCAATGAATTTAATCTAAAATTCACACACGCTCTAATGTTGGATCAAATCTATTGCCTTCACATTTCATTAATGGGCCATATATATTTGAAATCTATTACGATCTCACACTACAGAAAATCCACAGATGCAAATTTTATGTTAGAAGAGCATTCATGTAATGGACCCCGTGTAATTAATAACGTTCCAATAGAAGAATTAATAAGAACAAAGAGAAATTGTTCATCCAAAGAAACATACAAACTAGAATCTGAGGTGGTCATTAAAAGACTTAAACCAAGAGGTTATACACAATGGTCCCTGAAAAGAGCAGAATCTGTCATAAATAACATCAAGAGAGAGAAACTATTCATAAAACAGATGGAAAAAAATGACGCTTAAATAAGACATGTATCACCTTCTCAACACTATCTGGACATTGTAACAATGATGAAAAAAGCTTCCAATTCTCAACTAAGATACAAAACTTGCAGATATTTAAAAAAAAAAAATCTAAACTGATATTTGGTGCGTGGCAAAAAGAAAATCTGCTCCAAGCATAAGTTTTTCACCAAGTTTTTTTCAGTTGACAACAAATGTGGATAGATGATGTGGCGCTCCTGTAGAGTGGAGAGAAGGGAGCGAAGATGTCGCCTTTTTTGCGATGCTATCCAGAATAGATCCGGGAACAGCTGGAAAGCTGATCCTTTATAGTCCAGGTTTCGCATTGTGCGTGCCTTGGAGACAATAGCCTCTTTAGTAGAAAAGTCGCGAACGCAGCATATAATGCCACGTGCTAGAGCTGAGGTTCCCTTTGGCCATAGAGCACAGTGAGCTCTATCTAGCTTAATTTTGTTAGTGTTTGGAAGGTTTAGGATTCTAATGAAGATGGATTCCAAAACTTTTGGGAGGTCCTCATTTCCCTCTTGCTTGGGAAGGCCCCTTAATCGGATATTATTACGTCATCCTCTATTATCGAGGTCTTCTAAATGGCGATCAGCAGCCCTAAGAGCTTCTACCTCGGTGGACACTGAGTCCTGGAGCAGAGTCAAATGTTTACGTGTGTCTAGTGCCTGTACTTGTTCCGCAATAAATGCAATATTCTGACGCAACACAGCGATCTCGGATCTGCATGTAGATTTCACTTCCGAGATGAGGGCTACAAAATCCTCCTTAGTGGGAATTTGTTGTAAGTAGGCATGTATTTCCTCAGGAATAGAGGGTCTTAAAGGAGAATTAGTAATGGAAGAAGCAGAGTCAAGGTAGTTCCCTGACTCCGATTGCTCCATAAGGCCAAAGAGGGATGGGGTAGCCCCTAGGTCTCCTGGAGAGTCAGTTTGGTTTGCAGAGGTAAGAGTGTCTTTGTTTACGCCCTTTGATGGGGGTCTTTGCGGTTTGGGAGGTATATTAGTCAATAGAATTTGCTGCTATAGGGTTTCCAGTAGTTTCTGTTGAAGATAGACAGACTTTTTTTCATAGGGAGTGTGTCCGATGATGGGTTAAATTCCAGAGCTGAGGGAGAGAGATTTGAGGTTAGTATCACTGTCTCAGGGTCCCCTTGCTGAGAAGCTAAAGCATAAGTTTGGTGTAATTTTGTTGTACCCCCCCCCTTTTCAATGATATGTGGGGTTGTTGGACCTGTAATATTTGCAGTGTAAGAAGTCATCAAGGTTCCAAGATTGTCCTGAGAAAATTTGGCGGCGCACTAGAAGTGCGTGTCAGTGGATCAATCCGTTTGGAGGAGCCCCTTGGAGTAAGTGATTCCCCACTTTGAGAGTTGTCAGGTCTACAGAGGAAGTTGTCTAAAGTCCCAGAATTAGTTAATGAGATATGCAGACATCCAGTTTTTTTCCCAGATGTCTTTTTCCCCAGTAGTTCTGGGGTAGGGATAGTGCGTGGCGCCTCTTAATTTTTTTGTTGCCTACTTGTCTATTTTCTCTTCCATGCAGATATTCCTGTGCTTTAGGGGCTGTATAGTAGAGTAGGGTATAGGTAGGTCAGGTGATGACCATTAAAGTGTTGTCACAGTTTGTGTAGCTATAATCACTTATACTTGGAAATAAAGATGCAGTTACATGAATAGGCCACTTGTCAGCACAGAGCTAGAGCAGAACCCTTTATCATAAGGAAAAGTTCTTAGGCCTTTTTAACAATATAAGTAATATATTATATAAGATGGTCAGAAAGTTTAAATACAGGAGAACCCCAACTAAAACTGCACCTCGGCATCTACAGTATTCTCCTCAGTGGTTAGGAGGGCTTTTGGCATGCCGCTCTTCTGGGCAGCACTCCTAGATGACAGTTTTTCACTGTAAAGGGTTAACTCCTTTAGAGTTTTATTATTTGAAGAGCATGTGGCTGTTTAAATAGAAAATGCAGTCAGTTCAGCCAGGTTAGGCCTGTTTCACACTTCCGTTGTTGTCTGTCAGTTATTATCCGCGAAAATGGCGGAAAACGGATCCGTGATCATTGTGAGATCAACGGGTGTCACCGGACCGTTCTTTTGACGGATCTGTCGAAAGTGAAATTTTAAAGGAACCGCAGCATGGAAGGAGAGAGAGAATATATTTTTTTTTTTATGATCCCGGAACGGCATTACTGGGTTAAAAATGATCCCGGAGCAAAGCTTCCGGGCATGCGCACATGAAAATAGCGGACCGTCAAGAAGAAAAAAACGTTGGTGTCCGTCTCATCCGCCTGGGAGCCAGAAAAATTTTGGTGGATCCGTCAAAAAACGGGGGTGAACAGATGACCATCAGTCAAGATCCGCCAATAATGTAAGTCTATGGGGGAAAAAACGGATCCGCCCCTTTTTTTGGCGGATCCGTTTTTTTCAAAAATTGGTGGATTATGACTGACGTGAAAAAACTGAAGTGTGAAAGAGGCCTTATAAGTGAAGCTGGAAGGGGGCTATGTCAGGTGAAGGGTCTCTCAAGTTACTGAGGCAATAGGGAGAGAGAGCTGCCAGGCAGCACAGACCTCAGCATGTGACAGGGCAGGAGTGTGCTCAGATAGAAAACTGAGCTAAGTGGAGTCTTCCCTGCTGTGGGTGATAATTGATTTATAATTTAGGCTGGGAGATTTCAGCTCCAGATAGCTCCCAGCAGTGGCAGCCTGCACTTCCTCCATTACCTGGTACCTGATGGGTGACAGCCCCTTTAAGGCTACTGTAACGGACTGGGTGGTGAAATCACTATGCCGTGATCCGAGGAAAGCTTGGAGGGGCGTGACTTGGTGGCTCACTAAGTCCGACCTTGGGTACACGTCGGCTGATGATATCCAAGCAGTGATGAGGCAGGCAGATCCAAATGCTACATCAGATTTAAACTCGGATGGACGGCAGCTGACTGCCGGGGGATAGGAGGCAAGAACGGCCAGGAATTATAGACTTGGCAAGCAGTGGCTTGTACGGCTGGTATAGTGACTGGCATGACAGGCAGGCAGGTACTGGGAGTCAAGACTGGTAACTTGGCAGACAGTTGCAGGTGGTCACGGCTAATAGACAGGCAGGTATACTGGGATATGAGCACTGCCATCTGAGAACTAGTAAGCATGGACTAACAACGTTGCATAGGCACCTCCCATCAGGTGGAGGTTCCTTAAATAGTAAGTGACTCCCAGCCATTGGCTGGGGACACTTTTGGTGGCACACGCTGTCCCTTTAAGATGGTGGGACAATGCATGCCTCCTAAGCACAGTGCCTGGTTATATGCGAGCTGTGTGCAGGCACCAGGAGCAGAAGGAGAGTGCGGAGTCACAGCGGCGAGTGAGTCGGTGTCCCTGCCGGGAGAGAGGGGTGCGTCCCTGCTGAAATGAGCTTTTGGGAGTGTTTGTTGCAGATTTTTTTAAACATTGCAAGTAACCTATCTTACTTAAAGGGAATCTGTCAGGTCATTTTTTGTGCTCTACTAATGCTATCCTGAAATGGAGTTTGGGCAGCCCTTTCAGGATATGTCATTTTTATTCATGTATGTTACCCCATTGTGTTGATGTAAGCCCCTGAAAATGTATTGTTTTGTGCTGACTAGTCAAATGTATGTTCATGCAAATTGAATATTCACCCATTCCCCGTCCATAATACCGTCCACACCCTCTGGTGTCAGTGATTCAGTCTGACTGAAGATCACATCGCAATCCTCAGACTGGCCGTCTGCTCTCCTGACTTGTGTGGCAGCTGCATAGAAATACATGCTGTTACACTTGGGTCAGAAGAGCAGACAGGAAATCCAAGAATTGCGATGTAATCCTTGGGTGCAGTTGGACTGCCATATTACTTGCCCGATCAGTGGGAGGGATTATGGGTGTGGAAAGTGGTGAATATTAATTTCCCATTTACATACACTCGGCTAGCTGGCACTCATGTACATGTAAAATGAATATTCCCGCTTTCCCCTCTGCACTGGCGTCACTGATTGTCAGACTGCCATATTACTCACCTGAGGATCGTACCACAATCGTTGGACTGTCCGTCTGCTTTCCTGACCTAAGCTTGACAACATGTATTTCTATCCATCTGTCACGCTTAAGTCAGGAGAAGAGACTGCCAATCTGAGGATTGTGATGCGATTCTCGGGCTTACGGCAGTCTCGCTGAATCACTGACATCGGCAGAAGGGTTGGAGGTATTATGGACGAGTGAAGGGGTAAATATTAATTTAACATTAACATACGTTTGACTAACTGGCGCACGACAATACATTTTCAGGGGCTTACATCAACACAATGGGCTAACCTACATCAATAAAAGTTACATATCCTGAAAGGGCTGCCCAAACCCTATTTCAAGATGCTGTTAGTAGGGTTCACCAAAATGACCTTACAGATTCCCTTTAACAGGTGCAGAAATCTGTTATATAAAGCTCAAGTGTATGTATGTATGTATGTATGTCCGGGATTGGCATCCGCACCGTCGCAGCTACAGCCACAAAATTTGACACAGTCACACGTCTGGACCCCGAGAGTGTCCTAGGCTATGTTGTGAGGCGAAATTTTAACCCTGCGCGTTCCAATTCACCAAACAATTTTGCCCCTATCTACATAATGGGGAAAAAGTGTTTGTATCAAGCCCCGCCCCTCATTATGATGTCATAATGGTTGACTATGGGATGGAGGATGTGTGATGGGTATATGGGCACTGGACTATGGGATGGAGGATATGTATGACGGGTATATGGGCACGGGACTATGGGATGGCGGATATGTATGATGGGTATATGGGCACGGGACTATGGGATGGAGGATGTGTGATGGGTATATGGGCACTCGACTATGGGATGGCGAATATGTATGATGGGTATATGAGCATGGGACTATGGGATGGAGGATGTGTGATGGGTATATGGGAACTCGACTATGGGATGGAGGATATGTATGATGGGTATATGGGCACGGGACTATGGGATGGAGGATATGTATGATGGGTATATGGGCATGGGACTATGAGATGAAGGATGTGTGATGGGTATATGGGCACTGGACTATGGGATGGAGGATATGTATGATGGGTATATGGACACGGGCCTATGGGATGGCGAATATGTATGATGGGTATATGGGCATGGGACTATGGGATGGAGGATGTGTGATGGGTATATGGGCATTCGACTATAGGATGGAGGATAGGTATGTTGGGTATCTGGGCACGGGACTATGGGAGGAAGGATAATTATAATTTGTTATAACTATCCACAGTTAGTTACTATGCCCGGGCAGCGCTGGGCTCTTCAGCTAGTGCTGTATAAAATCTGCAACATCAAAAACTCACCAAAAAGCTAATGGTGCGAATTTAGCCTAAGAGATGTAACCACCACTAGAACAGAGGTAAACTGAATCCAAAGGACTGCCTAATTATAGTGTGTGGTTCTATTGCGGGAATTGTACAACTCGCATTTTTGTGGGATTTAGATGGAAACTCTGATATAAGTGCTCAGGGTAGAGCACAGGATAAATGTGTCCCAAGCCTTATACTGAAAGCAATCAAAAAAGCATTATGAACTCCAGAATGTTTCCAATAAAAACTCTTCATCAACCCGCAAAAAACAAGTCTCCGCTCGGGTCCATTATCTGTCAACCGAAAAATAGGGGTGTTCCACATTACTGGTAGCACAAAGGCTCTGCAATAGCGATATGGCTCTCCAAAACTAATTCAGTAGAATCTGTGTTACGAAATCAAAAATGCCCCATTCTTCATCTAGTACAGCCTCACGTTGTGCTCCGAAGGACTGTTGGCATAGAATGACTGTTCAAAGCAAGTAGAGGTGCTTTGTGCTAAATGGCGGGACCAAACATTTAAATCCACCTTCTCACCTGCTTGTTTTCCATCTATTTCCTGCTTTCTCTGAGCATGTTAAGCCAGAGCTGTCAATCAAAGAGGGGGGTGGAGATGGAGGGAAACTAAGTTGGTGGAAGGTGTATATAAAGGATTGGCCTCACTGTGAAACACCAAGCAGCTGGACTTAGTTTGGACAGTCATTCTGTACTGACAGAATCCCTTTAAAGTGCAGTCGGTATCCACATGTTGGGATTTACTGTATCAAGAATAGCCCACTTAATTTATAGGGTGTGTTCCTCCAGAAGCACAAGTTGGGCACAATTTATGGGCAGTAAACTGGCATATTTGCAGTTTTCACTCTGCAGCATCCAAGCCATGTTTTTTTTTTTTTTTCCCCCCCCCAAGAGAACACCCATGAAACCAAAATAGTTGCTGCATCCATATATGAGTTTACTGAGAGCTGTAATTTTCAAAATAGGGTCACTTTTGTTTTCTGCTCTTCTGGTACTTAGAGTTTCGGCAAATAAAGTCTGCAATTTATGTTGGCAAAATCTGCTCCAAAAGTCAGCTAGAGTTCCTTCTGTCCCGAGTCCTTCCATGTGGCCAAACAGTAGTTTCTGACCACATACAAGTTATCTTTGCATTTAGGAGACATTGCACAACAAGTTGGAGGGTCCATTTTTACCCATAATCCCTTGAGAAAATTAAACATTTGCAGCCAACATAACACTTTAATGTTTTTTGTTTTTTTATTTTTTTTATTTCCAGGGCTCAAGTTCTAAAATTCTCCATGGCACTTGCGTGTTGAAAATATTAATTACACCCCCCAGATTTACTGCTTGATTGGTAAAGGTTTCAAAATGGGGTCCCTTTGGTTTTTGGCAGCTCTGCCATCTCAGCCTCTGCTAATGTGATATGACATCCATTATCTAGTACAGCCAAGTCTGCCCTCCTTTCATTCCCAGCCCGGCCTTGTGCCTAAACAGCAAGCTTTGACCACAAATTAGATATTGCCACATTCAGGAGAAATTGTGTAACAAATTACGGGATCCATCTTCTCTAATTACCCTTGTGAAAATGAAATATTAGTTATGTGGTCTAAGCAGTCCTGTGTGACCTCGGTTTCTTTTATATTGGAATTAACATGAGTCTTATGTGTCAAGAGGCTCCGCGAACATGGAACATGTATGTTGGGCTCTTTACTAATCTGGGGAGTCAGACATAATGTTTTATACAAAGAAGCTGTATGACCTTTAGGTCTGTTGATGGGAATGTATGTACAGACACAATTCATCAGCACACTGCAATTAATGAATACATTTACTCCACTATAGCTATACTGTACACAGGAAAAATGGCAGGTTACTCATTTTTATTTTTTTATCAGAAAAGTGTAAAAGCCATCCAACTATGTCAAGGTTTTGTTTGTGTTGTTTTTTTATTTTTCAGATTGAATGCTAGGAATGATCTCCGAACATTTGTAAAAAGGGGATTTGATTAGTTATGTAGAAATTCATGAACTTTTGTATTGTACCATTTTAGATCCGTTCTCAAATATGCTTTTCTGTTGTTCAATTTTTTAAAGTGGTCTTAATTTCCAACATTTTCTCAGCTGCCTAAAACGTTTACAGAACAATAAAAATAGTATGAATATTTTTTTTTCAATAAGGATTTATTGAATATTAAGTAAAACAATATTTAGAATATTATTCCAAGTTGCTCTCAAACAATGAGTGAATATGTACAAATTTCATACACTATAGGAGCAAGGTAAAGGACACAAATTTTAGAAACAAAGGGAAATTACATCACGGATTAGAAGAGGTAGGATGGAGAAATCATCTTGAGTAGGGGGAAGTTACAACTTTGGTCTTAGTTTGGAACAGTTATCCAAGCATTTAGTGCAGGTGTACCTCTGGAGGAAGTCCAGTGCAGCCAAAACTTCACATAGACAGTTGGTTTCTCTTAAATTCAACTGACTGAAACTATGAAATCCTCCATATGGATTAATATATTGATTCAACCCATTCCAATCTGGATGGTGCTGTGGGAGACTTCCAGGGCCTTGGGAGGATTTGTCTGGTTGCTACCAAGAATATTCTAAATAAACATCTTTTAGTAGATGAAATTGGGACTATAGAGAGTAAAGCTGCATCAAGCGTGATATGGAAGGATGTACCGAAGAGCATATTAAAGACGTCATTTATGACTCTCCATAATTTGGTAATTCCAGATACGCCTGCCAAATAGGCCTCATGATACCCTCAGCTTTCTCACACCTCCAGTGTCTGTCTGGGGCTTCCAGAAACATGTGATGGGTAGGGTCAGGGGTCCAATACCTCCTAAATATAATCTTGTACTTTGTTTCCTGAATGTGTCAGGGGATTGAAAGTTTGTTTGAGAATAATTACTGAATTCCATTCAAGAGTAGCTAAAGTTGTGTTGAGTTCTGTCTCCCATGTCGGGTGGAATGGTGCTGCATTATCCAACGTCCCATCTCTCTTCAACAACCTGTATAGTAATGATATGTGGGGAACCACAGATGGCTCCAGGAGAAAAAAATATACATAGGAATATAAACATTTTTATACAAATTGTTTTTTTGTTTTGCAGAAAAGGAATTCTACCAAGTTTGGAGGATTTGCTTTTCTACACAATTGCTGAAGGACAAGAAAAAATACCAGTTCATAAATTTATCACTGTAAGTTCTTTATATTTAAGTTTTTCATCTAGTTATTATAGAGTGTGCTAATCCAAACAATGATTCTTAGGAATAAATTCTTGGACTTTTAGGTGCGCTGCCAGACAGATTTCATATCCAAACAAGGTTAATGAATTAACCCTTTATTCCCTACGCGTTTCGAAGTATAACACTTCTTCTTTTTTGGCGGATCCTTTTTTTAAAAAAATTGGCGGATTTTGACTGACGTCAAAAAACGGAAGTGTGAAACAAGCCTTAATGATTAACTGTGTATTGTTGTATTGATTTTCTACTATGCTTTTAATATTCTAAATAAAATTTGTTATGTTTTTACATACCTTTGATTATTTGCTCCGTCATATTTCGCTATTGGTTGATATATTTCTAGTATTAAGGGATCACTATACCAATTTTTGAGAATATTGTTCGGTTTTATAGTGTTTCTTTGTTTGCAACCAATATCAGAGAACTACAAGAGAAAAAAGATTGAGACGCCTTAAATTAAGTAATGCACAAAATTACATAGTTTTACTATTTTGACAATAACTAATCAGACCTATTAAAGGAACCTATGATTAGACTCATGAGGCCACAACCACAGGCAGCCAGAATCAGAGCCTGGTTGCACCATCGTGCTCCGTTATGTTTTTCCATGAAACGCTACAGGATTTAAAAGAGAAAAAAAACCTAAAGTCTCCATTAAAGGAAAGAGCTCCTAGAGAGACAATTCTGAGTGACCTGCCAGTAATTCAGGGTGCCACAGCCTTCTTATCGGATGCCTCGTTTGATGCTGTTATAATGGCCGCTAGAGCAGCAGGACTTTCCAATGTGGCCCACAGAGCCTTGTGGTTAAAGTGCTGGCCAGGGGACATCCAAGCCAGATCAAAACTTTACACTATCCCGTGCGAAGGGGAATATCTGTTTGGTCCAATCCTGGATGAGTTGCTGGATAATGCGGGGGACGACAAAAAGAAGTTCCCTAATTTGTGGTCTGCATCCTACTGACGTTCTTTCAATAGAAAGAAGTTCGGTCAAGGGAGAAGACGCAACCCATCACCCGCTAGAGACCGTCCCAAGTGGGAGGATAGAAGGAGAGGTACGGGCTTTATGTTCAGGCATTCTTCAAGAGAGTGAAAGAAACCGTCCCAATGACTAGCCGTTCACGTGGGGGGTAGATTGTCAGCCTTCCTTCCAGCATGGTTACAGATCACAAATAGTGACTGGGTGCGGAACGTAATAGCCACCGGACTCAAGCTGGAGTTTAGTTACGTTCCGCGAGATACCTTTAGGTTAACTCCCCTACGGTCTTCTCCACTTGAACAGTCTGCTTTGGAAGTGGAGGTTTTGAGTCGATGCCTAAAAAATGTCCTGGTGGAGGTTCCGGAATCTGAGAGAGGTAGAGGTTTCTACTCTCCCCTGTTCCTGATCCAAAAACCAGATAAGATGGGTTCTGCCGGGAAGGTGGCTTGCAAGCGCCTGCTGAGAGTAGGCTCTGACATGCCTCCTTCCATGCATAACAGATGCTGATGTGATACTCTGCAGTGCAGAACCATTGCACAGTATCAGATCAGCGATCTGACACCATACAGTGATGTCCCAGGATGGAACAATGTTAAAAAAAATAAATTAAAAAAAGTGTAAAAATATATTTTTAAAAAACCCAAGCAAATATTTTACAATAAATATATATATTTATGTAAATGCAAAAATAAACAATAAAAGTGCACATTTGGTATCGCCGTGTCCGTATGACCCGCTTTATAAAACTATCCCACTATTTAACCCCTTGAGTGAAAAAACGTAAAAAATATAAATAAGAACTAGGCAAAAAACAATGCTTTATCATCATGCCCCTAAACAAAAAGTGCAATAATACACGATAAAAATGACAACTGTTAATAAAAATGGTACTGCTGAAAATGTCATCTTGTCCCGCAAAAAAACAAGCTGCCATACAGCTCCATTAGCGGAAAAATTAAAAAGTTATAGCTCTCAGAATAAAGCGATGCAAAAATTTTTTTCTAGAAAATAGTTTGTGTAAAAATGGGGTATCACTTTAATCGTACTGATCCGAACAATAAATCTGCCTTATCAATTTTACCACACGCAGAAAGCTTTGGATATAGAGAAAGCTTTTGATACCGTCATTTGGTCATATATGTTTAATACCTTGCACAAAATGGGGGTTTCACAACAATTAATCGACACTTAGTGAAAGTGCACACAGCCCCCCGAGGAAGCCCTCTTGGCGAAACGCGTCAGGGCCTTGCCAGCACCGCTCGACCTGTCCACATGGGTAAGAGACATTGTTCCTGTGCACTTTCACTAAGAATGTGAATTCCTTCTGGGCATGATGCAAATTACAGGTTGTATAGGGGTTTATTTAGCCTTGACATTTGATAGATGCCAGTAGCATAGTAAGGGATCACTGTCCCATCTGCTTCCACATTTGCAGATTTTTACTTTAATCTCTTTATGAGATATGAGCATTTTTATGCACAGGCACTTTATCATGAGGCAGTAATTTATTAAAATCCTCTTGCATTTATACCCTGTACCAGACGTTACAACACAGAAAAAATGCAATGGATATGACAAGTGACGTGAAGCAGAACTATCAGTATGGGAGAGGGAGAAACATAAATATTGGACCAGGACATAAATAAGGAGTCCGGATGTTTTATAGTCCTCTGATTGGGGTCTCCTAATGTGTTGTGATGCCCCCACCAGGTCTTGAAAGCAAATTCCTTAATTGATGTAAAAAGACAAATCTATGGGACACATTCATTCCAGCACTGAGATTGTCAAAGGTCGTCATAAATTTATATATACTCTCAGTGCTGGAATGAATGTGACTTGTCTTATCCATTGCATTTTTTCTGTGTTGTACTGTGCATAAATATGTGACTCTTCAGATTTTGTATTAGTCTAGCCTGAAGAAGAGACCTGAGTAGTCTCGAAAGCTTGCAATGTGTTACCATCTTTTCAGTTAGCCATTAAAAGGTGTCAACCACTGAGGACTCTCAATTCTGAATATTTTTCAGTTATAGGTATGAAACCTGGTGTCAAACAATACTCCGGTTGCCTATTTAAAATTACCCTCGACTACTCCAGAACCAATAATTATCGGCAGAGGAACCAGGCAAGGGTGCCCCCTATCTCCAGCCCTATTTGCTCTAGTGATGGAACCACTAGCGCAGAAGATCCGTTTACACCCCGATATCACAGGCCAAACTATAGGTAGACATGAATACAAGGTCAGTCTGTGTGCCGACGACCTACTTCTGACCATGACAAATCCCCATATATCCCTGGCGAATCTCTTAAATACACTTTAAGAGGAGGAAATCTCAGGCTTAAAGGTCAACATTGATAAATCAGAGATTGTTTCTGAACACTCCTCCTGCCGAACAAGCTTCAATAGTAGAGAACGTTCACTTCCGACATGCAAAACATTACATATCTAGGAATTAACCTTACTCTATCTAAGTCCACGCTATTTAAATATAATTATGCTCCCCTCCTCCAGAAACTAACGCAATCTTTGACAAAATGGTCATCTCCAGCTCTTTCCTTTTTGGGAAGGGTACACTCGGTTAAAATGGTTACTTTACCTCAATTTCTATATCTGTTCCGATCCTTGCCTATTTCAATACCTCTAATGACATTCAAAATTATACACTCGCACATACTACGTTTTGTCTGGAACAATAAAAAGCCCCGTATCTCCCAGCAAATCCTGTTTAGACACAAAAGACAGGGAGGAATCTCGCTACCAAATTTTACTCTTTATTATAGGGCGGCTCAGATCGCCCAGCTGGCAGGGGTAAACGCACAGCAACACACACCTATCTGTCCGCAAATAGAAAATTCTCAAATAGCACCTTACTCCTTGGAGAGCCTAATTTGGGCCACGGGGCCTTTACTGAAAGATCTGGCTTGACATTCGCCATATACCTTTCACTTCCTGCGAATCTGGAGAGCGAATAGGTTCCAATTTGCGTTGCAGTCTCATCCCTCTCCTCTCCTGAACTTATTTAATAATCCCATGTTCCCACCAGGAGTTACATCCCGAAACCACGTATGGTGGCAGCAGAATAGGCTAACTAGGCTACAAAATTTAACTACCCACTTCAAACTCTAATGTCAAAACAAGAGTTCATCGCAAAATACCAAGTCCCGAGGTCTGAGGTATTCCGACTTGAGCAAATTTTTCATTTCCTGCAAACGGTTGGCTCCTCAAACGTACAACCTACAACGTACGAATTAAAATGTCTATACGACCCCCTTGGCAATGGCCTTATATCCCATCTTTATTTTATATTTAACAATCCCAGAGGTGGCCTGAAATTGAAGACTATGGAGCAGTGGGAGGCAGACCTACAAATCTCCCTCACACCTCAAAGGTAGTTCAGATGTTACGAAAATATAATGAGGGGCAGTAACCAAGTTTCACTTACTGAGACTTCTCTTAAATTGTTTTTTAGAATACACTATGTACCTAGCTTCCTGCACAATATTTACCATTCGGTCCCTGGCAATTGTTTTAGTGGGTGCACTGACGATGGAGATACTCTCCAGATTTGGTGGACATGTCCGATAGTGAAGTCTCTGGGGAAAGATGTAGTAAAATTGATACTATCTTGGGTAGGAAATTACCTCTGTCACCGTCAGTTCTTCTGCTGGGGGACAGACCAATCAATGCTAACAATAGGACTTGCCGTCTCGTTGATGTTATTGCTATGGCGACAAGAAATTACATAGCTAGCAGATGGAAAACCAGTACGCTCTCAATTACGCAGGTGAGGAGAAGGGTCAATCTGATAATTTTGTATGAGAAAATAGAAGCTATCAGATCTGATTCCTTTGAAAACTTTCGAGGTATCTGGGATCCTTGGATTCAGGCACATAGAGATGATGACCTTTCCAAAATGATATCACTATCTATATTATATACTGGCATGGCAGTGGCTCCTTACAATTACAGACTCTAAAACAGGTACACTGGTGTCCCACGTTGGTATCTCGTATTATCGACACTCACTTTAAACGCCCCACTTTCCCTTCCCATCACATTAAGTTTAACTTAGTTGTGTTATAATTGTCTTTCTACACATATTCTAAACAAAGATTTTGTAGTCAAGGCTACCGTATGACTTTAAGTGCCTTTTTTTTCTATGTATTTCCCCTGCGAGGGGATCCTTGTACTCTAACGTGATTGTATTTCGTGTTAAGTGATGTTTTCTTTTCAATAAAATTGTTGAAACTAAAAAATCAAAAAGCAATTCCTGAGTTGCTGATTTTTGTTCATTCTGTTTCCCAAAAATCGCAATAGAAAGCGATCAAAAAATGTCATGTGTCCATAAATGGTACCAATAAAAACGTCAGCTCGTCCTGCAAAAACAAGCCCTCGTGTGACTCTGTGGGCCAAAATTTGGAAAAATTATAGCTCTCAAAATATGGTAATGCAAAACTAGTTTAAGCAATAAAACGCGTCTTTTAGTGTGTGACAGCAACCAAACTTGAAAACCCGATATAAGTATCGCTGTAATCGCACCAACCCGAAGAATAAAGTCGCCTAATCACTTATACCGCATGAGGAACGGCATAAAAATAAAACCAATTCTTCGCCTGCTGTTGATTTTTTTTCATTCTGCCTCCCAAAGATCGCAGTAAGGCTTGACACTTATTTATCCTACGCTCTGCGCTGAGCGCTTAGACCGAGGTTTCCGCGTAAATCTCTGAAGTACACGATTCGGACAGAACCCCCCTGCAGAAGATTCCCTATAATGAGGCAAATGGAGGCACTGTGGATGCCATCTGTCACAATTCCAGTGGCCAGTGACCTGAGACCAGGGTGTTAGGCGTCGGGTTCCTGCAGCTGCACAGCGGGAAACCAGAACCTTGCATCCAGTGGTCTCCCATTCTCCACCGAC
This sequence comes from Dendrobates tinctorius, assembly GCF_039654945.1. NCBI lineage: Eukaryota > Metazoa > Chordata > Amphibia > Anura > Dendrobatidae > Dendrobates > Dendrobates tinctorius. The sequence continues at coordinate 6,848,902 of NW_027361921.1, forward strand.
GGCTCAGGAGCCTGCAAAGCAATCTCGGCGTCCCAGATGCTCTGCTTAGACCAGCTCTGTAGGACTGGTTGTTGCTGCAACCTCGGGGTCAGCAATAGCAGCGCAGGCTGTACTACAGCAAGCCACTCCAGAGGCTAAGTCCTCTCGTCCCGCTACTGGGCATGCTCATGAGACGATCTCCCATTGGAGATCGGGAGTCACGTGCTCAGGTCCTTCTCCTGATCTGATTGGTCCATCTCAGAGATCTGGAAGGTCCCGGCAGTGCACGGCTATAAAAGGCCTGCATGGTCGCTCGGCCATATGCTAGTAGATGTGTGAATGGTGATGGATGTATGATTCTGGTGACTGACTTATTAAGATTCCCCTCCCTCTGATATTAAGCATGTGGATAGGGAACCATAGAAAGAGTCAGCACCAGTCAGTGGCAAACTTTAGGCCACTAGCTTCCAGTGGCGTCACGTCTCTCATGTCACGTCTCTCATGGCACTATCGCATAGCGGCTGTCTCTGCCACCGCACTGCATTCAGCATCACTTACCGGCGTCCGCAGTAGCGACGCCGCACGCACGGTAGGTCTGGACGCACACTGTCCCCTGTCTTGGACCCTGTCCTGTGACCTGATACCGTGCGTGTAATTTCTCTGAGACCTGTGAGTCTAACAGGCTCGGTGTTTGTTACAGTGCCTCTGTGAGTTAACAGAGTCCGCTCTGCGCACATCGGGTGACGTTGAACCCGTTCGCATTATACCGCCATATAGCGCGTCTGCCATTGTCTAGCAGCGGTTTTAACACCTACTGCATGGTGGACCCTGGGCGGCGAACGCACTTTCTATTTAATATTTAGTGCGTTCCGCCGTCCCTAACATTGGGGCACCTTTTCTGGCCCTAACACTAGGGGACGCCCTAGCTCACCCTGCTCCTCGGGATACTTCAGATGGCGAAAATGCCGAGGCCTCCAACCCTTGCCCTGTCTCCTACAGCAGCCCTACGATTGTCCCCTTCCCCCACCTGGGGAAGAGAGGTGCTACTGTGTACCGCAGTACACCAACCCGAAAGACAGGGGGGCAAAGACGAGGGTACAAAAAAAAACCACACAAGATATACACTCGCATATAACAGAGGTATTCACCAGGGTGTGTAGGTAGGAGGGAAGAAAGTAAGACTGGAAAGGATGAGGAAATTCCAAGAATAAAAACCAAGCAACAGTCACAAATTAAACTCCTTCAGCTCTCCAAACACCAGTTTCTCCCACTCCAGATCTATGTAGCAAATACTAGCTCAGACAAGGATCTGGTAAACAAGCCTAGGAGAGAGGAGTGGCTAATGAATGCACATGGCTGATTAACCGCTGTTCTACTGAAAGAAGCAAACACGTTTAATATACTGGAGAAGTACTTCTGGCTCCGCTCTGTTGCGGTTACCCCGTGACAGTACCCCCTCTTGTACAAGGGACCTCTGGAACCCCAGGGCCCGGTTTATCCGGGTGTGCAACATGAAAAGCCCAAGCCAATCTGGCCGCATGGATATCAGAAGCTGGTACCTACATCCTCTCCTCAGGACCATACTCCTTCCAATGTACCATATATTGAAGTGACCGACTGACAGGAGAAGGTGGCAGTGGTGAAGGTACTGCAGAAGCCACGTACTTCTTGGGAAGCGAATGGTGAAAAACATGGATTTTAAAGGTAGGTGGCAGAGTAAGCGGAATGCTACTGGATTGATGACTGCTAAGATCTTATAAAGACCAATAAACCTGGGACCCAGTTTCCAATACGGAACCTTCAGCTTAATTTTCCTCGAAGACAGCCATACCAAGTCACCAACACGCAGGTCCGGACCCACCAAATTTCTCCGATCAGCCACAGTCTTATACTTGGAACCCATCTTTCACAAATTATTAGTCACCCCCTGCCATATGGTAGAAATAGAAGATGAAAACCGTTCTTCCTCCGGTAATCCAGAAGGGCGATTACGATTGAACTAACTAAACTGCAGATGGAACCCATATGCCCTGAAAAATGAGGACTCCCCGGTTGATTCCTGACAAAGATTATTTACTGCGAATTCAGCCAATCATAAGTAGGTCACCCAGTCTTCCTGATTCGCAGACACGAAACATCTAAGATATGTCTCTAAATTCTAATTAACCCGTTCAGTCTGCCCGTTAGACTGCGGGTGAAAAGCAGAAGAAAAAGACAAATGGATCCCCAGACGGGTGCAAAACGCCCCCCGATCCGAGACAATATCGGTAGAAATCTTATGCAGTCTGATTATTTCCCTGACGAAAATTTGTGCCATAGTTTTGGCGTTAGGCAAAATTGGTAAAGCAATAAAATCAGACCTCTTACTGAACCTGTACACCACCACCAGAATTAGTGTTCCCTGCAGACACTGGTAGGTCAGTAATATAATCGACCAACAAATGAGTGCAAGGTCTGCTGGGAATCTCCATCGGTTGAAGAGCCCCTGACGGACGAGTATGCGAGGTCTTAGAATGCGCACAGATATTGCATAATGGCCACCATAAACGCTGAGAAAGTAGATCCACGGTGGCCTTATTCCCAGGGTGTCCAGCCAACATCATATCATGATGTTCACTGAGGACTCTAAGACGGAGATTGACTGGGACAAACAGTTTACCAAGTGGACAGATAGCAGGAGCGTCCTCCTGAGCGTTAGCAACCTCTTTCAAGATTGGAGCATATAGACACCATCACTTCCCCTTTTTGTAGACTAGGTACCGGTTTGCACTTATCGCCTCCCCCAGGAAAGCAACGGGACAAGGCATCTGGCTTAACATTTTTTCTCTCCGGCCTAAAAGTAACAAAAAAGTTAAACCCGGTAAAGGATAATGCCCATCTTGCCTGACGTGGTGTAAGACGTTTCGCCGACTCCAAGAAAACCAGATTTTTATGATCAGTGATCACAGGGTGAACCGCTCCCTCCAACAAATGATGCCATTCCTCAAATGCCCATTTGATAGCTAAGAGTTCCCTATTACCAACATCATAGTTTCTCTCAGCTGGCGACAATTTCTTAGAAAAGTATTAGCACGGTTGCCATTTACCAGGAGACGCACCCTGCGATAATACAGCCCCCACTCCCACCTCTGATGCATCCACCTCCACAATGAAAGATAACGTCAGGTTGAATAAGAATCGGCGCAGAAGCAAACCACTTTCAATATGTCAAACATCTCCCTGGCAGGACTGGACCACTTGGAGAAGTCCATCCCCTTCTTGGTCATATCAGTGAGCGGCTTGGCTACTACCGAAAAGTTTTTATGAATTTACGGCAGTAGTTGTTGAAACCCAAGTACCTTTGTAACGACTTCAAATCCTCAGGACGATCCCACTCCAATACCATCAGAACTTTTGCTGGATCCATGCAAAAACTGGTGGCAGACAATACATATCCAAGGAAAGGGATCTCCTCAACCGAGAATACACACTTCTCGGGTTTGACATACAATTTTTTTGTCACGTAGTATGTGTAAGACTTGCCTCACATGTCCCTGGTGTGACACAAGGTCAGGTGAATAAATAAGAATGTCATCCAGGTAGATCACAACAAACCTTCCTACTAGGTGACTAAAGATGTAATTAATAAAGTGCTGAAAGACGGCGGGCACGTTCGTCAGCCCGAAAGTCATCACCAGATTCTCAGTGTCCTTCTGGCGTATTGAACGCAGTCTTCCACTCATCCCCCTCAATGCGGATGTGGTTGTACGCCCCCCTGAAGGTCCATCTTAGAAAACCATTTTGCCCCAACAATTTGATTAAAGATGTCAGGGATCAGAGGAAACCGATATGGATCACAGACAGTGATCGCATTGCGTTCCTGGAAATCCAGGAAAGGATGTAACCCCCCCCATCTTTCTTTTTGACAAAAACCCCGCAGCAATGGGAGACGAGGACGGTCTGATATGACCCTTAGGCCACATGCATACATTCAGTATTTGGTGAGTTTTTACCCCAGTATTTGTAAGCCAAAACCAGGAGTGGGTGAATTGGTGCAAATGTTTCTATTATGCTTTTCCTCTGACTCTTCCACTCCTAGTTTTGGCTTACAAATACTGGGGTAAAAAACTCACTAAATTCTCAATGTGTGCACATGGCCTTAGCCAGACTTTCTGTAATATAGTCCTTCATGGCCTGCCTTTCAGGACCTGAGATGTTAGAGTCTGCTCTTGGGCAGCTTGGCACCAGGAGCGAGATTAATGGCACAGTCATAAGGACGATAAGGGGGAAGCTCTTGGCTCCCCTGCTCAGAAAACACATCCTCGAAGTCTGATAGGTAATAGGGCACAGACTTGGTATCAACGCCTGCCAACTGGATACCCAAGCAGTATCCTTGACAGTACGTACTCCACTTAACCACTTCATGTGTCCGCCAATCAATTACTGAATTGTGCAGTGTGAGAAAAAGAAGTCCTACTATTACAGGTGAGGGCAGGCCCTCAAGCACATAGCAGTTTAACACTTCAGAGTGTATGGCCCCCACCTGTAGCCACAAGTCACGGACCACCTGCGTGAAGTGCCACTGTTTTAGGGGGTCAGAGTCTATAGCAATAATGGGTATCAGTCTGGACAATGCATGTGGGATAAGGCCTTGGTCCTGGACGAACTTAGCGTCAACCAAATTAAACCCCGCCCTACTGTCCAGGAAGGTGGAAACGTCCACCTTATTTTCACCCATGTGTAAAGTGGCTGGAAGGAAAAAATGAGTCTTTCCTACCGAGGTAATGAGTACACCCAGGTTGCCAACCTTCCTGCAACCCGGGCCCTCTAGTTTTCCGGCGGTTGTTTAAATAGATGTCAGGTAGGACATGTACTCACAAGATGACCCTTTTTGCCGCAACACCCCCTTACTCCGGACTACAGACATTTTTCTAGGTTGAGACATTGCACCCACCTGCATGGATTCAACAGCGGACTCAGTACTGACCACTCTCAAACCTGGACCTCCCTCCCCCAGAGGTGACGCCATATGTCTCTGGCGAAGGCGGTGATCAACCCAAATTGCCAGAGACATGACCACCTCAAGGGAGCCAGGAGTCTCCTAGAGTGCTAAAGCATCTCTTACTCTCACTGAGAGGCCCTCACAGAACTGACTACGGAGGGCCGGGTCATTCCACCTAGTGCCTGTGGCCCACTGCGGAACTCTGAGCAATATTCCTCCTCTAGGTGGTCTCCTTGCTGAAGATGACGTAGAGAAGACTCAGCCAGGGAGACGCGATTGGGGTCATCATATACAAGGCCCAAAGCCTGAAAAAACCCTTCTAATGTCTGGAGTGACTGTGAGTCAGATGGGAGAGAAAATGCCCATGCTTGTGGGTCCCCCTAAAGGAGGGAGATTACAATCCCCACCCGTTGCTCCTCTGTTCTTGAGGATACCGAATGCAGCCGTAAATAAAAGTTTACAGGACTCACGGAACACCACAAACTGTCCCGCCCCCAGAGAACCTGTCTGGCAACGCGACCTTGGGCTCCACAATGATTGGCCTGGAGGGCGAGAGCCCCACACCAGATGTAACAGGGTGCAGGGAAACCACTGTGCGCAAATCCACCACCTCCAAACTGAGCTACTGCACCTGCCCTGTCAGAGCTGAGATAGGATCCATCATGGATCAGAAAATCGTAGTCACTTACCGATAACGGTATTTCTCTGATCCCATGACGGCACCACGGAGAGAGAGAGAGGGATCCGCCCTCAGGGACAGGAAACCTACAGATGAAAAAGGCGGTACCTCTCTCCCACATCAGTTGGTTTACAGAGCATTACACAGAACTTTCAGCTGCAACTCAAATGGTTATAAAAAATCCAAAATGAATCAATTTAATCAAATTAAGCTTAATAGAGGCACCATGTGGCTAAGTACTAAAGCTAACTAACTCACTCTAATGTGCACACCTGTGTGTGTGTGTGAAAGGGAAGGGATGTACAGGTGCCGTCATGGCATCAGAGAAATACCATTATTGGTAAGTAACTACGATTTTCTCTTTCCACCATGACGGCACCACGGAGAGAATTACAAAGATTGTACATCTAGGGAGGGACCACCGCCTCCAGAACCCTTTTCCCAAAGGTGAGATCTGCAGAGGAGGTTGTCTAGACGGTAATGTTTGAAAAATAGAGGGGGAAGACCAAGTGGCAGCTCTACATATCTGGTCTATTGAAGCGCCGGCTTTCTCATCCCAGGATGATGCCACTGCCCTGGTTGAGTGGGCCCTTACGTCCTCCGGGATAACCGCCCCACAAGAGGAGTAGGATAAGGTGATGGCCTCTCTTATCCACCTCGCCAGTGTGGCCTTCGATGCTTTTTGACCCTTCCGAGGACCCTGAAAACAGACAAACAGAGCCCTATCCTTCCTAAACTCCCTCGTGGTTGTCAAATATTGGACCAGGCATCTTTTTACATCTAAAGTGTGCAATACCTCTTCTGTTTTGTTCTTGGGATTGGGACAAAAGGAGGGTAGGGAGATTTCCTGGGTCCTATGAAACTGTGAAGACACCTTGGGGAGATATGCTGGGTCGGTTCTAAGAATTACCCTATCATCCAGAACTTGCGTGAAGGGTGAGTGGGCAGACAAAGCTTGTATATCACTAATGCGGCGGGCAGAAGTTAAGGCTACGGGGAGGGAGGTCTTAAGGGACAATATTTTTAAGGGAGCCTTCGCTAGGGTTTCGAAAGGAGATTTGGTTAGTGCGTTTAGCACTAGGTTTAGATCCCAGGGGGAGGTGGTGCGTAGGGAGATCGGCCTGGATCTACTTGAGGCTCTAATGAATCTCATAACCGATCTATTTTTGGCTAGGTCATGGTTATACAAAGCTCCCAAGGCCGCCACCTGTACTTTTAAGGTGCTGGTAGCTAACCCCTTTTCCAAACCCCTCTGTTGGAATTCCTGAATCTTGTTTATCAGGATTTCGCCCGTTGGGTCGGAGTCTGACACTGACATGAATTTTTTCCACACTTTGCCATATGCTTTAGTGGTTACTGGCTTTCTGCCCTTGTTACTTAGGAGCTCCCTCTCAAAAGCCAAGCTGTTATGTGTAGGTTTTTTTATGTGGGGGTGATACACTGGTCCCTGGGATAGCAGGTCTGGCGTTTCTGGTAGTAAGTATAGCGTGGCACTACCACAGGGTGCACAAGTAGGTTACCCAGACCCAAATGAATAGCAAATAGTAACTTGGCACTCAATTTGAATGATCATTTTTGAAAGAAAATTTTATTGTGTACAGTCTCAGAAACGTTTCTGCCCACAACAGGCCTTCGTCGGTCTGCCAACTGATGTCACAGTATGGTGACTAAATGCAGGTCCAAAATTTCGTATATATTGATTCCTGCTATCAAGGTTGTTGAGGTGTGCACTGTGCACTCACTTGATACTGTTTGCGTATGGACTGGTAAACTAGCCAGACTCAATATATATTGATTTTGGTGCGGTATCTAACTCCTTGGATTCAAATTAGGATGATGCACATTGTGAGATGCTTGGCCATATAAGACAGGCGTTTGATATGAAAAACTAAGTGCTCTTGAACCATAGGTCCATCCAGGACTGTAGCTGAGAGGGAGCACAAGATAAGCGGTGTAATCAATGTAGTGGTATCCCCTAAAGCTTGTGAAGGTCGGTTTGGGGTGTGTAGATCAAAACGCGGTATCCACCGCTTGTATGACAGCCTGTCACAAGCTTACGGATGACCTACGGAGCACTATTTAGGGGTCATTCATCCGTATTCATCCGTATTACGCCTGTAAACTACGGACCGAATTTTGCGCAGGTTAGTGTGACCCCGGCCTTAGATGGAAACCCTGATGTAAGTGTTCAGCGTCGAGAACAGAATAAATGTTCCCAACAAAAACCTCAACTCAATCCACACAAAAATCAAGTCCCCATTCAAGTCCGTCATCTGTTATCGGAAATATAAGGGGCTACCACATTACTAGTAGCACGAAGGCTCTGGAAAAGCTAAATTACTCCGCCCCCCAAAGGAAAGTCAGCAAATTCTGTACTACCGAACCCAAATGCCCTCCCCCCTCCCTTCTGAGCCCAAGTGTGCCTAAACCATATTTAGCACCCACATATTTGACACATCTGTAGCAATTAGAGCCCAACTAATTTACGAGCTGGGCACTACAATGGCATTTTACAGTTTTCACTCAGAAACATCTGCTGCTTGTTTCTTGAAAACACCCATGGAGTTAAAGTCATCATTAATTCACTAATCCTGTAGATAATTTCCAAAATGGGGTCATTTGAGGGGGGTTTCTGTTCTTCTAGCGCTTGGGGGCTCTGTATATGGAGTCCGCAAACTATTCTAGGAAAATTTGCACTCCAGGAGCCAAGTAGTGCTAAATATTCCTCCTTCCCTTTCAAGTGTCTAAACAGTAGTTTTCCCCCACATATGGCATATTAGGGTGCTCAGGGGAAATTGCACAACAAATTTTTGGGATACATTTTCTCCTGTTACCCTTGTGAAAATAAAAAAATTGGGCGTATAGTAAAAGTTTTGTGAAAAAAAAAAAAAAAGTTAAATGTTCATTTTTTTTTTTCCCCTCCACATTCCATTAATTCCTGCGAAGCTCCTGAAGGGTTAATAAACTTCTTGTTGGTTTTGAGCATCTTGAGGGGTGCAGTTTTCAGAATGTGTCATTTTCGGGTAGTTTCTCATATAGTCCCCTCAATGTCACTTTAAATATGATGTAGTCCCTAAAAAAAATAAAAAATAAAAGATTGTTTGCAAATTTTGTTGGGAACATTAGAAATTGCTGGTTAACTTTTAACCCTTATAGCTTCCTAACAAAAGAAAATTGTTTTAAAATTGTGCTGATGTAAAGTAGACATGTGGGAAATGTTATTTCTTAACTATTTTTTGTGACATAACTCCCTGATTTAAAGGTATGAAAATGAGAAGTTTGAAAATTGAAACATTTTCAAGATTTTCACCAAATTTCCGAATTTTTTTTTTTTCACAAACGAACACGTCATATCCAACTAATTTTACATCTACCATGAATCACTGGGATCCAGTGACAGTGGTCAGAATTGTAAAATTTGGCCTGGTCATTGTGAAATTAGGCTTGGGGGGTGAAGGGGTTGAAATCCACAGCAGGTTTAATCCTCTTAATAACGCCATAAATTGCAATAGGGCTAATATGCGTGCGGATGTGCGGGCCCTTATGGTGCTACCATGTAACATGCACTGGGTCTCTGCTTACACTGTAAATGGAAACCGGGAGGGCCCAGTCTATGGCCGACACTGGCGATGAACTCACTTATTGACTTTTTCTTTTTCATCACAGTCACTGGAATCTGCAATCCTGTTTCCCTCTGTCGTCTTTATTGCATAACAGACGTACAGCCGCACTCTGCAGAGTCCATTAATCTAAACTGTGATCTGTTGCGTCCCACCACAGCATAGTTTTAAGGTAAAATTGGAGCTGCGAGAAACGCTATATTTCACAAGATATAGGACGTAATCTGGACACTGTGATAAAAGCTTCAGTGGAGTATTTTTTTTTTTTTTTAACAGATCACAGACCACTTAGGGAGATTAGTCCTTCTTTACTGTAATAAACGCTACTTGCTGTTGTAGCTGCTGTTCCTTCTTCATTCTTTTGTTCTGCTGCATTTTAACGGGCATCTGACAGTAGGATCATCCCTCCTAAGCCGTCTATATGGGCATGCTTGTTATAGGAAGCTGAATATAATCATAGATTGATATCTGTGATCCGATGCCTTATTCCAGAGAGATCTACTGTACATTTTTCTTATATGTAAATGATCTGTCCAGGACTACGGGCCGGATATGGATCTCTCTGAGAACCTGCCTTCAGAGCTTATGGAAAATGACAGGACATGTAATGACCGACAGTCTGCTCTCCTGACCTACATGTACTGATCTGCCCATCTGTCACTGATATCCCATTTTAAAGAAAATGCAGAAATTAAAAATATTTATTTCTAATTTGTATTTTTTGATTGTAGATTTTTTTTCTTCTCGTGACTGTCTATGTATAACAGCACGTACATTTTCACTGACCTTTTGTTAATAACATTTGGAGATGGACCGGAGAAGGCAATAGACAGACTCACTGACTTGTATAGGAGCGCTTTATAGGCAAGCTTTCTGGACATTAAAATTTGATTTAAATATTAGGTTGTTTTCTGAGGACACGTTTACTTTAACCCTTGCACGCCGTGGCCAATTTTCGTTGTTGTTTTTTCCTCCTCTTATTCCAAGAGCCATAACTTTGTTTCCTTCCACACAGCCATATGTGGGCTTCTTCTTGTGGGACGAGTTACACTTTTGATTGACACCATTCATTTTACCACGCGATGCACCAGGAAAGAGGGAAAAAAAATCCAAGTTGCAAAAAATTTGCAATTCTACAATTATTTTTTTTATTTCCCATGTTCACTATATGGCAAAACTGATCTGGTAATATGGTTCTCCAGGTCAGTATGAGTACGCAAATACCAAACGTAGTTTTTTTTCTTTATTTCCGTGGTGGAGCAACTTAAGAATATTTTTCATTTTTTAGTTTATGCTGCTGATACCATTTTGGGGCACCGTGCATGTGATGTATTGATTTGCTTCTTATTGCAATGTTTGCGGTAGCTGAAAAAACATAATACTGGCAATTTTGATTAATTTTTCTCCTTGCACCATTTACCAGTCAGATTAATTTATTTTCATAGATCAGACTTTTACCAATGCAACAATATGAAATGTGTATTTTTTTTATTTTCTGTTTGTTTTTAATGAGGCAAAAGGAGGGTGATTTTAAATTTTGCATGGTTTTTATTTTTTCATATTTTTAGTTTCAAAAAAGCTGTATTAGTATTTTTGGAACTTTAACACCAAACAAACATGGCTTTTTGTCTTCCCTAATCACCGCCTCCTATTTCTATTTCCCTATATATATATATATATATATATATATATATATATATATAGTCATATGTTAACGTTTGGGCACCCCTATTAATGTTAACCTTTTTTCTTTATAACAATTTTTTTGGTTTTTGCAACAGCTATTTCAGTTTCATATATCTAATAACTGATGGACTCATTTATATTTCTGGATTCAAATGAGGTTTATTGTACTAACAGAAAATGTGCAATCTGCATTTAAACAAAATTTGACCGGTGCAAAAGTATGGGCACCTCAACATAAAAGTGACATTAATACAGTCATATGTAAAAGTTTGGGCACCCCTATTAATGTTAACCTTTTTTCTTTATAACAATTTTGGTTTTTGCAACAGCTATTTCAGTTTCATATATCTAATAACTGATGGACTCAGTTATATTTCTGGATTCAAATGAGGTTTATTGTACTAACAGAAAATGTGCAATCTGCATTTTAACAAAATCTGACCGGTGCAAAAGTATGGGCACCTCAACATAAAAGTGACATTAATATTTCGTAGATCCTCCTTTTGCAAAAATAACAGCCTCTAGTCGCTTCCTGTAGCTATTAATGAGTTCCTGGATGAAGGTATTTGTGACTATTCCTGTTTACAAAACAATTCCAGTTCAGTTAAGTTTGATGGTCGCCGAGCATGGACAGCCCGCTTCAAATCATCCCACAGATGTTCAATGATATTCAGGTCTGGGGACTGGGATGGCCATTCCAGAACATTGTAAATGTTCCTCTGCATGAATGCCTGAGTAGATTTGGAGCGGTGTTTTGGATCATTGTCTTGCTGAAATATCCATCCCCTGCGTAACTTCAACTTCGTCACTGATTCTTGCACATTATTGTCAAGAATCTGCTGATACTGAATTGAATCCATGCGACCCTCAACTTTAACAAGATTCCCGGTGCCGGCATTGGCCACACAGCCCCAAAGCATGATGGAACCTCCACCAAATTTTACTGTGGGTAGCAAGTGTTTTTCAGCCTCCATGCATAACGCCTTTTTGTATGACCAAACAACTCAATCTTTGTTTCATCAGTCCACAGGACCTTCTTCCATAATGTAACTGGCTTGTCCAAATGTGCTTTTGCATACCTCAGGCGACTCTGTTTGTGGCGTGCTTGCAGAAACGGCTTCTTTCGCATCACTCTCCCATACAGCTTCTCCTTGTGCAAAGTGCGCTGTATTTTTGACCGATGCACAGTGACACCATCTGCAGCAAGATGATGCTGCAGGTCTTTGGAGGTGGTCTGTGGATTGTCCTTGACTGTTCTCACCATTCTTCTCTGCCTTTCTGATATTTTTCTTGGCCTGCCACTTCTGGGCTTAACAAGAACTGTACCTGTGTTCTTCCATTTCCTTACTATGTTCCTCACAGTGGAAACTGATAGGTTAAATCTCTGAGACAACTTTTTGTATCCTTCCCCTGAAAAGCTATGTTGAATAATCTTTGTTTTCAGATCATTTGAGAGTTGTTTTGAGGAGCCCATGATGCCACTCTTCATAGGAGTATCAAATAGGAGAACTACTTGTAAGTGGCCACCTTAAATACCTTTTCTCATGATTTGATACACCTGGCTATGAAGTTCAAAGCTCAATGAGGTTACAAAACCAATTTAGTGCTTCAGGAAGTCAGTAAAAAGTAGTTAGGAGTGTTCAAATCAAGAAAATGATAAGGGTGCCCATACTTTTGCACCGGTCAAATTTTGTTTAAATGCAGATTGCACATTTTCTGTTAGTACAATAAACCTCATTTGAATCCAGAAATATAACTGAGTCCATCAGTTATTACAGTGGGGAAAAAAAGTATTTAGTCAGTCAGCAATAGTGCAAGTTCCACCACTTAAAAAGATGAGAGGCGTCTGTAATTTACATCATAGGTAGACCTCAACTATGGGAGACAAACTGAGAAAAAAAAATCCAGAAAATCACATTGTCTGTTTTTTTTTTCATTTTATTTGCATATTATGGTGGAAAATAAGTATTTGGTCAGAAACAAAATTTCATCTCAATACTTTGTGATATATCCTTTGTTGGCAATGACAGAGGTCAAACGTTTTCTGTAAGTCTTCACAAGGTTGCCACACTGTTGTTGGTATGTTGGCCCATTCCTCCATGCAGATCTCCTCTAGAGCAGTGATGTTTTTGGCTTTTCGCTTGGCAACACGGACTTTCAACTCCCTCCAAAGATTTTCTATAGGGTTGAGATCTGGAGACTGGCTAGGCCACTCCAGGACCTTGAAATGCTTCTTACGAAGCCACTCCTTCGTTGCCCTGGCGGTGTGCTTTGGATCATTGTCATGTTGAAAGACCCAGCCACGTTTCATCTTCAATGCCCTTGCTGATGGAAGGAGGTTTGCACTCAAAATCTCACGATACATGGCCCCATTAATTCTTTCATGTACCCGGATCAGTCGTCCTGGCCCCTTTGCAGAGAAACAGCCCCAAAGCATGATGTTTCCACCACCATGCTTTACAGTAGGTATGGTGTTTGATGGATGCAACTCAGTATTCTTTTTCCTCCAAACACGACAAGTTGTGTTTCTACCAAACAGTTCCAGTTTGGTTTCATCAGACCATAGGACATTCTCCCAAAACTCCTCTGGATCATCCAAATGCTCTCTAGCAAACTTCAGACGGGCCCGGACATGTACAGGCTTAAGCAGTGGGACACGTCTGGCACTGCAGGATCTGAGTCCATGGTGGCGTAGTGTGTTACTATGGTAGGCCTTGTTACATTGGTCCCAGCTCTCTGCAGTTCATTCACTAGGTCCCCCCGCGTGGTTCTGGGATTTTTGCTCACCGTTCTTGTGATCATTCTGACCCCACGGGGTGGGATTTTGCGTGGAGCACCAGATCGAGGGAGATTATCAGTGGTCTTGTATGTCTTCCATTTTCTAATTATTGCTCCCACAGTTGATTTCTTCACTCCAAGCTGGTTGGCTATTGCAGATTCAGTCTTCCCAGCCTGGTGCAGGGCTACAATTTTGTTTCTGGTGTCCTTTGACAGCTCTTTGGTCTTCACCATAGTGGAGTTTGGAGTCAGACTGTTTGAGGGTGTGCACAGGTGTCTTTTTATACTGATAAGTTTAAACAGGTGCCATTACTACAGGTAATGAGTGGAGGAAAGAGGAGACTCTTAAAGAAGAAGTTACAGGTCTGTGAGAGCCAGAAATCTTGATTGCTTGTTTCTGACCAAATACTTATTTTCCACCATAATATGCAAATAAAATGAAAAAAAACCAGACAATGTGATTTTCTGGATTTTTTTTTCTCAGTTTGTCTCCCATAGTTGAGGTCTACCTATGATGTAAATTACAGACGCCTCTCATCTTTTTAAGTGGTGGAACTTGCACTATTGCTGACTGACTAAATACTTTTTTTCCCCACTGTAGATATATGAAACTGAAATGGCTGTTGCAAAAACCAAAATTGTTATAAAGAAAAAAGGTTAACATTAATAGGGGTGCCCAAACTTTAACATATGACTATGTGTGTGTGTGTATATATATATATATTATTAAAGTTTTAAAAGATTTTTTCTTTATTTTTACTTTTAACTGTATTTGTTGCTTCCCTTAGTGGACCTGAACCTGCGATCATCTGATCACTTGTGCTATAGACATCAGTGTATCAGCACTACGATGTATAGTGAAAATCACAATTCCCCATTAATGCTAGCTAAACGCTGGTTTTCACAGGAGAATTGTGATGACAAGCACGGAAGTCTTCAGCAATCCCTTGGATTTTATGGCAACCAATCAGCGCTCCGCAATCATGTCATGATCATGTCCTACAGGTGCTTGTTAACCCCTTCCTTTCCTAACTTATGACGTACTATCATACTGACCCGAAGAATAAAACTATTTTATCAATTTTACCACACGGAACGGTGTAAACGCCCCCCCTCCCCCTCCAAAAGTAATTCATGAATTGCTGGTTTTTGTTCATTCTGTGGCCCAAAAATCGGAATAAAAAGTGATCAAAAAATATCATGTGCCCGAAAATGGCACCAATTAAACGTCGATTCGTCCCGCAAAAAATAAGACCTCACATGACTCGGTGGGTCAAAATATGGAAAAATTATAGCTCTCAAAATGTGGTAATGAAAAAACTATTTTTTGCAATAAAAAGGGGGTTTTAGCATATGACAGCTGCCAAACATAAAACCCACCATAAATAGTAAATCAACCCCCCTTAGTAGTAAGTATTGTACAGCACTCATCAACGCCCCTTTTTTGAAAAGTGACAGGTGCCCCGCCCACATTCCTGACATTCCAATCCCGCCCACATTCCTGGCATACCGCGGATTCCTGGCATACCGCGGATTCCTGGCATACCGCGGATTCCTGGCATACCGCGGATTCCTGGCATACCGCGCATTCCTGGCATAGCTCAGAAAGTGAAAGCGAAAGAGTTAGTGGCGACAAAGTGAAAGCGAAAGCAAACACGTGCGAGAAAGTGATAGCGAAAGAGTTAGTGGAGAAAAAGCGAATACGCGTTTAGAGCGGCTACGCATTTTTGAAGCGGCTTTATTCGTTAAATTCAATCCGCCGCCTGTCATTGTTAGTCATGAACTGTGGGGATTTGTGCGCTCTAAGAAACTATCGATAGTTTCACAAGCGTGCAAATATTCATCTTTTAGAGCGCTTATGGCTTTTATTCTTTGTCTGTCTGGTGCGGATTCTATCAGGCTTTTACAGCGGCTCGTAAAATAATTTATTCGATTATACCCTCTGACCATCGAGATTGAGCGGGACATCATTAACCCTATTTCAGAGAGAGTAGTGTCCGGCCAACACGCAAGAGGTTCGCTTTCTGTGTGTATTTTCACAGTTCTTTTTTTCAATGCCATATTGGAGCGTGTTGAACGGGGGTCTACATTTTCACTACCCTCCATCCGGCTCTTTTTAACAGTTATTTTAGTATATGAATAATGTTTTTGTACGTGCTTTTTTGCATTATGACTAAGGGGATTGTCTCGCTGTTTGTGGTTACATGCAGCATCATGGGCAACAGCATCATGGGAAATAACAACAACCTCATCACCGCTAGACCGAACATCATCATCATTGTCATTAACTTCAATGATACTATCACACCTGTGAACAATGTGCGTATTTATCGCATGCTTACCGGCTAGCGGCGAGTCCACAACATCCTCACCAGGTCCCGTAGAAGAATCCCAGGAAATAACGTGGGCATCAGGCAAAGCATCATCCATGTTAGCCACATCCGCGGCATCAGACCGCTTTGCAACTGTAATTCTACCATTAACTATCATAGCCGTTATATTCCGTAATGAAGCGCCGGCATCGTTCTTTGTAATGGTGGTCGGTTTTACAACAACGACAGATGGGTTTTCACGCTCCACATTATTTGTAATCCACGGCTCGCTAGCAGGCGAGGAATTATTTGTAATCCACGGGTCGCTAACCACGGCAGATACAGTTTCATTTACCAAATTTCCTCCAGACGGATTTTCACACACCACAAGATTGCCGCTAGCCGGCGAGGCAATATTTGTAATCCACGGCTCGCTAGCAGGAGAGGAATTATTTGTAATCCACGGGTCACTAACCACGGCAGATACATTTTTAGTTACCAAATTTCCTCCAGACGGATTTTCACACACCACAAGATTGCCACTAGCCGGCGAGGCAATATTTGTAATCCATGGCTCGCTAGCAGGCGAGGAATTATTTGTAATCCACGGGTCGCTAACCACGGCAGATACATTTTCATTTACCAAATTTCCTCCAGACGGATTTTCACACACCACAAGATTGCCGCTAGCCGGCGAGGCAATATTTGTAATCCACGGCTCGCTAGCCGGAGAGGAATTATTTGTAATCCACGGGTCGCTAACCACGGCAGATACATTTTTAGTTACCAAATTTCCTCCAGACGGATTTTCACACACCACAAGATTGCCGCTAGCCGGCGAGGCAATATTTGTAATCCATGGCTCGCTAGCAGGCGAGGAATTATTTGTAATCCACGGGTCGCTAACCACGGCAGATACATTTTCATTTACCAAATTTCCTCCAGACGGATTTTCACACACCACAAGATTGCCGCTAGCCGGCAAGGCAATATTTGTAATCCACAGCTCGCTAGCAGGCGTGGAATTATTTGTAATCCACGGGTCACTAACCACGGCAGATACATTTTCATTTACCAAATTTCCTCCAGATGAATTTTCACACTCCACAAGTTTGTTGCTTGCCAGCGACGCATTATTTGTAATCCACAGGCCTCTACCCAGCGGCACATTAACGTCATTTCCTGTAGGGGAATTCCAAGGAGTCGGACATTCTGCAGGGCCTCCAGTAGGGGGCGATGGATTAATTGTAATCCGGGGTGTTAATCCAGTAGGGGGCGATGCATTAATAGTAATCCGAGGTGTTAAATCATCCAGAGTAGACAACTTTGTCATGCCCCTCCACGCATTTGTTCTACATGCGGCTTCTGAGCGAGGCCGGGACACATGTGGGGTCTCGGACTCCTCATTCGAAGAAATGAATATACATTCCATGCCTCTATAACGCGGGCTCCGGATTTCCGTATCTTGATTGATGGCGGTTAGCGGTACTCGCCGAGGTTTCTTCTTCGGAGCCCCTTTTATGATCAAAAGAATTCCATTAAATTATGAAGTGCAAAGGATTTATACAGTTAGAACCTATTGAACAAATAAGTATTTATACAGGCGGAAGAAATAAAATGATACTCACAGGTCAGCAAAGAGGGGCGCCGTGCCTGCTCAGGCCTGATTTCAAGCCCTCCGTCGGCGCTTGTAACTTCTTCTACAGCATCTTCGGTAACAAAAACTGCTGGTTCTGTGGGATCTGTAAAACGTACGGGCTCACTATTATTCCGCACTAACTACGCGTCTCGAAAACCCAATGCCCGTATACATTAAACAAAATACCCACAGCAGGAGTTATGTATTTCAGCTACACCCTGTTAACTCGCGACAGAAAACCATTCGCTAGATGGCTCTGTATTTCAGATACAACATTCTGTGCAGTAAACAAAATATCTGCTAGGCGGTGGTAACGTTGAAAGGGTTCCTAACTTATGTAGAGTTCATAACTTACGTAGTAAAAAATAACTTACCGAACATATCGTCATATGGATTTACAGTTTCTGCGGGGTTCTGGTCATCCGCCACAACGCCGCTCGGAGGTATACACCCCTCATCTCCCGAAAACACAGCGCAAGATCCGTTATTTGCATATTCCCTAATATCGGGCCACTCGCTGTAGAAAGTCAGCGGTTCGGCCGACGTAGCAGCTTCAGACATTTTATCATATATAATCAGCGGGGAAATGCAGTGATATTGTATACGCTATGTGTAATACAGAAACCTTAAATACACGCGTAATATATACAGTGGGGCAAAAAAGTATTTAGTCAGTCAGCAATAGTGCAAGTTCCACCACTTAAAAAGATGAGAGGCATCTGTAATTTACATCATAGGTAGACCTCAACTATGGGAGACAAACTGATAAAAAAAAATCCAGAAAATCACATTGTCTGTTTTTTTTTCATTTTATTTGCATATTATGGTGGAAAATAAGTATTTGGTCAGAAACAAGCAATCAAGATTTCTGGCTCTCACAGACCTTTAACTTCTTCTTCAAGAGTCTCCTCTTTCCTCCACTCATTACCTGTAGTAATGGCACCTGTTTAAACTTGTTATCAGTATAAAAAGACACCTGTGCACACCCTCAAACAGTCTGACTCCAAACTCCACTATGGTGAAGACCAAAGAGCTGTCAAAGGACACCAGAAACAAAATTGTAGCCCTGCACCAGGCTGGGAAGACTGAATCTGCAATAGCCAACCAGCTTGGAGTGAAGAAATCAACTGTGGGAGCAATAATTAGAAAATGGAAGACATACAAGACCACTGATAATCTCCCTCGATCTGGTGCTCCACGCAAAATCCCACCCCGTGGGGTCAGAATGATCACAAGAACGGTGAGCAAAAATCCCAGAACCACGCGGGGGGACCTAGTGAATGAACTGCAGAGAGCTGGGACCAATGTAACAAGGCCTACCATAGTAACACACTACGCCACCATGGACTCAGATCCTGCAGTGCCAGACGTGTCCCACTGCTTAAGCCTGTACATGTCCGGGCCCGTCTGAAGTTTGCTAGAGAGCATTTGGATGATCCAGAGGAGTTTTGAGAGAATGTCCTATGGTCTGATGAAACTAAACTGGAACTGTTTGGTAGAAACACAACTTGTCGTGTTTGGAGGAAAAAGAATACTGAGTTGCATCCATCAAACACCATACCTACTGTAAAGCATGGTGGTGGAAACATCATGCTTTGGGGCTGTTTCTCTGCAAAGGGGCCAGGACGACTGATCCGGGTACATGAAAGAATGAATGGGGTCATGTATCGTGAGATTTTGAGTGCAAACCTCCTTCCATCAGCAAGTGCATTGATGATGAAACGTGGCTGGGTCTTTCAACATGACAATGATCCAAAGCACACCGCCAGGGCAACGAAGGAGTGGCTTCGTAAGAAGCATTTCAAGGTCCTGGAGTGGCCTAGCCAGTCTCCAGATCTCAACCCTATAGAAAACCTTTGGAGGGAGTTGAAAGTCCGTGTTGCCAAGCGAAAAGCCAAAAACATCACTGCTCTAGAGGAGATCTGCATGGAGGAATGGGCCAACATACCAACAACAGTGTGTGGCAACCTTGTGAAGACTTACAGAAAACGTTTGACCTCTGTCATTGCCAACAAAGAATATATCACAAAGTATTGAGATGAAATTTTGTTTCTGACCAAATACTTATTTTCCACCATAATATTCAAATAAAATGAAAAAAAAACAGACAATGTGATTTTCTGGATTTTTTTCTCTCAGTTTGTCTCCCATAGTTGAGGTCTACCTATGATGTAAATTACAGACGTCTCTCATCTTTTTAAGTGGTGGAACTTGCACTATTGCTGACTGACTAAATACTTTTTTGCCCCACTGTATATATATTGTGGTGCAGTGACCGCTGTGTCCGCTAGGGGGCGCTGTGTGGGTGTCCCAGGACAGCCATATAAGCATTTCCATTACCCTGATAGGTGTAGGATACTGAAAGCTCATAATGATCAGCAGAGGTACTTCTGAGTAGTACGTTCCGTTACAATGTGTCAGGGAAGCCTGTGTGTGGCTGTGTGCAATAGGACCTTGGGTGAGGTCATAGCCATGTGATCACCTGTGGGTGTGGTTATGGACCATATAAGGTACCTGAGGTCTGGTCACATGTGGTGAATGCTGGGACCCGATTGGTCCAGTTTGGAAGGTCCCGTGAGGAGAAGGATCTTCTCACTAACAGCACGTGTGGACGCTGTGACTAATGGCGTTGTGTGCCTGACCGTTCCCAGGGAGAGGGAAGGAACGTTTGCAGTGTAAAGCAGCATGCAAGGTAACCCAGAGACGGGACTGCTACTGAGAGACTGTATAGCCTGCTGGCTAGATGAAGCACAGCCTTTGTGACTAGGAGGGCTATAGGGGAGCAGAGCTCCAGTGTGAAGATACCCTGCTGTCTGCTATAAGACTGTTGCATGTTACTGCTGGAGGTTCATGAAGGATGAATAGACCTCATGGACTATGATTTGTTGAAGATCCTGTGCCGGATGTGTTTTTTGATCGCTGCAAGCGAGAACCCCCTACTTGCATGACAGCGCTACGTCACAATAAATATATATATATATTATATATTATATAATATATATATATATATATATATATATATATATATATATATATATATATATACACACACTATACATATATATATATATATATATATACTATATATATATACTATATATATATATATATACCATATATATATATATACCATATATATATATATATACTATATATATATATATATATATATATATATATACTATATATATATATATATATACTATATATATATATATACTATATATATATATATATATATATATATATACTATATATATATATATATATATATATACTATATATATATATATATACTATATATATATATATATATATATATATATACTATATATATATATATATATTCTATATATATATATATATATATATATATATTCTATATATATATATATATATATATATATTCTATATATATATATATA